>NW_028186149.1:10466595-10533413 GCF_003343005.1 Rhea americana
TGAAAGGTTTAAGAATGGTTTAAAGATAGAAGAACTGAGCTGCCATGTGGATTAGCTGTTTAATTAACTGCACACTCATTTGTGTTGCTCTACATTATTATTCTATATATAGTGTTTGTATAATATATCCACAGTATCCCTATAAATTCTGAAGAATGTTATCAATAGGGTTTATACTCTTCCAGGATAGTTTACTTACACCTAGCTTGTCTTCTACTGAAATACCGTAAGTGTTACAGCCCTTTGTATTGACCATTGTATTATTAGCTACATAATTTTAAATACCATTGAATTAGACCTACTTGTTAGTTTTGTATTTTTGTATCATTTTTTAAAAAGACCAGTATCAAAGCCTCATGCATAAATAGGACAAACTTTATTAGATGACCTTTCAGAACCTTCAGAATTATAGTATTCTTTATCTGAACTATAATTTTCCAGTGCACACTGTTCAGCACTAGATAAATCATAACTGATTGTCAGTTATAATAATGTCTCATATATGTTTACAAAAATTTGTTAAGGATATGTAACCTTCCTATCTACTGAAAGGTGGTTACTAGTAATAGCAAGATCTGGCAGAAGTGAGAATTGGTCTTTTTTTGTTAACTAGTTAATTATTTATGTGATATTGGATCAGATAACAGCATCTGATGGCCAAAGATTTTATTGGGAAATTGTGAAGCAAGGAAAGAATCCTGATATTTGTTGGTGGGAGTATCACATACATTTCTTTCACTTCTTATGACTGAAAAGCAGCTTTTATTTCTGCATCCTGTTCTCTCCGATGGTCAGAAGATATCTTTATATCTGTTTTGAATTACYGCAGCTATCACTGATGATACATGTGGCGTCTTGGATAATACTAGAGTTGGATGGGAATTTGTTAATAAAATATAATTAAATTATAGAATTGAATTAGATTATGGTTGTATGGACAGCTGGCAGTGGATTTAAGCAGCTTAATATAATTTTTGTATTGCAAGTTTAAGTTTTATAAAAGGTCTCTGGAACTGCACTGGGATCTTCAAGTATTTGTATTTTAAGAATCAAAATAAATAGCTACATCACCTACTAGCCAAGAGCACAAGTGAAATAAGGGCTGAGAGCAAAAAAGCTAGATTTTTAGGTGCTATTTTACAAATGCATTACTAGAGCTAAATAGCTTTTTGGTATAGTAAAATATTTCACCTGGAAGAGCYGTACTGGACAACATCTAACAGAAATGAGAATATTTCCATTTGAGAATCCTTTTAAGATCGTCCTCTGAAGCACTTGTGGATGAACCCTCTTTGCATCAGACCACCCATCTCCGCTCTGAAGGCATCTCTCTTATCAGCATCAGGCACTAATGAGGAGTCCACTTCTGCCTCCACATCTCCTTTGCAGCTCTCTGCCAGAGCTCTCTGAGATTTGTCTCGTGCATCCGTTAGGTTTTTTGGGTGGTCCAGAGCTATTTAGTTGTAGTTATGACTGCAAAACAGTTCTGAAAACTTGCTGCAAAACAAACGATTTTTAACTGATTGATTTATATTAGGATAGCCTTACATATGAACATAATTAATTGAATCTAATTTGAATTCTAAATTGTATCTAAACGAGTCTATTCTGGTCAATAACATTCCCAAGAAGGAAAAAATACATTTTGGATTCCTGTTTGCTCTTATACAAAATGAACAGTTCATTTCATTATCTACCTTAAGGATTACAGGATAGCAGAGTGATCTTCAGTTTGTCACTTAGGAAAAATTACCCTATAAAAAAATCCTGTTTTGTTCATGGCCTGTAACCAGTATATTTTTTCTAAGAGATTCTATTTAATTTCCAAATTTAACAGTATACACAAGTACTGTTAATCAAAGCCTCCCTGGACAGTCAGGCAATGGCAAGGAAAAATAGCAATATTCTTTTTAGTCACTGCCTCTGATAGTATTAATACTCATAATATGAGACAGAGRAAAAGATTCTCCCTTACCTGCCAATGTGTACCAGCCAGCAGCACAAAAGGTTGCTTTTCTAATTTGTTGCATTTGACACAAAACTTTGCACTGGCCTAAATGACTGACCGATGGAGAACAAGGCCCTGGGATCCTAAATATCCACACAGCGTTGAAAAAAAAGGAACCAAATCAACACAAAAGAGTAAATCTGAAACTTCTTAAATTGCTAGGAACTCTCAGAACACAGATATTTTTCAATCTACCCTCCAGGAGATGAACTGCTGCCAAGTGGTCCTTAATTAGTTTTTCTGGATCGTACGGTTTGCTCCTATATGTGTCCTTGAACTAATCTGAGGAAATGTGGAGGCACAATAAGCATTGCTGCAGTAGGTAGTGCTGGAAGGTGGTGCTTCTCACTTGGAGTGGAAGCAATCTCCGTATCTGCAGCCCAGGAAACGTATGTGGAACATCTGCAGTCTAACAGCTGTTGAACATCACTTTGGCTAGATCAAGGGCTTAAAAAGAGCTTAAGTAATCTACTGCAGCTCTTACTTTTAGMAAGTACATCTGTTCTGACAACTTGTCCACCAACATACTCCCATACATGTTAAAATGATAAACAAACTAGCCTAAAATCAAGGTGAAAATGGAAGCCACTAGAAAGCTTCAAGATAACTCAAGTTGAAAGTTGATACTTGCTTAACACTTCAGTATAATTAATGACTATAGGAGAGTGTAGAAAAAATTCTCTCAAATCCATAAAGTTGTTTTATTTTATGCTAAAGACATGCTTTTACAATGCACATCGCTAATACAGAATTGTAGAAGTTCTGCATCTTTGAGCTGTATAAATTTGAGCATTTAGTGGTAAGAGTGAGCACATCACATTCATGCTTTGATATTTTAAATGGTAAATAATGTTGTCTTACTGGAAGAGAATAGACATTCAATTRTCACTTATCATATAGAGCCCAGTAAAAGTTTTGGTAAAATCAGCAGAGGACTTCTGTTGCTTTAAGTGTTCTTGTTTCAAGATCATAGTGAGCTACAGAAACTGGGCCATTAAAACAGTTATTTTTCTAGTAATTATTTCAAGGGTAGCTTCTCTGTATGATATGAATTGATTTTATCTGTTTCCTGAATTATCCTCTTGCCATTTTACAGATACTAGAAAGCTGCCTAACAAGGCAAACAAACAAAGAATGGCATACTCTGATAAAGTAACGTTGCAAGGCTGTAGTGGAAAAATATCTGCCTAAAAATAAATATACTACCAGCTATCAGTTCAAGTATAAGAAAAAATAAAACACATCCAATAAGAAAGTAATTCATGTCACCAGTGTAAAGATATCACTTAGAAAATGAGGTACCACTTTTTTGAATAACTTACTTTGTGTTTTATTGTATTCCTCCATGCAGATTCACATAGTTTCATATATAGTTTCACAGTTTCATAGTTTTCATATACACTTCACATACAACTCATCATATTTGTTATAATTTGGCAAATATATTGATAAGGATTTCATTATTCAATTTAGTATTTCTGTCTCAAATATTTTCACAATATTTTAACTGAAATGCTGTGTCAAACTTCAGTAATAGCTACATTTTGAATATTTTCAGTATAAAAAGCTTAAAAGAGAACTAGTATGCTAACACATCAATTTATATTTAAGAAATAAATAGGACCCACACTCTTAACTGACAGATTCTGGGGTACTGTAATTAGAGATTACCTAAGCATTTGCACCATTAAAAATACTAAATAAGATATTGASAAAATATGTTGTCTTTTAAAAAAATGAACCCAAATAAGCAGTTTAAAGCTAAATGGGATCTTTCAGTTCAGTTTTACATTAGAATTTCCCTAAACTGAAAAAGATATGCTTTTCTTTAAGCCCAATATAAACATTTCTCTAAAAAAACAAGCAAACAAAAATTCAGTAATTATAACCAAGTTGCTATAAACAAAAAATATTTACAGTGCMAGAGAGCTTCAATCCAACAGTGTGGACTGTGATGATGTATTATTTTAGGTTAGGTTTCAGGAACTCAAAGCCAAAGGAAATAACAAAAGAATTATTGCGAGTTTGGAACYGAAGGAGAAGAGAAAAAAAAAAATTCTAGTTTTAGGTATTGTTACCAAATTACACAGGAAATATGTAGACTGGAAAGTAGAGCTTGTGCTCTGGTTCCATAATCAAAGGAAGGCAATGAAATCAGAGCAAGGCTTGGTGGGAAGGACAAGAGAAAAAAGGAAAATGAGCTTACGCTAACCACAAGAATGAAAAGTGAGTACTTGCTAGGCAAATCTGATTGCTGGAATAGATAAAATTTCCAGATTAGTGAATGAAGGAAATGTTGCAAATGTAACGTGAATCATTTAATGCAGTGTTTTACAAAGTCCTACACTCAAAATTAATCTAAATTGGCTTGGTTGGAAGATTTGCATGAATTTTAAATGAGCTGAAGAACTAAGCAAAGAGCTATTATRGAAAGTAAGATATCGAATTGGAAGGATGTGCAAAAATAGATGGTGCTTCCAGTTTTAATTAGCTCCTTCTGCAGGAGCTCTTCTGGAAGGACAAATATGTGGTATGTAAGTGGCATTTCCACATGATGCAATTACAAACACTAGTAAGTRTAGAGGGAATACTACAAAGGCAGGTCACATTAGACATACAGGAGAGAAATCTACAGGAAAGAATTAACTTGGGGAAAATATAAGCCACAGCAAAACGGTGATTAGAAGGTGAAGCAGAAAAATCCTAGAAAGCACAAACAACTRCACGCACACAGCTACACAGCAGTACAAACAAGAATGCATTTGCACAGTAGTTCTCWTCCTGGTAATGCAAGTAACAACTATTATGGGCAGAAATACTCATAAGAGATTATAATTTCCACAGGATTTTTTAGAAGAGCTTTTTTTTCATTTCAATTTTTATATTCACACACCATGAGTTTGAGCCAAGGAAGGGCAATCTGACTGAGCACAGGACCAAAGATCATCAAAATGTCTTTGAGGTTTCATATTTTTTTTCTTCTTTCTTTTGCCTTTTTAATCTGTAGAATTATATTTTCTTATTTTATTCCATGAAGATTCCCCTCTATTTATCCTCTTCTCCTCAGTCAGCTCCTACCAACCTGCTCTTTCCCTGATCCCTTCTGCTTCTTACACCCCATTAGCCAGCACCGACTGTGCTGTGTGCAACCTGCCGAGGACACACACCAGAAGCTGCTGGGTTCAGRACACCTGGTCCCACCGGGCTGTGTCGCACAAGAGCCCCACAGAAGTTGTCCGTCATAAAATATGTAGTTTCAGTGCTGTTTCTAGGCAGGAAGGGAGTCCTAATGTAGAGAAAGAACTGTCCTAAGGTAGAGAAAGAGCCGTTTCCTTTAGCCTTTCTATATAGCCATGCATCTATATCTGTGTGTGCATATAGGGCCTTTTATAAACAGTATACCCACAAAACAGAGACAGTCTTTGATGCAATCCTGTTACTCATGTAGGCTTCCATTAAACTAGACAAGAGTAAACCTTTGAAGGACACAGAGATCTTTTGTGGGCACCAGAAGGCTATAGCATAAGGTTTGCTAAAAGAGACAAAACCAAACAAAGCCCCAAAGTGTCTCATGTAATATAACGCTTTGATTTGACACCTCATTCCAATCCATGCAAGGTGCTTGAAGTCGCCTTGCCTTCTACGACAAGTGTTTAAAGCACAGCAGGCTGTCTGATGGGATTCCTCACATGCTTAAAATTAAGCATATAATAATATCTGCTGGGTCTGACTAAACAGTGTGCAATAAGGAGCTTCATTATTTCATTATGCAGCAAATCAAATAAGGTTGAATATTTAATAGAAAAGGATCTGTTATAAAGGATTTATTAAAGTATGTATAAATATAACAAGTACTTTTTTTCCAAGTGACTCTTGACCAGCTCTCTCACAGCTTACATACATGCTGTTACCTTTATTGGAACAGAAAGATACTTCTGTCCATGTGGCTATTTCTTATTTATTTTATGTGTAATGCCCTCCTAAGACRGACTTGATCTCAGAGTTGCCTGTAGGGCTCTTGAGTTAAATCACTGCACATCACTTGCAATGATTCATGAACTCTCTCTTTCATGATTTGATTCTCTAATATGTAGTCATGCTGATCAGAGCAACAGAGTAGAGATGTGAAAGTGCCTCAGCATCAAGAGCTTTGATTCCACCTGGAAAGCCCTTCGCCCTATGCCTAGCATTATGCTAGCAAGGCCTAGAACTTATCTCACTTAGCTTGAAAAAAGGAATATACCTTTGCTAAAAGAGAAGACTTAAAATTATTCTGCAAAAAGGCTTTAGCACCCATTTTCTAGAACATAATCAAGCTAAACTAGCAAAGTATTCCAGGAAAAGACAACTATAGGTGATGAGTTTAGGAAAAAAAATAAAGAGGATTATTGACAACAAACAATTTTTATACGTTTCAGTGATGATTTGAACAAACCAGTTAAAAGTTTTTGGTTAATGATTGTCATTGCCTTGTGGGAATAYTCACAAAAATTACTCATTATTATCTCATCTATTATGTTTTTCTGTCTTCAATGTCTTAATGATCAGACTTAATTCCTGCAYGGTTTATTGTGTGTCATGAATTCCCACTTTGTGCAAGTCCTTCCTAATTCCTCAGGTAAGGGAAAGCAGATAGTCCTGTCTGTCCGTTTCTTGCTTCTTATTTATTTTATATTTTAGGTTATGTCATATCCTGCTAAAATTAAGTTTTGTGATTGATTTTCTGTGATTGGTCACAGAAATATTTTTGGTGTTCCCAGGCCAAACCATTGCAAAGTATCTCAATTAATAGCCTGTAGCCTCCTGTCTCCAAACATACCTGAGGCATGTATTAATGGACCAATARAACACGGTCTGTCACATCTTAATGTTATATTCCCATTCCATATGAACAAGCCTGCTCCTAGAGTTTGCCACAGGCAATCTGGTATTTCAACTCTGTATCTGTTTTAATCCCTGATAGATTTTATCCACTTTCTGTCAAATTGTGAACACTGGCTTTGTCAAGTGTTTYTTTCATGTTCATTAATGTTTTACTTTAGCTCTGTTTGGTTTTGCAATGTCTTTTTGTCCTACTCCTTTAAATATGTTCCATTTTTATAAAATTCACACACTTACTTTTCACGTTTAACTGGAAAAGGTAGAAAAATGAAATGCTTCATTTCATTGATGTTTTAGCAAATTTCAGGTTTAGTTGCAGTTTAGGATGTTCTGAAGCTCATGAGTCTCTCTATATTAGCAAAGAAATATTTGTTTGCTAATCACTAGTTTTCCCATGATATTGGCATACAGCTAGCGATAGATACTGTGCAGGTACCTATGCTGATGACTGTTCTCAGACGGCATAATTTCAGACTCCACAGGACCCCATGATATTACACAGCTTCTCCAACAAGAGGTCRTGCTGAAAAATGACATTTTGAAGACAGAACTGAGTAAATACCAGAGGCAGAATGTCCCAAAATAACTTCCGAATGAACAAGACCTCTTTTTTGAGGCCAAAGAAGCCTCAGAAGAAGGGGGGGGGGGGGGAATGGTGTTTTCTTTTAGGGACCACAGAGAGGCTGTGGTCACTCAGATGCCCTAAAGTAAATTCAACTGCCAGCTTCATCCTACGAGCCTTATTCCAGGCTGATTTACACAGCTCCAGGTGGGGAACATAGGAATAAAAGCAATTATCTCTCAAAAGGCATTCTGAGGGAGAGTTTATCTGAGTTGATCTCAGTCTATCAACAATTTATTTACTTATTTATTAGCAGTACCTATAAACATACTTTATTCATTAATGCTCTTAACCACAGACGTTAGGATTAATAGCTCTTAAGAGCCACTATAGACTTAACTGTTGGTCTACTAATCAATGGAAAGAGAAACAAGGTTTACCCTGACTGGCTAGGGTTGGTCCAAAAACCTGACCCCTTTCATGGTACAAACCCACCCATTTAATCTCCAGCAGATCGTGCCCACCTTTGGGCAGAAACCTACAGACTTAGTTATTCCATGAACTGCACCTAACTGCTGCAGTTAGATACTACCCCTGGAGTCAAACCTTGAGAAATTCCCAACACCAGCAAAAGTAACTGACAATCACATTTTAAGTGCCAACCTCACAAAGAGCCAAATGATTTCTCATTCTAGTCTCTACATTTAAGGTTTTCAYATATCAGTCAAAGCAGTTTTCTATAGAAGAACATTTTTTTTTCCCTAGGAATTCCTCTGTTTCTGTTTTATTGACAAGTGGACATAAAATATAACTGTGAAATATTTGGCATAAAAGAAAACTATTAAAATTGCTAGCTATTATTATTATGACTCATGTCCAGAACTCCTTATTCACATAAACCTGACATTACTACTGTGGCTGTTTTTCCTTGAACTTAGACTACACTCAGCCATACTGGGCAAGTTACCTGAGATTTAAGACAGCACCTTCCATTGCAAAAAACATTGAAGATATTAATGCTTACACTGAAATCATATTAAGAAATGTGTTTGCATTAGAACCCAATAACTTGACCATAGGTGCACAAAGTGGATTCTCAACTCCAATCCAATCCTCATTGTGTTTTCTGACCAAAGTATGCTAGCTTTGTGCAAGRCAAGATGAGTGGCTGTCTCAGGCAGCGTGCTCCTCTGTGTCGGTTCTGCAGTAAAACACCACAGGTCAGATGAACATCCTGTGTATTTCCAACTCAAGTACTGAACTGAGCTTTAAGTCGTTGTAGTGAACATCTTACTCTCTTACCAGACAGATGGTTTTCCTCATATATCATTTATTAAAGAAGCATTCTGTAATTCTGATAATAAATGCTATTTAACTGAGAGTCCTTAACGTGTTCAAGCCATTTTTTCAGTGCTGTTTACAAAGATGGCTGTTGTAGTGAAATAGTGTGTTTGATCTAATAAATATTTATTCAACAAATATTCCCATGATGGAAAATGTAAAGATTATCAAAAGGCCCATGGCATAAAAGATCATATGACTTAAGGTAACTAGTGATTTATAGCATTGTTGCCTCCCATCATTGAGTAAATGAGGCTTGCAACTGAGTAATGTTTCTTTTTATTTTGTTTGCTGGAAGCATTTATAACATCCTCCTGGGATTTTTCAGAGCTACACTGTATGATATTCCCAAACTATTCTTGCACTATTGTTTGATTTTAATTATAGTTGAGTAGAAGTAAAATCTTGGGAATACTTCTAATTTGCTTAACTCCTTCCTGTGCCGTGTTAAAATTTATCCTAATTGATTATTGAAAGGATTAAGTCTGTTTAAAATCTGAGCAGTCTCAAGGATACCTACTCTCTGCTCCATCCTTTTTAACTTTTAAAACGAACAAGCCATACAATAAATCTGAGCCCCCTGATGCCGAGGTACCTTCAGAGTAGGACCGTGGCCAAAGAGGCCTCGAAAGAATGGAAAAAAAATGATGTTTTCTTTGTGGGGTTTACCCTTACCAACAGGGAGGCCGTGGTCGCCCAGATGCCCTAAAGTAAATTCACCCGCCAACTGCCATTTATCTGACAACTCTGGCACTGAAAATACAGGGCTTTGTACTGCCTCCAGGTCCCTTGCTACTCTGCGGCTATCTGTCAACACAGCCCCAGAGGTGTCGAGGCTGATCAGTATCTCCTGCAGAGATGCCTGTGGGACTACTAAAAAAGAAGCAGAAAGAAATCTGTATCTTCCTTCCAAAAATAGGAGATCTAATCTATATTAACTATTGAGCGTGTTCCCACTGGTACAGGTGGATATACTAAATTGCCACATAGGACGATGTGGCACTCAGGTAGAGAAAATACATTCCTGAAACTACTATTGAATCTACTGATGGTGTGAGAATCACTTGTGGCTTAATTTATCGATTCTCTGAGTAAGGAATGAAAGTACAATATTTCTTTTGTGATGATTAGCAGCCTCAGCAAACGCTCCAACCAGGGAGAAATGCCGATTTGTTTATGAGGTCAATCTAAAGACATACTCCAAAATGTTGCCTTTCTAGCTGAGCTCTGAGTTACATTCAGTCATTTCTTATCTTGCATTGATAAAGTTAATGCAGAGAATCAAAGCCAAGCTTATATCACCAGTAAATATTATGATCATATACATCTGCAGAACACAAACTCTGTCTTCACTTAGCTAGAGCTTTTAGAAAACCTAAACACACCACTTGATTTATGGACACAGCATGACATGTTTTTTTCTGTTGATGAAACAAAACATTTATTTCATTATTAAATCCAGGAGTTGGGAATAAAATAAAATACTATGCCCAAAATTAATTTYAGCTAGATTCATACTTCTTAATTATCTCTAGCTCTTTAATAGCTGCATTTTATCCATGTATTTCAAAATTTTTTATTAAGATGGCTGTAATTGTTAGAACCTGTTTTATAAACAGCAAAATGGACTTGTGCTAGGGTACAACTACTTGCTTAACCCAGTCAAGTAGCAGTAGTCATTTCCTCGCTCTCGCTTTTCTCTACYTTCATTGGAAACTTGAAATTTGTACAGAATAGTTCACTATAGAATGGACTTGGAACATCCCATGTCCCCCACAAAACTTCCCKCAAGTAAATTTTGCAGCTAAAATATCTTGCCTAAATGCCAGTCTGCATTTTTTGCTGCTGTTTTCTCTGTACTTTCAAGAGTTCTTGACTAAGTGCTCTGAAGATTACCTGCTTGCAGATGTCTTCCTATGACCTGACCTCCCTGTCGTACCAGAGATGGGCTTTCTCCAGCCATTCACACAGTCAGAGAGGATCTGTCTGTAGAAACAGGACTGCTCTGCTCTCTGGCTTCCATCACCTCTGTTAGCCATGGAAAGATTTATTTTTTTTCACTTTGAGCTCAGTTTCTTAGGCTTTGGATTTTGAGGTTCTAGCATTMAAACCTGATTTCTTCGTTTTTTTCTACTTTTCAACATCTTAAGCTGAACAAAGAAATTGTAAAAAGTTTATTAGATGTGACCATCCTGCGCTTTGAGATGCACCTGTCTGGGCTGCAGTCATCAAAGTTTAATAATCCTTCATCATCTTTAGTCAGGAAGATACATAAGCAGCTCTAGCTGACTCCCTATTCACTGATGTGCTCAGTAATGCAGTAGTTTCAAAATTCTTTTGAAATTGTAAGCTGTACACAGACTGCTCAAACTGTAGTACAATAGTGGCAGTGATGTTTCTACTGATAGCATAGATCTCTGATTAATGAATACTTTATAAAGAAATCTGACATGGGAGACTAGATCACCCCACAGAGAATCAATTAATTTATAAGCCATCTCAAAAACAATACTGGTGATACACAACTGTGTCATTAAATATGCAGGTCTGGCCTTACTTTTACTTGTTCTTCACAAATATCAGTAACAATACTCCTGTATCACACCTGAATAAGAGAAAAAAGAATGGTGTCTAGAGTTTTGCCTTTTCACTAAAAACCTGTTTCAGTAGTAACAACAGATAAATTTAATGACTGAAGTATACTCCTGGCTGAATAATATACCACTGAGATTTGTTTCAAAACAAAACAAAAAAAATCTTCTCCTCAGAKCTTATTTTCTAAATATCCACTGATCTGTCATGTACTCTCTCTGTAGAGATAAGGGTTTAGCTTTTAAGTCTGCTCAGAAAATTTTAGTTCAGACTTTTAGAATGAAAGCAGGATTTTGACTGRCTCTTTTTTTTCCCCTCAAAAAATTCCTGTTTTGGACATATTTAAATCCCCAAATTTTAAAATCTGCTAACAGAATCCCATCATCTTGTTTGAATTTTGCTAATTTTTTATCCTATTCTTCAAGTTTCCAGTTCGTTTGTCAGCCTTATTTATTCAGAACTATATCGATTTTTTAAGGCTGAAAATTTTCTTTTCTGAAGCAGCAGAAGCAATCTTAAGGATATTGCTTCTGATTTCCGTTGCTCTGAAAATTTATTTGCACCAGCACATACAACTTGACTTGTTAGAAATTGCTAGCATAGTCTACATTCTTCTTAGGCTATGGGAATATTTAAGTCTTGTCTTTAGAAAGCTCTTCATTTTTCTTCTAGTCTAGCCCTGTTAACCACATCTAAAATGCCCTTGTCAGTGGCCAGTAAAATAGGGACCTTAATATCAGGCCTTGTTTAACAAAAAAGAGGTTTGCTTGATTCAGTGTACTGATTTAGAGGATGAGTTACTGYGTGTAAAAAGGTCACTGGAGGAAAAGGGAAAAAAATCACTCTCCATTATACATAAACCCCCAAATAATTTATCAGGTCAACCCTCTTTATAAAGATCTATGATGTGGTACAGATCCTGGTAATATGACAAAGTCACTTATAATCCCTGCTTGTTTTTTGAGTAATAGATGGGCCATGGCACTGTAAATGCAGATTAAAATAACTTTGTTAAGAAGGTAAAAAGCTATGTCGGTATAACGCAATAAGATGTTACATTCTGACGTGGAACACTGATCATTCATAGTATTTTTAATGCAGATSGGGACAACCAAAATCTAAAATATAAAGGGATTTTTAAGGTAATTTCTTTTTAGAAAAGCAGTAATCAATAATGCTGAGTTTCCGGTCTGTTAAGAAGGTCAGCAGACAGTCTCTGAGTAAGTAGATCACTTGCTGGGGTCTTTACAGGTTTTTTTTTTTGTTATTATTTGCTTCCCATGGAGATTTGAAGGACTGATTGGTAACCTTTTATTTAATAACCCTGCTTCTTTTGGCTGTAGCAGAATTTTAAGGTTTTCTTTGTGCGGGAAAAGGAGCGCACCACCCCAGCTAGCAACCCGCCCGTCGGCGAGCTGACGCCAGACACCGCGGGCGCTCGTACCTGCCGCAGCACGCGGGCTCCAGGCTCTCGCCGGGTCACTTTCTGCCACTTTGGGCCCACGTAAGTGGCGCCGATACGAACACAACATCCTCCCAGTTTGCTCTCCGGAAGTTCATTAGGTTTAGTTCAGGTAAGAGCTGTGAGAGCAGGTCCCAGATAACAGAGTGGTGCTACAAGGAAAACGCCTCAAAGCAGTGGGCCAACTAGTTAATCCCGAATTCCAGCAGAAATTCTGTCGCAGCTGCAGAGACACCAAATGGGTCTACCAGAGTTAAAGTTCTTGCGATAGATATCAAGGAAGGAGTTAAGAATGATTATTGTTAAATCTTATATGATAAAAAAGGAAAAAAAAARAAAGAAAGAAAGAAAAAGCCTTAAAGAAGCTGTGGAGGATTGCCAGACCCTTACATCACATGTGATAAYGTCTCAGGCCTTGCCYGTATCAAAGTTAGTATGCAGTTAGTTAGCTAAAATGAGAATTTATGGTATGCTTGATAATCAACAGTAACCCACTTTGTCCACAGAGTGTAACTGAAATTCAGGTTTCTTGATCTAGTTTTGAATTAGAATTAGTTACTTCACATGAAAGCATTCTTAGTGCTGTATCCTTTTCGCAAATCAAAGAGAAATGCACTGCTCAGTGTGAGTAATATTTGCTGATGAAATCTTATTCTTTACAGGATCTTTCAAACAGTAGGYAGTGCTCAGTATGGGTCATGAAGGCACAAACTTACATTGTTGTAATTCACTATAAAAACAGGTTTTAAATAATTATTAAACTACTTATCTTCCTCATAATTTTAAATGTATACAGAGGCCTCCTTATGGAAGTTAATATTTTAGTTTATGAAGACATCATATTACTACAGTGAGGATGAAATGGAAATATTAAAATCAAGAAATCAAGCTGCTACATTAAAGTGCATCTATAATAGCGCTTGATGCATGTCGACGTTTGGAAGAGGCATCTTTGATTTTCATCTAGTTGAAATTTTACAATAGGCTGTAATTTAGTTAGGTTTCAAGTGATCCATAGATAAGTGCATAGGCAAACCCAAAGTAGAGTAACTACTCGCATTCCTGCTGACAATGTAAATCTGAACATCTACTTCCGTTCAGCCTTCTAGATCGTGGGTCACTGCATACACAATGATACATGTGCAAGATGTAGGCGTTAAACACTCGTTTGGATCAGATAAATTAGCTGTGTTTTTTTTTTTTCTCTCTTACAAAGCAGCTTGAATGAAAGCTGTGGACCTAATTGGCTAGAGAAGATTTCACCCAATTTAATTATCTCTCAATAAGAACATATTTCCAGACAATAAGACTTTTTCAACAATGAGAATAATGTGTCTCATCTCATACTATATTTAAAAATATTCCTTTAAAATGTATTTCTTCAATTGTAATTAAATGTAATTAAAATAATTATTTCTGAAAATTTTCTTTGMCACTATTTCTTATTCCCTATCCTTTTCCTATTTGTCTTTCATCCAGATAAAAGAATAAACTATATTTTAGTCAAACCATAAAGTTACTAGTCAGTGTTGGTGTTTTTAATATCAAACCTGAATATATTATGTCTCTACTAAATCTTGTCTATTTTCTGTTGATAAATTGTTCCCATGACTGTCTTAGAGATACATGAGAGAGTCAATTTTAGAAAATTCTGGCCCATGGATTATATATCATCAATCATTCCAGGTACAGAATTTGGAACAGTTATTGAAAATATTTGATATTTTATGCATTTTGGCAGTATTGTTAGCAAAACAGGAGTCACACGCAAGCTCGAAGAGTGAAAGTCTGACATGATCTGTCAGATCTTTGTACCATTCAACCTATTTCAAGAGAAATACTTTGTCTACAAGGCTAAATTCTCTTTATTTAACACTAATACAAAGCCTTCCTAAATGGCACCAAAAGTTGGAAACTCACAAATGTCATGTTTAAACTTAAAATCTGTAAACGGTTGTCTGCAAAAAATGCTTTGATTGGCCAGGAGAAAAATCATAAAGAGCCTGCAGAAACAGAAAGCTGGAAGCCAGTAAATCCCCCTAAAAAACTAAAGGGAAAAGAAACAGAAACAGATGGAATAAAGAGAACTTAATGGACATATGGCTWTATTAGGAAATCATATGATTATTCAGTGAATCTCATTACTTTGATCAGAATCAAAGTTACAAATGTTTCATGCTGGGAAGGGGTAAAYATCCAGTGATTTGTGCTGGTGTTAGGGAGGTAGGGTTAGAAAGAGGCTTCTCCTCATTCATGGAGACAAATCATCAAGGAGAGACATTCTCCTTGCACCTTCAAGCTCACCAGAGTGTCCTGCCTAGTAGTCACTACTCACCTAGTTTGGGCTGAGTCCTTAGAAAATGTGCGTGAATAAATAACCTCATTTTTATTATACTTTCTTTGTTTAAGTAGCTTGTGTCTTACAATATAAATTAATAAACCTCTTTACATCAAACTGCTCTAAATTATGTAACACTCAGGCTAAATATTGGTCAGCAAGATTGATTATGTTTTATGCAAGCTGAAGACCATAACTGCTTGTTACAAGCAACAATAAAAAGAATACTGCAGGCAGCAGCTACCTCTGCCCAAAGCAAACACTTCSTCTCAGCTGTGACAGCATCTGACAGAGAGCTCTTGTCTTTTTTTCCCTTGTATATAAAGCCAACATAATGAAGCTTTTTTCTCTTTCTCTCATTAATTTGTATCTCTAATAAAACAGACATTGAAATACATGTTGAAAGAAGAAAAGCATGCTAGGATTAAAGCACTTACAGCAAAGTATCATTCAAAAGATGCAATAGCAAAGAGAGTAAGCAATATACACACATACATTTCCTTTTTCTGTTTGATGTTCCTACAAGCCAGCTCTTAGCAATGAGCCATTAATGAAAGTTAAATTGAGTTAGAAATGAACCTGTGAGTACTTAGCCCTCCAACATCTGTTTAAAGGAGCTGGAAGWCTTTGGAGAAAGTGATTTTGTTCCTCATCCCTTCAGAGTTGTGTGGCACTCACCTCCCCATACGCCAACCAAGCTGCAGCGTAGGTCCTTACTATATGACCTGTGCCACGCTATAGGCTTTGGTTAGCACTGCTCTTTCTATCCAAGCTACCAACCAAGCATTTGCAAATAGCAGATTCCTTCTTTAAAACTGTTAAAGTCAGAAAGCCTTCTCTAAGGCAAGGGGAAGGAGGAAAAGCAAGAGATTAACGCTAACTTCCTACTGTTTTTATTTTCTTATTACATACCTTTAAGATGTGGATGCTGATGTGCACACATGCTGCAAGTTCCAAAACAGTGATAATAAAATAGGATACTTTCTTGTCATCTGCCTTACCTACACTGTTAACAATGTCTCTTCTCCACCTTTCATTTTCCTCTTTAAAAGACACTCAAACATATATCAATAGATTTCTTTGTGATTCTCACCAACAGAGTTATATATTTTTTTCCACTGGTAGTAGGTGTTGAAGAATTTGAATTTGAATTTGAAGGTTCCTGGCTCCCAAGTCAGCAGGAGATCAGGTTTAATTGCTTGGAAATACATTTTCACAGCTGATACTGCGGAACAGAAAAAGTCTGTATGTCAAGAGCCTCTAAACTAATCATTTAGCCATAACATGCACCGCCCCATACCTGGGGACAATGTATCTGTTAACAGCTTGAAGCTGTTGGAAAAAAATAAACCAATGAGAAGGTTTCTTCTATTTTTCTAACGCTATTCTTCACCCTGAATAAACTAATAGAAGAGAAATGTCTTATTTTCAATTCTGTCAGTTTAAATGAAAACAATCGTGTGTTCACCTAGTTTTAGCATTGGAATTTATTAGATCTGAGACTGTTCATTAAGCTAGGAGTTTTGGAGTTGCTCAGTTGTTAATACACTGCCTGTATAAACTCAGGGGCTGCCTGTTTTATCTGGTTACACTCTGGAGACCGAGATTTGATTTCCAGCACTACTGATCAGGTCAGGAATTGCAATAACAATTAGCCATTAGTCACTAGATCTCAATTTCCCATAATAGAAGGTCATTTCTTCTGAGTATTTTCTCCCTGGAGAGAGAGAAGAAACATAGGAAACTGTCACGCTTTTGAAAAGCGGGCCATAGAAAAGCTGAGCTTGRCTTCTGAGCAGTTAACATGGGTAAAGCTTTACATTTCTGATTCAGCTTCCTATGTCACCACGGGGCAGGATCTGCATGTATTGACAGTGTCTAGGATGTTGATGGTTAGTTTTCTTCTTTTTCAAAGATCACTGAAATGGAAAATGTATCTAATCTCACCAAGAATCATATTGTTCCTGACTCGATACAGGTGCACGGGAAGGGCACAGAGAAACGTGCCTTGCCTGCCTGGTGCCACCTCCTACTTCTTGCAGCTGTGATTATTCCTCTTCTATCACTCACGTGAAGGACAGAGCAGAGCTCACGGCTCTGCCTGTCTCAGCCCACCTCACCACCCAACCTCGTGCACCCTCCTGGTAAGGCCACGGTGGCTCCCCTTCCCCGCTAGCACTGCACAGCGGCAGGRGAAGGCGTTTTGGGCACCCAAACAGCAGGAGCCCCAGGAGCTCTGCTTCCTTCCAGGCAGCAGCTGATTCAGGCTCCAAGGTGGACAACAGAGTAAATCACCCTCATATAGAGGTACGCTGTCCCATCACACAGGAGATGCTGGAACAGCTCCCTCAAAGTGAATACGTGGTGCTGTTCTGCCCAGAAATCCTCGCTGTGCTCAAGGTTTGTTGGGCTGCGAAAGCAGCAGCCAGCAGTGAGGGGCCTGGCTTGCACTGCAGGATGTTGCTTCTTTCCCTCCAAAAGAAGTACTTTATTTTAAATCTGTAAATGCCTATAAAATACACAAA
The DNA here is from genome assembly GCF_003343005.1 of Rhea americana. Taxonomy (NCBI): domain Eukaryota; kingdom Metazoa; phylum Chordata; class Aves; order Rheiformes; family Rheidae; genus Rhea; species Rhea americana. The sequence continues at coordinate 10,484,305 of NW_028186149.1, forward strand.
TATGGTCTATGACCAAGGTGTTTGTTAATATTATAATTCAAATTACATGAAGAGCAAGGAGAATATGGAGTAACATTTAACTTGTCTCCAATTACCTCTTCAGAGTATCCATTTGTTCTTTTAAAAGCCAATGTTGACTTCAAAGATAAACAAACAAACAAACAAACAAACAAACAAAAAAAACAGTATGGAAAAGAGGAACTTCTGTCACATTTCATAGGACTTAGTCATTTCACTGTGAACTGACCAAAGGCCGAGCAGCAAAGGGATGGTTAACTCAGTTTTGTTAAGGAAGCTAATCCACAGTGAAGCAAGTGGAAAGACATGACAGCTGAAAGAGTTGACTGCATTTCAGATCAGACATCTGCATTTCAGATTAGCACCTGAAAAAGAGATTATAAAGGAAGATTCAAAACTTATAGAATCAATATTGTGAACTGGTCTTCCTTATATCAGTAACTGGAATTAATATAAACAGAGAGGGGAGCTCATGCCCATTGGCAGCCTGGCTAACCATCAGTTGACAGATAGTTAACTATAGGAAGGTCAAAGGTTGGGGCTCTTAATCTATAGGTTGATGATCCCTTGGGGACTATRTGGTGTGAAAAAGAATTTGGTATGCTTGACGATATTATAGGCATGATCAGCCTGTCAAAATCCATTAGCACTCACTTTTCTGTCAAATGAGCATTAAGCTAGCTTTTGGTATGATTTCTGAAGCAGATTCTTATCATTCTTAGTAATCCTTTATAAGCATGAAACATATTTCATTACTTATATGATAACAGTGATTTTTCAGGAATTTGTAAAATGCGTGGGTATACTCTCTTCAGTTAGGTCTGTTTAGCACTTTGGGTATATTTCAGATAGCCTTCGAGTTAAATTGAAGACTTCACAGAGTACAAATAGTCTTACTGAAAGTGTATTTTAATGTATGTGGTACAATGTTATCTTTTATAAGTTTGGTGTTTATAGCATGACAAGAACAAAGTCAATCTGAATACTCTATTTAAAAGATAATCAGAAATATATGTAGTCCTATTTCTTTTCTTTTAGACCCAAGGTGTTTTAACTTGACATTTTCTTTGAATATTTTACAAGACTTTTTTGACTCTGTGGATAGCTGTAAGGGAAAGAAACTTCATTTGTTCGCTGTAATTTCAAAAACACCTCTTATAATGACCTTGAAAGTAGGGAAACTAGTATTTTTATACAACATTCATTAGTTACTAATGAGTACAGAATGCTAATGCTATGTATATGAAATATATGAATAACTGGATTTTTCATTGGGTCAAAAAGCAAGATATGTAACTTAAATAGCAGAAAGGTACAGTAATACGTACTCAGAATATTCTCAAAGCTTTTTTTAGAGTTAAAGCCAGTTAGGAGATGTGATAAAGTAAAATGAAAACAAATTTATTTCTCAGCAGATAATAACATGTTTATAGCGGTAACAGAATGCTGAGTTTAAATATGATTTAAATCTACTACGTAAAAAGCTATTACATGCCGCTTTGAATCTGGCTCTACTGTCAGCTTCAGAATGTGCATCCTACCACTCATTTCCATCCCATATGTCAACCTTTAAAAATAGCTTTAGAAAACAGAATGAGATCTTTTGATGTTTGGTTGTCATAGCTTTAGATGTTTATAAAAAAATCAAATCAATGACTCCCGGTATGTAAAAATCTTGACTTTACCTCCCCATAGATTGCATCTGTATCTTCAGAAAGGCTCAGTCAGTCTGGTTCATTTGATGGGCAGATGCATGTCATGCAATACTTGATGAGAAACTTGTGAGCATACTTTGGCCATGTCTACTCTCAGCTGTCAGCTGCATTTCTCTTGGGTATCTTTCCTTTTGCTGTGCATCAGAGCAAAATAATATTTTATTGTTGGTCATAATTAATAATTCATTGAAATGCACCAAATGAACACAGAAAAAAAGAATGTGGACATAAATCTTATTAGGTCCCTGGATAAAGTCACAGTATGCTTTTGCATTTTGAATTTCCAGGCATATATTATATCATCCAATAYTGGAACAAGCTGAGAAATGTAATATAAAAATTTGATAAATTGCTTTCTGCCTGTAAATGAGAAAACAGACTTGTAAAATGTGAAATGAACCATTCTGGCAAAGTAGAATTTGAGCTCAGAGTGTAAACACTTGAGTTAATGGCTAGAGTATCTCTGAGTCTCAGAAGCTGTGGTACATAGGGAGGGTGAAAGTGAGGTTATGGAAGCTCTTCAATATTTTACTTTGAACATCCTTACAGGCCTTAATTAGACAGATTACCTGTTATGCATGGTGCAGTGTGCTGAACAGTTTTAAACTGGCTTGTCCTCAAGGCAAATGGAAAGCAAAGTCAAAAAGAATTACACACTACACAAATAACAATGAATGGTCTATTAATGGCGATGGTGAAAAACAAAATCTTCCCAGCCCATATGCTATTTAATTTTTAACTTTACCTAGCACCAATGAGTTTATTAAATATTTACTGACCATTTTAATTTATGTACCTAACTTGCCCATCTCTCTGGGCTTTTAATCCCAATCTGCAGGAAACCTTAATGACATTTGGTAGGGAAGTACTTGAGTTATTTTCTAATTTATATGACTTTGTATCTAAAAAAATGTGACAGTATAATGAAAACTTTTGTGACTCGAAATTTAATAAACATTTAGTTCCATTGAAAAGCAAAAATGCTTCTTTTTAATCTCAGTTCAATTCTATATCCATAGTAGAAAACACAGAGAAAGAATATTTACTAATGATTCAGGATAAAAGTGCTAATTTGCTGTATATATTCAAAATTCCTGAATCTATTTAATCGGTTTATTCAGCCAGCCACCTACGGGGAAGGTCACCATGTCAAGCAATCCTGAATGGTATTTTGTGTGAATTGGGAACAGAACTTTTTAAAGGCCAGAGGTTTAGGAACATAAACCAGATGTGCTCATTTGAAATAGTCTACTTATTAAAAAAAGGTCAAACACTTAGATCTTTTTTAAATCTTACTGTCAGACATACTCCATAGAACYAAGAATTTTACTGTTCTGAGTGCTATGAGTTTCACTGACTTCTCAGATGCAGTATGTCTTCCGATCTTTGCCATAAATGCATTATTTCCTTGTTTACAGCCTAGTATTACATCTAAGAGTTTTACTAATTTAATCAGAGGAATATTTTTCAAGACACTTACTTTTAAACTCCCTTYTCCTGTTTTTTTATTTTTATAGTTCAGAGTTATTACAGGTAATTAATTCATACATTTATTTTATAAAATGATTTGCACAACACAAATCTAGGTCACTAGATGGTTAGCATGAAGATGATTTTTTCCTCCAGATATACATATCTAAAGGTTAATCTCTTGTCTACAGGGGTCAAACCAAGTGTCATTATATAATTAATATAATTTAGTTCCATTAGTTGGCCTGCTAAATGTACAGAGTTTTGTTGGATTTTTTTTGTTTTATTTTTTACTTGTAACATGCTTTTTACCGGACTGACTATCTTGACCGGTAGTGTCTTATTTATTAGTATGATAAAACCTGTGAATAGGAATTTTTAAGAGTTTTAGAGAAGAAAAATATTGAAGTCTAGCTCGTCTTTCAAAATGTATGGGAGTGAAGAGTACAAACCTTTTCCATTATCCACCCAGAACAGTGAATACTAAACTGAGCTCTAACTGTCCTGCTTGAGCAACTGGGCAGCTGATGGTCAAAAGRAGCTCAGAGTAGCAGAGGTGGAAAGCAGCCTTTCCTTCCCCGTCTTCARGCTCCCCTCTTCTTACCAGAACCCCTTGGAGGAACAAAGCAGGAAATAAAAAGAAGGAATGATAATTAAAAAAAAAAGATACCTGATATAGCAATCAAAAGTTACAGCAGAATAGAGAAAATGAAACACCTGGTTTTGATAACATACAGCGAAGGATGTATAACCGACTGATTGCCGCTAAAGGTCTGCGGGTCGGCTTTCACTGGTGCGGGGTGTACAGCCGTGGACAGTTTTCATCCACCTCACGTTCTCAAAGGGGGTAGGAGCCCCTGAGCTGTAGACAAATCCTCTGCTCCCAGGTGCTACTCCTTCACTTCTTCGGGCCGCACGTCTCCGTCCCTCCGCAGTGCTGCGTAACTGCAGAGCAGCGACAGTCTCAGCCAGATAACGGGCTGCCGCACCAGCACCGCTAGCTGCGACTACGTTTGCACGGGGTGTAGTCAGCTGGTTAGCCTGCTGTGCACTCGAATAACATTTTTTGCAGCGTGTTCTTTATTCATGGTGAACTGTGGATGACTTCCCATTTCTAGGTCAGAAACATTATTCACCCTTCAATGTACATCTCTGTTTTTTTCAGACTTTAGAAATAACGAAAATCATCTATCACTATTAATATATTTTAAATATATGTGTATACTTTCAAGCTAAAACAATTGCCAATAAATAAGACCTCCTTCCAGGGGTATTTATCTTTATTATTATTATTATTTCTTAAAAAACAGATTAACTGACCTAGCTTCATCTTTGGATAGCTTATTGACATAGCATATTATTTAAATGTTAAATATGCTCACAATCTCAGTAATAAAACTTATTTAAAAATTTTATGGTGTCTTTTAATGAAATTTCTTAATTGGAACTGTGAGGACCTGACATACGAATTTTAGACATTGAGCTCCTGGAATGTCCCTTGTTTTTCAATATGTAAAAGACAAATTGATTCATTGTTACATTAGTTTTAGTTTAGACACCTATCTAAGGCTTAAACACAAGGACTATTTGAGGACAATTAAGGACTATGAAGGACTGTTGCATTTTTAATTTAAATTTTTCTACTTGATTTTTAAATTTTTGCATATTTTTTTATCTGYGGAGTTGATCTTAAATGAGAAACGTTGCTGTATTTCAGAAGCAAGAAGATACATTTCCTTTAGGGCATGTTATTTTGAAAACAGTTTGCAGAAAAAATACATTATTATCAGCATGGTATATCAAAATTTCAGTGCTGAGGTAGCCATAGTAACTACAAAGATTAAAATATTTTTTGTTTCTATTGAAATCTCCGCTTCAATATTTCCTACTTTTCCCAAAGAGACCTTGCACTTAAGTTTTATGTCAGCCCTGTAGAAGTAGCAATATCAAAACTCATCATAGTACACAAGACTGTGTGGCTGATACTCTTTCAATTAATGGAAAGTCAGGAGAAAATGTAAACGCATCTCTTGAATTARAACGTGGATCTTTGGATTTTTAATCAGTTGTATTTTCCATTATTATCAAAAGCCTATTTGGATTCTCAYTCAGAAAAAGAATAATTAGCTATTGTTCTGCACAAGAGAGGCAGGARAGACTCTCCTGGGTTAATAAAACTAGCATGAAGCTTAAAAGACCCCTGATGGAGCCTCTTTGTAACATGGATAGCCAAAGAGAAGGTTTAAACGCCCAAAACAGCTTGGTGATAAACCTTGACTAGAGAACGTGAAAAGTCCCAAGGCCAAATTTAAAAGTGAAGCAAAGTGGAATATCTGCAGTAACGGAGGGCAGCCCCAGCAGAGCCCGGCTCCGCTCCGTCCGCGCTGCGGGAAGGACCCCCGCGCCGGGAGCGGCAGCGGCTCTGCTGGTTTGCATTCGAGGGCAGCAAGTGCCACCTTAACAGCGAGGAAGGGCGGAASCTGCTGTTTCATACTCTCCAGCTCATGAAACCGAGTTATCTCCTTCTCTTTCATGCAGTGCTAGAAAAACAAGCTCCAGTGTCACTTCTGAATCAGTATTGCCCTTCTCATTCTTGTTCGTGTCGGATAGGAAAACCTGGCCTTACTGATGTGAACTGAGAATAACTGCAGTGGAAGGCAGAAATGGTTGGGATAACATATTTTTCTAAYGTCATCTTATTAGTACTGGTTCTTCGAAGGTTTCTGCTAAGATTGTGCTGGCCTCACTGGGTCAGGTTCTACGTCTGAACCACTGACAAAACACCCACTGCCTTGCTCGGAACAGGGATTTTGCCCTGATTTGAGGGCTGCTACTGGCTTTGAACACATTATATGTAAAAACAGTTTCAGGAGTTTTCTATAATTGCGTTCTTYGGGGTTTTTTTCTATCATTTTGCAATTGGCTTTTTAATTTTAATTGTGATAATGATTTGTGAGACAGTAGGTGATTGTAATCCAGGATGTTATTGTATTAAGTACTGCGCAAATGGGAAAAAAAGGTGTGTCTCTATCCAAAATAATGTTATTCTTTTGCTCTTTCTCTGAGAAAATATTGTAGACTGTTCACAGTTATTATCTGCCACCTGTGTAGTTTAATGCTGCATCCAATTAAGACAAAGTAAATGTATGCTGTAAAAACCTCTTCTGCTTTGTATTCTGTGCCTCACCTGACGATCCTCTGCCCTGTTTGCCTTTTGTACTGCTGCTCTGCTCTGCACTGACGGTTTCAATGATTTTTCCTCTTCTTGATCCTTGCGCTGGATGATCACTCTAGTCCACCTAGAGTATCCAGATTGGTTTCTCACTTCATGTCTAATTATTTTATATTTATCTCATGCTTATACAAACTTATCTAAATCTCTCTAACTCCCTCTACACCTCCCCGCCCCCCAAAAAAAAGATGGGAGAACATAATATGGAAGTTGAGGGATGTTTTTGGTTAAGCATTTTTAGTAATTTTAGAGAATTTCATTCATACCAAAGGAAGTCATTCTGTTTTTCAAGTTGGATCCTTTCTGGATTCAAATGCATTCCCAGTTCCTTGGTTCATCACCTTTTGAAAAGTTTTGGCTCTTTGATGAAGCAAATATGCAGYGTGGAATTGCTGTTCTCCTTCTGGGACAACATATCAGCAAAGGCAGTTCTACATRCATGATTTTAAAATTTTTTGATTGAGCACAGAAATGTGACATAAAACTTGGGTAGCTTTAGTAGAAAAAAACCTATGCATTTATAAAATCATGTTTTGGGAAGTTCTGGTTGTTAATTTGCATGACTCTCTTCATGACCCTTTTGGCTTAATATGAAGTCATTTCTCAAGGTAATACAGTTARCCATATAATCTGTTGGACTTTATGGGCTTTATTTTTCTTAATTKAATTGTTCCATCCATTTTTAGTTCTTGAGACTATAACTAACACTACATTCTAAAAAGCTGTAAAATATGAAAGTTAACTAACTCCTAGGGCGGTGCGCGTTTTTTGCTTTGCCTCTAGTAACTTTTCCAGCTGAGCATGTAAAAATCCATAGCCCCAGAAAAGGTCTGAGCAAAACTGAATCTGCCACTGAAGAGCAGAAACTCTCCTTCCYGCTCCCAAACTATTACTGCAAAAGAGAATATGTTTTGGTGAACTGTTAAATACTTTGTGCTTCAGGCTATATTTAGCTCTGATAGTGAAACTTATTCCATCTCTTTGTCAACTTACAAAATACATCATCCTTGAGGCGCCCTTTGAAGAAAGTTTACTACTCCAATATATATTTCTAAATAATTAATGGAATAATAAAGTAACTCTAGGTTTGACTAATATGCAAAGAAAATTAACAGGAACTAGTTTCATTTTAATAGTATAATAGAGCCTATTTTTACAGCATAAAATTTAGTATTTTTAAAATACGTTTGCTTTTTTGTATTTTCTTTTAAAKTCAGTCAACATATTTTAATCACCATGGTACAGTATTGAAAAACATGCTCCATAAAATGTCCTTTGTGCACTAATATAAATTATGTTTAAACTAAGGTTTTGTAAACTATGAATTGCTGGTTTAGATTAACCTCATAAGTAATCATTAAAAGTCCTTTATTTAGCACTGATTTAGTCCTCACTGATTTCAGCTATAAATCAGGCTTGCTGTGAACAGAGCTTAGACAGTTCATATCCTGAAAAGGAAGAAGAGAAAAATTTGCAAAGAAAATGCCAACAAACATCAGAGATTCTTGGAATTAGGAGAATTAAAGAAGAAAATAAACTCCAGCAAAGACTGTTGTTTTCCTGTTTTGKTTTGKTTTGKTTTKTTTTCTCGCAAGGTGCTCCTCCGGAGCCCTGCTGTAACTGCCCTGCTTGCCAGGTTGCTCTGGAGATTTACTGTCCTCCAAACACTCTTTTTATGTCTTTGTGGCTAGAAGTTATGTTCCCCTACATTTAGGGGTTCAGGCTTTGATTCTGTCCAGCACTGTGCAGAGCAAGTAAATGGGTCTTTTACTGACTTCACATCAAAATTAAACACAGAGTTAACTGCTTTACTGGATGGGGGCTTTACGAGGCAAAAATTCAGAAATCTTGCTTGAGAGCTGATGCAATCATWTCTATCAGTAAAATGTATTTTACTCATCATGATGAATTCAATTCATAGTAGTCCTTAACCTTTTGCTCCTTATATCCCTTGCTGATATCTAATTTGCTTAATTTTGTTTAACTGCTTGCTGAAGAAGTAATACAGCAGGTATATTTTGCACTGTAGTTTAGAATGTCTGGTGTGTCTTGCCATTTTACATCTTAGCAAAATTGCAATTATAATGCTGTTAAATACACCTAAGATGTCCTGACATTCCATTTAGAAGAATGAACATGGCATTGAAGACCATTTTCCAAAAACATTTATGTTCTTGTAGTATGCATAGGAAAAGTAATTCAGCAATTCAATTTGTTTTTCAAATCAAACTTCAAATTGCTTTAAGAATGTTTATTACAGAAATAGAACATGTATTTAACAGAATATAGATGTAGCTAGAATTTGCCTAAATACTTTTTCCTTACAGTTTTAAGAGAAATCTTTTGAAATAAAAAAAAAAAAAGAAAAACAAGTAAATGTTAATTAAAGTTTAGGTTCTCTTTAGCACAGCAATAAATTATTTCATTCTAACTACAGATATTTTTTCAGGAACAGCTGGCAACTTGTGTGAACAAAACCATGTTGATGTGAATATTTATCAAAAATGAATAAGAATCACAAATATGATTAAAATCTGAAGAGGTATTTGGCTATAACTCTTTCCACAGTCTTTCTGCTTTTGCATGGCTGAATGAAAGGCAACAAAGTTTAGTAGCATAACCAATGGTCAATACTATGAACAAGCAGAGTTTAATTCCAGCATCAAATTTAGGCTTCCTTCAGGACACTTGGCAAACTGTTGAGCACCTGAAACCTCCTACAGATTCAGTCATTCGTCTCTGTGGCTTACTTCCTGTTTGCAAAAGAAATTTAATTGCACTTCCTTACTCTCCAGGGCTGTGGAGTGTACGTACTGTGACAATATGTGCGTTACAGATTGAGGACAATGGAGATGTACGAGCACARCCAACACCCAGGGGGTCAACCACACATGCAGCCGAATGCTGATTAGGCTGTAAACTCTGCAGCTTGACRCCTGCAAGCTCTGCCCTTCAGCGCTGAAAGCTCTGCTGAGCTCCAGCACACGGAGGTACCAAACACACTTGCTTTCTCTTTCCTCGGCATGTTTGGTGCTTGTTGAGAATGTATATTGAGAGCTTCTGCTTAGGACTCTTAACATGTCTTGACACTTGCAAAGACGTCAAGAGCAGTGCAGTCAAGAAGGCTTTTGACACCTAGCCCTCTATGTCCCACCTCTTTCCTCCACCTCAGCTAAAGAGAAAAATTCTTAGAGAGCAATACAGCTCATCTGCAGGCTAGTTCTTTGGCAGGCTGTACTATGTGAACAAGAAATACTGGGTGGATGACTTTGGTATCATCTCCAAGATGAGATAGAGATGAAGAAAGGTGGCTCGCATCACCTAGTTTGTTGAAGGGAATGTTAACATCAGCCCTAAACAGCAGCATAGACATAACTTACAACTAGACTGGATGTARGATTAAAATAAATAAATAAATAAAACATGCCATCGGCCAAATCACAGCAATAGTAGTTAGCCTTTCTGTTGGCTCTGTGTTTGTGAGCATGCTTTCACACAGCAGCTGAAAACACAACCAACTTTCCCAGGTGCAGAGAAGCTCCTGTAGAGCAAGAAACTTGCTCAGCAGTACATAAGTACTATTTTCCCTTAGTGCATTTCTCTTTATCATCTATTTATATTGCTATTGGCACTGTATGATATTAGCTTGGGGCCCAAAGTCCCAAGCAGCCCATTGGGTGCTAAATATGTGTTATTGTGGAATTCCTTCCAGAGCTCTAGATTTGATGAGCAAGGGAATATGGTAAGATTTACACAGGTATTCTGAGAATTCTACAGAAACTATGTTTCACCGAATATATGGATTTTAAAAGCAGTCTTTAGACTGCTTTAGTCTAGTCTATTAAAACTTAAAATTTAAGTATTTCCTAAAATCTTATCATAATATTAATAACAACCTGCAAACTTTGGAAATTGAAAATGYGGAGATAAACAAATTATTTGTTACAGAAAGGGCCTTGCAGGTCTCTGGAGAAATGGAATATTCTAATGTCTGTTTATACCAGCAAAAATAAATTGTATTTGGTAAACATAATGTTAGTCATTTGCAAATATGAAAAATGTGGRGTTTTTTCTTTATTTCAAAGACTTCGCATTGCACATTAAATTTGTGTGGGTTAAACTGAATTGTAGCATAGTAGAGACATTGGCTGCAGAAAAAAAATCTCTTCTATGTATGCATGTTTTTTTCCATGCATTTTTTTCTCTCTCTTTTTCTTTCCTTCCTTCTTTCTCTCTCTCTCTCTCTCTTCCCTCCCTCCCTCCGTCCCTCGCCTGCTTGCTTGCTTTCTTCCTTCCTCCATTCTTTTCTCTTTTAGAGCTGGGAACTATAGAATGCATAAAATGTCTAATTTTCAGAAGAACTGACTGGAATACTAAAACGAATAATCTGAAGTCACTCTCTGAGTCAGAGTTTCCAAATCATTTCTGTACTGGATGGACTTTTGGATGAATAATTCCTTTCCACTTCCCATGAMAAGTTTTGAGATATGTTTAAATTTGGCTTCCAAATCGTGAGACAAAAGAATCAGATATCACATCGCTTCTCCCTCTATGTTGGCCATGAAGGACTGTGCTCTGAGCCTAATAGAAAAAAAAGGGCATTTTAAATGTTTTTAGAAAGTAGCAGTTATTTCAGGTATGATGGGAATTTTCAGAACAACATGAAGGGCAAAAATAAAACATAAAGGATTGAGTTGCTTAATTGGTTCTTACTTTAGAGAATGCCTTTTCAATTTGAAAAACCACCACAAATATGAAAGTGCTTTAGGCTCTCAGCTATATCCTTAGCACAGCAGTCAATGAGTCAAAATGTGCACTATATCATGTGGTTTCCATCAGCCCCACACAGTATGCCCATTTTGTTAAAATAAAAACAAACAAACAAACAAAAAAAAAMCCCAAATCTCACCACTACTGCAGATACTTAGTTTTTATAAGTCTTTAAGAGTAACAAAGAAGATGACACCAGGAGAAAGACATGAGAAAAAAAGATAAGTTTAAAGTATATCTAGTTATAGATATTTGTCCTAGTCCTGCTATACTATCTACAGGATTTCTTGTTTCATTTTTTATTTACATTGGCTATTATCAGTTGTGTTATATATAYGTGAAACCTGCATATCTTAGGTAATGGTACTCAAATTGTACATAAGAAGAAGATATCTGCATATAAGTAAAACCATTTGGAAAAGTGAGTTATAAGGCTCTCACATTCCTATATAAATCACCATGAAAAGCATGTCATGTATTAAAAATAAAAATATTCATCAAAAAAAATAAAATTACTTTCTTTAAATTTTTTTATTTCTTGTGAAAAAACTTCAAATTAATATTTTAAATACTTTAATATTTCCTGWTTCCAGTAGGTACAATCTGACAGTCTTTCAGACTGAATTAGGCCTCTGTTTCATCTTCATCCCAAATTTGAAAGAGTGCATTTTCCCACACTCTTGTCTTAAAAAAAAAWAATGTCCAATTCTATCCACCTGATTAATACAGTGCAGTTGCTGAACCATAGTGCAGCCAAGGGAGAGATGGATTAATATGTCAGCTAAAATTGACAGTAGGATGACTAGTTACCTGCTTGATATAATTCCATGGGGTTTTAGGCCTTCTAGGTGAATGCTTATAGCCAGAAAACTTGGTTTTAAGTAAAGATATGCAGTTGCTGAAGTACCTTTTATCTGACACTGGTACTAAGATTCTAGTAGTTGAGGGAAATAACGGAGTTTCTTTATAAAAGGTTAAATAAATTATTTTCTTAAATAGTTATTGTAACAATCTTATTCCAGGAGCATACTGGTCTTAAGCACTTGTTTAGAAAAAATGGAATTTTACAGTGAAAGGATTGGCAACTGAAAATATATTGATCATAACATTAATGTGCAGAGTAAGGCACTTAATTTTCAAWCCCAAATGACACACAGAGAAAGTTAGGAAGTAAAAGCTGGTCGGAACGGATACAAAATGTCTACAGGACTGGGTTCTTGGTGCCATTTACTAAACTTCTGAGCAGGCAATGTTCTAAACACCGTTACTACCAACGGTAGTTATATGTCAAGCGAGGTTTATAAAATCTTTCTTTCTGAGTACGGCCGAAGTCTGGCCTGGAGCGTCCTGCGCAGGCAGGTGCTAAACGCCTCGGCAAGGCTGGAGGGCAGGGCTAGCGCTGCCCCAGGAGGACCTGCTCCCTCAGCTGGGCTCCTGCCCATTGCTGCTCCGGAGCTCGGAGGGGAGCCAGCCAGCTGGCTTTCCAGGAAGAACATTCACATACACGAGGGAGCTGGTTCGCACGCTCTGCACTTTGAGGCAGTAAGGAAGCATCTGCAAGTAAAGTCACTGTAGACATTGCTCCAGGCTTTTACTGCATAGAGGTGTGCTGTGGTCACTTCASTCTAGTGCGCCAGGTGGAAATCAGTTCCTATGGATACACCTTCACATTGATAAGACTTGCACTGCTTTTGTTTAAAGAAGCTATCTGTAGCAGCACATGTGGCATAAAGAATGCTGTAGGCTAAATATCTCATTTAAAGTATGAAACTAGATATGAAAAAGCACCRTCTCTCACATACAGACATAAAAATAGATGTAGTCCAAACAAAAACAAAAGATGTAGACCTAGCCTCACAGCACTAATTGTGCCTACAGTCTAACATCCAGGCTTTAAGCTAAGTTTTTGCTAGTATACTGATCAATGCCTGCTGCTTATTGTCAAACATTGACTCTTCTCTCAGTGCTCTCATTTGCACTGTCCAAACAACCATGTTTCCTTCGTTCAGAGAATGACCTTTCATAACTAAGAAGAAAATTAGCAGCAAGAGCTATTTTTAATGGTGTGAGACAAAAATTCTATTCAAACTGAAATTATAATTGTTATACTTCTTAATTTGTGAAAGGTATAAGTTTGTAAGCTTTAGTGTTTTGAAAGATTGATCATATGGGAGTATAAAAAACACAGGCCTTTTGTTTAGATAATTACACAATCCGAGACTGATCTCAAGTGAATTTAGCTCCCACCGTCACCCAGGCTCCCACAGCATGTTGGCAGCATTGTAGCTGCTGTTAGCAATGGGGAGCTGCAGCTCTGGATAAGCCAGGAAAGGCTCGAGGCACTGTCACATCCTGTCTTGCATCTGATGGAGAAGGGGTTTAACAACGAGAACGGCAACGAGCCGACTGGMGCAAACAGCTCCCAGGAAACCAGTGTCTCCTGCTCCCCAAGGGATGCAGCAACACCTTCCACACCACCAGGAACCGTCCGCAAACACGGAGGCTGCCCCTCTCCCCATCACCTCAGTTTTGCTAGACCCTAAAATCAAGCACATCATTTAAAGACTGTAACACTTATGTTTGATAGTGGGATAAAGTGTTGAACATCTGCATGCATGGGAAGATTTTATGAAGCCAGACGTTCCCCATTAATTAGGCTTGGCCTCTTTTCATGTGACGTCCCAAGGCTCCYTGTGTAAGTATGAAGGTCTGAGCCTTGGTACATTTCCAACCATGGCTGTAAATGGAATGAGATTTGATTTATTTTAGGTCAGTGTGGAGGAGTTCTGGCTTCAGCTACCAAGATCTAAGGTGTTCAACCTGGGGAAATCATTTGTTAAAGATTCAGCTGAAGTGAATCATTTGACTGAACCTAAATGTGTATAACATTTCATTTTCATCTTGGTTAAGATAGAAATATTGTAACACACAGCGGAGCACTAGTAATTTGGAGTGTTTGAGCAAAGGGAAAATGCTGGACAGTGCAGAAAATACTAATGCATAAGATGCCTTATTTTTCTCAGATAGGAGTTTCTCTGGAACTCCAAGGAAAAAAAAAAAAAAAAAAAAAAGCCTTCTAGCAAGTAATGAATGAAGCCAACAAGGTTCTATGGAAATGTATTAGGTTTCTATAGTTTACTCTTATTTTTAGAATTTCAAAGAGAACTATGCCTTTTTCATATTTGTTTAGTCTGCTAGAATAACCTATAACACTGGTGTATATTGTTCTGTACAAAAATCCCTTGGGTGGTTAAAAACCTAGCTGGAAAAGATATTTCTATTACATTTTGTAGGGATTTTCTTTAGATGTGACAGCACTTGTAGAGCATGGTAAGATGCAATAACCCTGGCCAAGACTTTCAGTTCAGGAAAATTTTCTCAATTTCACATATACAAAAAAATGGCAGAGTTGAGACTACAGTTCAGCTAAGTAAACTCTCAGATCTCTCCTTTAGCCACTGGAGAGACAAATACCCCATTATTAACAGTATACCTAAAYGTATAAAACATAACTATTAATTTGGTAGAAAGCAGAACATGCAAACATCACTGGCAGGCATACCTAAGCAGGAAAATTATTTCCTGATAAATGTAGGGCCTGATGGGAAGCCAGTGGGTTAGTCTATTTACTTCAACAAGGTTTCAGTTGTTTCTTAAACTTCTAACCTAAATCTTCTCTATAATATGGAAAGATAAGACAAAATACTCTCTTTCTTTGATAGATACCTAAGTAAGTGTATTAAAACACCACAAATGTATATGCACTGTACACGTTCTAGAAAGGACTAATATAGATATCTCTAAAGCTGTCTTTATAAGTTTTTATAATTATTGCAAAGATTACTAAAACATGTTAATCCAAGGTCAACTTTATGTGTGATTTGTTAATGCTTTAACTAATCTAAACCTCCTCTCTACCAGCAGCAGAGGCCCAGCTGACTGCTAAATTATGATAAATAAGAAGCAGTGGATTGATCTTATTTTACTACACAAACCTTACCTACAGAAAGCCTTCCCTAACTCTCTGTAAAATCCTTTGTCTCTCCAGCTCATGCAGTGTTTTTATTAGGGCAGGGAGGGGGAAGAGGAACTGTCAGCACATCTCAGTGTTTCCTCCAAGATTCCTCCAGGACGGGTGTTTTCTGTACCACTTTTGGCTGATTCTTTCAGCGTGCCTATCATGCTCACGCGCTTGGTGACATGTCTGAAGCGCCAGTCTCCACACCAGTTGCAAATGCGGTGGGTGCAAGACATTGAGCTGATGAGAAAGGGAAAGACGGAGGTGGGAGCTTGTTTACCAAAGCCTTGTTTACTCAAGCTCTAACATAAATGTCATAAAGACATTGCCTGCCTGAAATATCCTGTCCAGTATGAAATATGTGTTCACTTTGCTGTTCAGATCTTCAGACGCAATTCCACGGTGGGCTATCTTGCTGTGTAAGCTTTAAAGCTGAATTTCAATTTGTTTCCTCTTGGGAAACAAAGATCTGACACTGTCATGACAGAACTTCTTGAAGCACATTAGTACATACCACGACCTCTGTCTCTATCTGGACCTCAGTACCTGAGTATTTTGAAGCAGCATCCCTAGGGATGAGGTGGTGATAACATAAATGAGGAAATATTTAATCCAGAACTGCAATTTTTCTAATATATATTTTACAGTTTCAAAAAATTAGGCATTGAAGAAACCTTGTATACGGTTTTCCTCATTCCTTAAAATTGCTCCTTTTGCCTAAAGTATAYTAATACATTGCCTGATTTCATTTTAAAGGAGTAAAGTAATAGGGTTTCCATCAGTTGCCCACATTTTCATTTTTTTTGTTTCTACTTATAAACTCTACACACCTGGGATTCCTAAAAGTTTCCCCTCGCTCCACTGCAGTGTTTATGAATGACTATCTTGTCCTCCTAATTATTGTTTGGGGGAAGAAAATACATATCTGGGGCCAATACAGTGATTACTCATAGCACTCCAGTTAGACAGCTTCAGTTGTGCTGCTCCTCTGGGTAGAAGTTTACAAGTCTTTTAACTTTTCTCTTGAATAAAGTTTCCTTTACTTTTTGTTGTACATATTTTCATTTATATATTTGTGGTGTACATCTTTCCATTATCAGCCTCATCCTGATATTGTAGTCTACCTTCATGAGCATGAACTTAAAGAGTACTTTTTTCTGCTGCTAATAATGAAGGATATAATATACAAATATTAATAAAAATGTGCAACTACATAGCAATCTATGCCTTATACATAAGCTTTCTCTTGTTTAGAAAATGTTTGTTAAGTTTAATGTTGCTGTGAGAAGTGATAGAGCTGAATACCATTTACATTCTATATATATCAGATATTTTTATTTATTCAACTGCACACATTGCCCCAAAGCATTAATTAATGAAAATCATTTCCATTACACTCTACTAGTAATTCCTTAAAAGCTGCACTATAACATGCTTTAAAGAAATATGTGTTTTTCATGGTTCAATTATTGCCATGGCAAATATCCAGACTAGTGAATAAAGACAATAAAATACCCTATAAGAAGTTAGAGGCCCCTGAACACTTTTATTATACTGTACACACTGGAATCAGTGAAAGAGTTTTTAGGTACTATAGTCTGGGAAACCATCTGGTTTGTTCTATTTTGAACAAAGAAAGCCAGTTTTATATTCGTACTTTCCCCCTTATTGGAGGGGAGCACTTAAGCTGCTGTAGCTAAGATTGTGTCAGCACTTCCTTTATTAAACCCATTACAAGAACCAAAAGAGAGATTGGAGAGTCGTCAAGTGTCTACAGGTGGGCAAGAGGGAGGCGTGAGAGCAGAGCAGTCGGGGGACCTTCTCGCCRGACCAGCTGCACACGTTAGCCTGCCTGAACTTCAGAAACTCAAGTGACTTTATCAGAGCATCCATAAATGAGTTTAACTAATGTAATTAAAATATTCAGTGAACACGTGATGTAGAGATCGTTGCAAGGAGCAGGAGTCTCTCTACCGGCGCCAGCTGGTAACCGATTACGGTTTAGCAACTAGTTCACTTCCCCGGTTAAGATCACCTAGAGCAAGGGAAATTATTCAGCCAGTGTTGCTGGGCTGGTTTATGGGACAGATGTGTGAGGAAAAGGAAGGGAAGGGGAAGGGACTGTCTGCAAAACATCTGCCGAGAGCCTCTCCTGGAGCGATTCACAGCCCCGGGGTCGCTCCTCCGCCATCGCGCCGCGCCTGGAAGCACCAAGGCAGCTCTTGGGGCCCCGCGGCCCCGGCCCCGCCGGCCGCACCAGCGCCCAGGCGCCGCCGCACGGCGTCCGCTCCCCCCGCCCCGCTGCCCGGCCCGCTCAAGGCACGTGTTGCCGCTGCTGCTGGCCTGGCKGCTGCCCCGCCACCGCTGCCGAGGCCTGGCGGGGCCGTACGAAAGAGCACACGGCAAGGAGCACGTCGGTGGCGTTCCCAAATTCTGGAGAGAGACAGTCCAAGCCTGACACAGCAGGAGAGAAGCTGCAGAAGATGTTGAGTTTTTTTTTTGTTCTGCTTCAGAACAGAATAAATTTGGAATGATTATTTCCGGTGGGAATTTCTGTTCTCATGAAGTAGATATCACTTTGATTACTTCTAACTTTTGTTTCCTTAGTAGAGCTCTTAAATATACTTCGTGTTCAACACATTTTACAGGCAGCCAAAATTAGTGCTTAGCATTTAATACTGGCACACCACTTTCCTTTGAAAATTCCTATTTCGTTTTTTGCAATAGCAGAAAGTCTTACAATACATTATATTTTAATTTAAACATATGAGAAGATTGACCCTAATGTAAAGTTGTAGGCTCGAGGTCTCTTTTACACGGCTCTATCAGCCCTTGTGGCAACCAATTGGAGCAGGCCTGTGGCAGAGCTTGTGAAGGGGAGCAGGGCAGGAGACCTCCAGGGATGCTGGGTAGAGGAAGCGATTTTTTTTTTTTTTTTAATGTCCTGAAATCCTCAGACGTCATTATTGAAGTGCAAAGCACTGAATGTAATAAGGAGCTTTTCTGCATACTACCCAACTTAGAGTATTTGAGGGGATTGATGAGGGTTTTTTTTAAGTCCTGTTAATTCTTAAGTCTTGATGACATAAATAGTGTAGACAGCTGGCCTCCTGAACATCCGAGCAAGGGAGTTTAAGAAGTGCTTCTGCAGCTGGAGTTTCCACCACCGTAAATGGATTCTCTGTAGGGGCTTCCATACAACTCCTGGGCCAAATCAGCTGGATCAGCTTGAATTGCTGCCAAAGATGATTTAAAGCAACTAATCACTTTTACAGTGAAAGGGGATTTGGACCAGCAGCTTTCAGTGCAATTGTCTGTCAGAATGTGCTGCAGTTTACTTAATAAATAAAAACTTCATGTGCTCACGCTCTAGATAGAAGTGGTTTGTATTGACTAAGTATAAGTCAGCAAGGAATCTAGTCCAGGTTAATTCATGTGTATTTTTGAACAATCTTTTGTGTCCACACAAGGACTGCATGTTTAACTAATTAGATTAAAATCTTTCTATGCTTTCAGGTAGACAAAACATTGCTGTAGCAGAGCTCTCCCATACTATGCATTTTTATATTAAAAAAGAAAATCTTGTTTCACTTCAGAGAATTTTCTTGAAAATTTAGAGAAATCAGTTGTCAAAAGAACCTTACATACTAACTTGAATGAAGGTGCTCCAAATTCATATTGTTGCAGTCCAAAGAAGGCCAGAACTTGAATCTAGCATTCCCTTGAGAGTCATGTGAGTGGCCTCACTGTTAAGGTTTTCTCTCAGTTTCAGTAGATTGCATCTTGCAATAGAAAAAACCTTTCCAATAAAAGTTTCAAGGAAATACATTTTTTGGTGCTGTGAAAAAAGTTCCCGATCAGATCTTGCATCTTACAATAAGATATATTTATATCTACGCTGTATTTTCTCTCCTATTTTTCTTCTATATATAATTTTAATATGCATTGAAATGTACCGACATTTTCCAGCACCCAAACGTTTTCCTCTTTAATGTAGAATGACTAGTCTGAGAGACCCCAATACTACTTGCAGACATTTAGTCCCCTAAAAGTATGGGGAAACTGTGGCACAGCCCAGTCCCCAAGCAGATCTGTGACACGGCAGACTCCTTGTTCAGCGGGGAAGGGCTCAAGCAAAACCTTGCACATTAACCTGGTGCTTCTTTCCATCCATCAGTGTTACCCTGGAGGAATAAATTGTGTGATTTACATTTTGCATATATTGAGCTTGGGGATAACTAGTTCCATTTGCTTCAGCTATAGGCATGGTAATCTAAGGCATGCTTCCACCTTGATGAGTCACTCTGAAATATTATGATCTGTTTATCTGCGTACTGGAAGAAAAGTCATTCTGGTCTGATCTTGCCAGGTTGGGTTTTGAACAGTTAAGTCACTCAGATGTATGGAAATAACTTGCAGATGGCTAGCGTGGAAGTTCAGCTTAATCTCTACATTTCTCTAGCTTTTATGAAATCTATTTTCAGACATGAGAATATTTTATTTTATTGCATTTACTCATCCTGATTTCTCCTGTGACCAAAGAATTCTTCCCCCAGCTGCTTTCTTCTTAATTGTAAGTGAACAATTATTTCGGGATGTGTTACTTTCGTTGACATATGCTATTCCCAGACCAAGAGGAAAATTGAGAAAGATAGGGTGTGCCCAGGATGTTTCCAAAACTGTATTGTCAGTATTTTAAACATTTTTTTCATGCTGCAGTTTCTTTTACGGTATTAGTCTTAGCAGGGCGGTTGCAATGTGATTCTCACAAATGAGATTTTCCTTTCCCAATTATGTTGTACTCTATTTATGCTTGTTCCACTAAAATTTAACTTCTAATGTTGTTTTTGTAGGCTTGACAATTCCCTTGTCTTTCTGTTTCTCATGAAAAATGCAGAAATTCAGCTGCAGCTCTTTATAGTGTCCATTAAATTCTTTAAGAGGTTCTTGTGAAGTCTTAGAAAGATACTCGCTAATGAGGTATGATTGCCATATCTTGGCTGAGTACTTAAAAAAAACCCTGACCTGTTCATTATAAAATCTAATTTGGAAAGATATGGCATTTATATATTATTTAAAAAACTCATAATGCAACCAAATAAAAAAAAAAAAAATCTTACATAAACCTAATATAGCACTAGTAAATAGTTTGTGAATGAGGATTCCATGGAAGGAAGAAGTTGTTTATAAAAACTGCAAAATCGCTATGCTCACTCAGATATTTTTAGTCTTACAAAATTTGTGCAAAGTCATGCTATTCAGGAAGCTTGAATTAAGTAATTTATTTATGCAAATGATGAATGTAGTAAGTTAATTAGAACAGCAATGAGTGTTTGCTAGAGATTCCAGGCTTGGCAAGCTAATCATTCCACTCTGGCATGCTGCATGCCATTTGTCCCTTAGGCTTCCCATAAAAATGAGTCAAAACTCCTCATAAAAATGACAAATTGCTTCAAACTCAGGAGCTATGTCCTGAATATGTTCTAAATAGGATTTGGTGTTTTGGGGGAGAATGGATTTGTAATCAGATGCTGAGACCCAAGAGAGGGCTAAGGCAGACAGAGGAAAAGATGAAATGAATATATATGAAACATCCAAAGAGCATTTTCAAGTAGAGTGGATTCAGGATTCAAATTTTCCTATATAGGCACACAAAACCTAGACTCATGCTTTTCAATACCATATTGAATCTATTGATACCCCCTCAAAAAGGGCAAGGTAAATGTTTAACTGAAAAGGAAAAAAAAAAAAAAACAAAAACAAAAAAACTCTATGTGTTTACCTGGTATTTCATTGCTTTCCGTTTCAGGAAGGAGATGATCCTAGATAAGGCTGGTAAAGAAAGTAAATCTGTCTGGTACTCCAACCACAGAACACCAATACTAATCTGTGCTTAAATATGTTTGAGCTTTCAGCTTCAAAGATTGGCTACCGTACTACTGTATAGCACACTTTTTCTTCTTTTTGTCACGAAGTAAATGAAGCAGAGTCAGTTACATATAGTAGCTGGCACTTTAATTAAGTGTCACTTATTATATTATTCCACAATTAGTCAGTTGTTTCTTTTGATTACTATTTATGCATTGGCTTACTTAAAGTCAGAGGATGTTGATTGTCCAGATTTTTTATTCCGCAGTTCTATCAGTTCTATCCTTTTTTTTCTGATTCAGTAAAATCACTGCTTATAGTTTAGCATTTACTGACTAAATTTTTCATTTTTATTGTTTACTGTTATACTTCATAGATGAAAGAAATTCTATTTAATTGCTCAGTTTTGACATATACTGTTGTGGACTGAGAATCCAGCACTTCACACTGTCCTTCTAATAACTTTGGCAGCATTGTCTGAAATAGCAAAATCGTAGTTCAGAGGTTTGGGAGTAAGCCACAGTGCACATGGCAGAGTAGCTGGAAAGTCAGGTTTGCCCATTATCTCCATGCCTCTGTGTGTGTGTGTGCGTGCGTGCATGTGTGTGGTCTATTTTGAAATCATTAATTGCTCCTGATGACAGGTGGCATAGCAATGGGAAACACACACAACAGCCAGCATGAAATGTTGTCCAATTTTTGTGACTGACGACTTACAGTATCCGAGTGCTGATCCACAAAGCTGCAAGGATGTTACAGTCAATTTACTGTGTTTTCATTGCATCATCTGTAATTTTAATGGGAATGGTATGATTTCTTTTTCTAAAGTATATTTAATGTTTATAACTGCTTGGAAAGAACCTCAGAGAAGCACATGCATGGAGGAGAGGGAGGAGTAGTATAACACCTAGTGTAATATTTTAATTTAATTAATATTTAGTAATTTTTTTACTCTAACAATTTTTTTTTTCAGAAGAACTCTCACAATTAGATTTTACTTGCTAGTAATGTATGATCTCAGCACTGGATCACACTGATAACTGCTTTGCAGTTCTGATAAGATAATGGTTAAATGTCATGCATTATTGTGCAGATTAATGCTGATTTTTTGAGAGAGTTATTACCCTCCTCTTTGCTGCAACAGGCCTACTTCCTCCCAGTTGTCAGTGTTTAGGTTGGGAAATATGTTTTAGTCCTTCTTTTCTTTCTCTAGCTTTTCGGTTTAAATTGATCTGCTAAATGAGAACAACATCACCCTTTGTTCTTCCTTCTTGCAATTTTTCCTTATAACACTTACTTGTTTTAATGTCAAGAGATACTAAAGATATTTTGTTTATTACTGGTGAAATGGCTAGTCATCAGCTCATCCCAGGGGAAGAATCACGTATCCAAGTGGAAGGAAACTATCACCTTTTAAAAGCAACCGATGATTGAAACTTTGATGAAATGTAGTAATGAAGGTGAGGATTACACCTGCGATGACCTTCCTGAGAAATTTTGAGACTCCATATAAATCTCCTAATCCCACCGACAGTTCCTCTTTTACAGCTACTACATGTTCTTATGTCACCTTTTCCTGTAACATTGTCTCTGCTCTTGAAAAGTCTGTATGATAGCTTAAGAAAAAGAACGATCTTTGCTGGCGTGCAGTGTTTTTTCCAGCTGACAGTGAGTACTGGCACAGAGAAATCCTGCAAAAAGTATTCGCTGCTGGACAGTACCCCACTGACAAGTGACAGCAGAGCTGCAGCACAGGTGATCGAATAACCACCTAACTTAAGGTATTCTGATGAAGAGAAGTCTAGGAGCTTTGGATCCACAGAACTGGCTGCGGCCAATTTCTCTTTTGTGACTTTCCTTTTTTCATTATTTTTGACATTTCAGAGACGAAGCTTTGTTATATACTGCAAGCCTATGGCAGTGGACCAGGGAGATAAGAATTCACTGAGATATAGAACACAGAGACTGAGAAAATGTGTGAAAAATTGAAATGACAAGGGCGGGTTGATAGCTTGTTGTTACTGARCTATAGTACCTTGGTTGGAGCAGTAGGTAGTTGGAGACACAGCAAAATAAAATATGTGCTGACTATGCCTAGAGAGAAAATGCTGAAATATTTAAACCTCCCAAATCAGGGCTTATAATAGATAGATAGACCAATTCAGCTTTAACATAGGAGTGCTACAGATAAAGTATGATATATAGTTGATGAAGCATCACTTTCAACATGTTATATTGGGCCTGTATACTTCAGTAAATAAAATAAAATGTCAAAAGAAAGTCCATGCAAATATTAAATAAAATACAGGAATGCATAAATAAATATGATCACGTAAAAGAAAACAATGGGAAGAGGAATCTAAAATTATTAGGAATGAGAAAATAATGTTTGTAAATAAAGGCCTTAATTCTGACCTCATTTAATCTATTTTCTGCAAATGTTAAACAATCTCATACAAATTATTTCCAGTTACCTAAGATGCTACTCCTTTTACACTGATTGTTCTTCCCATCAGCTAAAGAATGAAGAGAGTTATATCTTGGCATTTACTCATCAATTCAAACAGTTTGTTAACTTGTCCTTTAAAAACTTGGATAAGGAATATACTTTTAGACCAGTACAATTTTCTGTGTCTCACATAATCAACCTGTTGTACAAGCCTCATTGCAAGRGGTGGTGATAGTGCCATAATTCTGCTTTTTTTTTCATCACACTCCAGATATTAATAAAATCCCAACTGTGCTCTAAAGCATTCATTTTCTTCTATGAGCACAGGCCCTACARTTAGAAATGACCCTTGTAAAGAAGGTTTCATTTGAAGAGTGGAAAATAGGCAAATTACAGTTCAAGTTACTTCAATTGATTCTTAGGTATAATGAAATAAATTCAATCTAACTTCTATCGAGTTCCTCTAACAGCCTTATTCTTCCCATAACACCATCCACAAGGAATATGTCACATCAAAATGCCATACTGTCTGAACCAGCCATTTTCTAGCCTGCCAAATCCCACACTTACATTTGCAAATTAATTTCACTGGACATCAAGTGATTATATAATAATCTTATGGCACAAATGTCATTACAATGTGTTGTTCATAGACCGGGTTTCATTAGACTTTGTGATACAAATTAAAAATCTAATCTTTTATTCTTAAATGAATATTTTGTATTTGGCACAGTATTGCATAGTGCAGAAACATAATAAATATTTAATTGGATAAWCATTTTGAACAATATAAAAATTGCACTGATTTTCCTTTGCAAAACAAAATAATCCAAGCCAATGTAATTATTATTATTATTTTAAAGTATACTACAGAAAAAGTTCTAGGTCTTCTATGAAAATGTTCTCCCCTCAAAGTCAGTAGATTTACTTTCCTGAAAAAGGTATAGAGAATTTGCAGCTAAAAGACAATAAGATATAAAATAGTTAATTTTTCAAACCTCTCGGTTAACGTGTCTAAAACAGAGTAAGATTTGTTTTGAGTCTCTACAGTTTAGTTCTGAAAATGTCTGATCTTATCTTCCAGACATTATGTACATAACTTGTTAGTAATAAKAATACTGTCCCATTTGCTTGTGCTAGTGACTTAAAAACCACTTCTCTGGGCTGTCAGATGAGCAGAAGACATGCAAATATGAATTTATAAATAAAATGAAAAGATTTTTGATATTGAATTTCGGTTTGGTCATTTAAGAGAGCAATCTCTCAAGTGAAGCAGAGAACACGACCTCTGTCAGCTGTGAATAAAACAACAAACAAACAGAAAAACCCATCAACCTCAGCTTTCTGAAACTTCTAAATTTAATAAAAATCTGCTGGCATTGAGAAATTCAAGTATATTTGCTGGTAGTCRAGCACACAGAAAGAATCAGGCAAAATCGTCTCAATAAGAACTCAGTTAGCAGAGCATAAAAGAAAGTTCTGGATAAATACAGCGTGCCTGGCATGCCTATTCCACATGAGTGCATACATTTACATACAAAAATGTTTCCTAAAAAGGCTCCTCCACTTTTTATTTATTTACTGCTAATATTTGTTGTGTATGCCCTTTTCAGAAGCAACTTTCTTTTCCTAAATCCTTCTTGAGTGCAAAAATACAGATTAATATTCCACTATATTAGCACAGCTGTGACCATTAGTAAGCCAAATATATAATGTATACGTCTAGGCCTTCTATTTTCTTTTTTTCTTTTCTTTTTATTGATATTGAGGGGAAAAAAAGAGTTATTCCACTAAACACTATTTCTCTGCACTATACTCGATGAAGCTCTAAAGAAGCACTTTTACTCAGACAAAAGAATTCTTAAATAACTATTTCTATTACCAAAGAGAGAGTCCTGGGAGAATACTGCCGAGTACTGAAACTTGTTTTGCATGAAAAACATCACAAATAGTAGAGACCTCCTAATGATGCAGTCATATTGCAAAAAAAAAAAAAAAAAAAAAAAAGGAAGGCAGAGTAGCAACCTGATGCAGATTGCATACATTGATTAGTAAGTATGAGCAATAATTCCTGAAAATGAGCACTGTGTTTCCACTGTGTTTCTCCAGCTTCCTGACTGCTATCTGATGGAGAAAAAAGGAAAGCCCAACGATGCCCTTTACAGTGGAAATAAATTCTCTGCATTCAGCGACTTTTTGCCCCATGCAGCGTGGTGTGCCAGCTCGGTTGCCCCATGCAATATGCTGCTGCTTTGCCTCCGTAACACGCTGTCTGCTCCACAACTCACCTTGCTGCCTGCCACCCGCGGCACTGGAGGAGAATGGTTATCACACTACCAGATTAGTGCCAATATCTACCTGCCATCGCTTCTATTTTGCACGTTACTAAAACCATGGTGGACCAAAGAGAATAACGTCCACTTGTTAGAGGTTAATGCAGCTGGCATGATGATAATTGTCATAATACATTCTCATCATATTAGCGTTAGCGTTAAATAGACCTATTGAGATCAATATGAAAATCTTAATGAACATTATATAGCTTCCACATTCCATTGCAGTACAGTATAAAAATTAATCTGCTCTTAGTAATACAAACGTGGATTGTCTTTGTTCCTRTGATAGCAAGGCTGAACCTAAATTAGGTTGTTTTGGGCCATATGGTTTTCAGCATTGCAAATTTTTAAGAAAAAGACTAGAAAGATTAATCAAGCTGTCAATATTGATGCATTTATGGTTGATTTTGCCTAGGAGAGGGAAAGGAGACTTACTGAGATCCCTTCAAGTCCACATTTTTTATGACTTCAGGGCAGTAATCAAATTATTTAGTTTCCTGGTAGTTTGAAACACAGTACTGAAGAATACTACGAAGCCGCGATAGGAGAGTGCATAAACAAAGAATTCAAGGAGACTAAGGAGCACAGAGCCCAGTTTCACAAATGTTTTCTCACACTGAAGGCCCTACTAACTTTTAGTATGTCTTGAGAAACTGAAAATAAGGCTTCTGAGTCATTTACATGTTCATGTGATTTAGTTACTTTGAAAACTAAAAAGCCTTGAAATCAAATCTTGAAATTCTTGAGCCAAACTCCCCAAGGGAAAATGGGATTCACTTATCTGGTTCTGGAAAAATACATATCTTATGCGACTTCTCCTAGGACGCAGGACAGAGCAGAACTGTGATTCTCCCTTTGTCAAGGGAGGATAATCTTTCTCAAAATTCTGATCTTTTTCTAAAGGCTTCTCTATGTTAAATCCTAAACCCTAAAAAGCAGTTGTCTCTTAATATAAATTGTGTTCTTAGTGCATAAACAGTATTACTCAATACTGAAGTATTTTTAAAACGTGATTTAAGAAACAATCCAAACTACAGTGGCACATAATTCATCACAACTTTCCAAAGCAGTCTAGCAGTCCCCTGTAGGGAGGGGTTCTTCATGCAATAGAATTTCTTCACTTAGAAAGATTTTTTCTATGTCTTTTTCCTTATTTCTGCACTGTAAGACCTGACATCTGTCCCCATTGCTCTCTCTTTAACATTACAGTTTTCAGGTAGCCACAGGGAAACTCTATTCAAGTTGGTGCCCCTTTATGCACAGTTGAAGTAACATGATATATAGAGGCTACATATTTTCTTTTTACATTACCATTGTTGAAATCAAACAAAAAAGGTTCTGCCTGAATTACATGTTTTCCATTATGATTAACAGAGAACTCATATATATTGTCTATAGCATGTGACACTGCTTCAGATTTGATCATCATTGCTTCACAACATCATGATATTACATTTTCAYGTAGAATCTGGATAGGAGTTGGCCTGGAATATTAAACATAACATAATAAGGAGGCTGTGCAAACCTTCACAAAAAATAAGCTTTTCAAATAATTGATCTTTATTTCCTTTTTCATTTAATGTTTGAAATCAGCATAATAATCTGTAATGGCTATCTGAATTAAATTCATCATCCAAACCATTATGAATATTTAGTTTCCTATGATACGGTATGCTTAACAATCCTATATCTTAGCTTTTCTGACAGTGCAACAGTAAAATAAAGAAAAAAAAAAAGGAATTTTGTTAAATATCTTAGTAAGTTGATTAGCCTTAAACATATGAAGGGTAAGTGTTCGGCAAAGTAAAGTCTCTGCTACTTCCTTTTTTTCACATGAGACTAYATTTTCCTTTCTTAACACTCTTCCTTCTGTATCTGTGGGTAACACTTCCCTGGGACACAAACCTGCTGCCAAGAAACAACACAGTCCACTGCTGTAAACTCGCCTAGCTCCATTGATTTTAGTAGCACAAGGCTGATTTACGCCATCTGATGAGCTGACCCTTAGATCCTTACTCTTTTTCACTGCTGCATGCCTGATCATTTTTCTTTCCTCTGTTGTTTCTTGACAGTACAGACTGACTGACTTAATAGAAAAATAAAAACTAATTGCTTCAGTTTCATGCCTGAGGAATCTTTGATATGAGAACAGTTTTATTAAAGGAGCTGAACAAGTTTAGCAYGTTCCAGAACCCTTCCTCCTATTAGTAGCTCATATTACCAAAATTACAGTCACTCTCCCCAATTCAGAACACAAGTGTTTAATTACTATTTTACCTGGAAAATGAAAAAATTGAATGTCCTGTAATGGTTACCTGTTAATGTTGATAAAACTAGAGGAAAAGTAAGTCCCAGAAGGTTTTTTTTTCTTCCAGATAGTAGACTGCAATCCAGACAGTGAGGTCTTCTTTAACTTTTCTCTTCGTTCATATACCTGTTCTCCTATTCTATCACCCAGTGATTTATACAGGATATATGAACTAAGGACTCTCTAGGCCAGTYGATATTCAGATTGGGCCCCTGCACGATTATATTAAATTTGTGAATCAAAATGCAAATACCACAACTGATTTACTGAGTCACAATGAATATGGGTAAATCAGAACACAGGTCTCCCAGTTCAGGCTAGATTCATTCAATCAGAAGGAAAAGAATCTTAGTTTTATTACATGTAAAGAAGGGTCTCTTATATTTATGTCTATTATTTTTGTGGACACAAGATAGGGATTTTGTCCTTAATGAAGACACACAGTAACAAYGCACACGCATGAAATTTTTAATGGCCGCTGAAAGTCATACAGAAAAAGACAGAAGTCTTTAGATGTAAGCGTTCATTATTAAAAACCACTGGGAGCTTAGCAAGAAGACAAACACATCTTATTTAATGGTCCTTCGGGAGCCAACTTATTCATATTAAGATTACATAAATCTCTCTTCTGGTTCTTTTACCTGATTCATTGGCACCCTGACTGTTACACAACAGTTATCCTTTTCTCATCAGCATCTCAGAACATGCCACCAATTCAACAGGTAATTTATCTTAGATCTGTAATTGATTTGGAACTCATCCCATTTAAAAATTAAAGGACAATGAACTCAATTTTTTCTCATGACTTAATAGAATGCAGTTTTCAAAGGTTGTGTTTATGCCTTTTTGACCAGACAAATTAGCCATTATATCTCCTTAAACAATTCATTAGTTACTAATGGCTGCAGTGACATCTGCTGATGACAGTGAAGCTGATCAAGTAATGCTTTCACTGCTGCTAAATTCATCCGCTCGTAAATTGCAGGGTTTGCAAAGAGCAGAAAGGAGTTGGCAGAGATTTACTCTGAAACAATTATTTATACATCCAAAGTTCAAAACCTCTAACTGTTCCACCATAACTGCAATCCAGGAGCACACATGCTTGCAAGCTCTGTGGCCAGAAGCTAAAGCGGAAAGCTGTAGAGAACTTAATTTTCATTGGCTGCTTACATATATATCCTCCATTAATATATGAAAAGTCACTATTACCATGAAAATATTTGCATGTGGAGAGCCYAGGAAGGAGATCTAGGTAGATCCCAGGGAGCCCAGAAGAGGGGACAGAGCGGACTGATTCTGCTCAAGCACTGTAAATTGCCTGAAAGTCTTGGCTCCCTCTTGCGATGGCACTGTCACTGCCACTAGCCATATCTATGCAGCTGTATAAGATCATTCCTATGCTGGGATTTGCCTGCACATGCAACCTCCTACAGCACATCTTAGATGAGAGACTGCTTAATTCCCTAGGAGGTGATCAGTCCTGAGCCTTCCCCTCTGGAGCATCAAGCAATCGTCTCTGTGCTCTGGTCTTGGTCTTGTGCAATCCCCTCCTGCCCCCTGAACTGAGCCTGGAAAATTGCTAGTTGWGAGGGGCCAAAAAATGTGCTGGGCAGAGCGCTAGTGATGAAATTCCGTGGTGCAGTGGCGACACTGTTCTGACCCCATTCAATTAACTAATAGAGACAGCAGTACCACTGGGGACATTGTAACAAGCCAGTCAAGGTGTACACAGCCCTACCATTATAGGTCTGGGCTCTACAGTACTTCCAGGACAGAAACCACAAGCAAATTTAGGTAGTAATGCCTCCTTACAGGATTCCTGCAAGCTGTTATCTTGCCCCTGGTGACAGATATACTAAGAAACAGTGAATTTATGCTGCTTCTTAGAGCTCCAAGCTGTGGTACCAGCTTCTTCATACCTGAAGGATCTTCTGCTAGCAAAGGAAAAACAGGCTACTGGAAAAAATATTGGAMGGTGAGGGAAGATATTCTGTAAATAGACATTTGCATGTAAAAGCAATACATACAATCTATTGCTCTGTTCCCCAAGTTTATAACCATGCCCTCTCCACTAATAAAGCTTCTCCTTCCCCCCCACCATATCCTCAGGGAGCTTCTGACTGTAAAAGGCTCTGAGGGAGGGTATGTTTAGTTTCCTTACGTTTCTGGGTGGCAGTTCAAGCTGTTTAAGTTATGTTTCGAGAGAGAACTTAGCCATATTGAAACCAGCCCTTTTGCTGCTATTAAACAGCTGGTAGAAGGGCTATAACCAGATCCCAGAGCCATGCAGAGATTTCCTGATGATCCTGAGACAATAACACATAACTTAGCATGTCCAACAAGTGGACCAAATTTA
Organism: Rhea americana; assembly: GCF_003343005.1. Lineage (NCBI taxonomy): Eukaryota > Metazoa > Chordata > Aves > Rheiformes > Rheidae > Rhea > Rhea americana. The sequence goes on from NW_028186149.1 coordinate 10,514,845, forward strand.
GCTTTTAGGTACATCTAAGCAAACCCACTGATCTTGGATCTTATTTATCCTAGGATTACTTTATCCCTAACTGTAAAACACATTAATATGCTCTTAACATGTCAGAGGGATAAAGGGGCTTCAGTGYTCTCTGTGAATAAGAAGACTGCAAATTTTCAAGGAGAAAATTCAGAATATGCTATGGGAACTTTTTATTGTAGCAACTTTTTTTGTTTATGTGAACAATTTTGTCTACATGCCTAAGTCCAAGATTTTGCTCACACACAAAAATGGGTGGCAACTGAATGTAGTTATAAGCCCAGATCCTATTATTTTGTCCTGCACAAACAGAACATAATGCTTGCATTCTTCAGTTTGGCAAATCTCACTTTTCTGCTCTAAATTAAGCTTCATGCCAAAGTGTCTGTGACCTCAGTGCTTTGACTTTTCTCATATGGTCATTCACATTTCCAGCTATTTAATTTTTTTCAATCTTTTTACTGAAATGTTAAAAAAAAAAAGTATTGAAATTAAAAAAAAAAATGGCAGTGATCAAGTCCAAAATCTCTATTAAGTTGAAACATCTTGATGAAGTATTGCTTTAGTATTTCCAGGAACTGATTCCCTCCTCTCCTCCCTTGAAAGTACTTTTAAAAAGAAATCACTTGCTTTCAGGATACAAATTGATGAACTTTCCAGAATTTTCGTTTCTGGAAAAAAATCTTTTAAGAGATTTTAATTTTTTTTAAGAGAAAATTCTTTTAAATTCTTAAAGAATTTAAACTTTTTTTTTAACCTGTGCAAATTTTTGTGAACAAGCTCCTATCCAGCTGAATTACAAAGTATTCACAGGGCAAWTGCACTCAGGAAATGATGGAAAACACAGTAAGTGACCTCAGAGAATCACTCAGCATACTGAATTTCTTCTTGATATAGCACAGAGTAATTAGATCTTCAGAAGGAGAAGGAAAATATCTATTACTTGTTCATGCCTCTAATGGTCACATCCACAAGCCAATGCATTTAAACAGTTCCTAGTGATTTAATAATTGCCATTCTCTTACAAAAATAGCAATTTTCTCATACCCCTATGATACGGAAGTAGTTTTCAAGTGTAAATGTCTGCACCTGCAATTATTCATATTCAGTGACTCGAATTTTTATGAAAGGTTTTGCTGGCATATCATTTTAACTCAGTTTGTAATCCTACTTTGTAATTTAAAAATTGAATGAATGTTTCTAGAGGCCTTCTTAAGACTCCATTTATGACATAAGAACCACAATAAGACTGATTTCCCAGCCCACTGAATTTAGCAGGAGACCTTTTCTTTCTCTTATGGCCTAAACTCTAAGTCCACAATGCTCAATTAGCTTTTCTCCATGAAAACAGCTCTTGTACAGAGGTAGCCTTCCCAAAGGGAGTAGTGCCAAAAATCCCTGTGGCAACCTACTACATGCAAGGTGGGGTTTCCAAACTAACACTTCTTTATGCCTTCCTTTTTGAAGTTGACCACAGCTAAAACAAGGCCAAATGACTACGGTCAATTCCTTTTTTTTTTTTTTTTTCCCAGTTCTGACAAAGAGAAACTATATTGTTTTGTCTGCAACTCAAATACAGGCATGAGGACAAACCTTTAATTGCAGACACAGCTATTGCATTGTTCATAAAACACTTTTTCCACAGAAATCTCTGTGCATGTGGGATTTTAGTATGGCCACATAATACATTTGACTTACATAAAGAGGAAGAAAAAGGTCAGCATTTTTTATATCTAGATGAGAGTGGCAGAAAATCAGCTGTCTTTCTTAATGATGATGAAGGAAATATATAATGATATATATTCTATTCACTTCACTTTATCCACTATTTAAAGAATCCTATTCTGATCCTATTTTAGTTCTGATTAACTCATTATTTTAATATTCAATAGTCTCATTTTGCCTAAAATCACACTCATCTTACACTCGGCATTGGATTCCTGATCCCACGTTGTATTTATGAATTATTAATATTATTTTCTTCTGTTCAGTGCTGCAGATTCTGTAGTGAAGGAAAACGTGGATCAGGAAGGGTTTGTGATCACCCTCTCCCAAGGAYAGTAATGCTTGATTAACTTCTGCATGTGCCTTGTTGAAATGTCACTTGGGATAAGATTGCCCACTGCTCTTTGCCCAAGTGCATTGCATGACCAGCATTTGGCTCCATGATGTTCCTGCACGGGAGGAGGCTCTTAGCTTGCCTACGCAGCAGTATTTCTCACTGTTTAAGGGCAAAATCATTCTGTTAGATTTGTGCACTGATCTAGACAGATGGACAGAGCCAATGGTACTGAGGCAGTCTCCATCTCAGTGTAGTCCCTAAGGCCTTCAGTAGCTGAGCAAGGTCAAACCAGCAAACTGAAACTGTGTCAGAATCAGGTTTAAAGCTATCCCTAAGGCACATGCTTCATCCATCTATTCCATCAGTTGAAAAAGTGGGTGAAACTCACACAGGATGTTGCTAAGGGATGCTGAGGAGGAAGGGAGCACATTTGAAAAAAGGACATTTACTTTCAAGTAGCTTGAAAGTAGGTTGAAACATTTTAATATTTCCTGTTCTTGTGCAGAAAAGATAAGCAAAAATACTTAAATTATTGCAAATCATATGCTTCCATTGGGTTCTGTTGAGCYTTTGATGATTTTTGTAATACTTAAGTAATACAATACAGGCAAAGTTTGATTATATTTTAAGATTATAGTGTTTACAATAATTTATACAAGCACACAGCTGTAGCMTTTCTATTTTAATGTCTAATACTCGTACAAAACTAGGTTTCTCATAACACACACATTCTGGGACAGTTCTTGGTCCCATGCTATTTAAAGGGAGAAAACAAAATCATTAATGATGCGGAYGGCAAGATCTTGAGGGAGTGCCATGTAACAAGAAAAACATGTCACTGGTGCAGAGTGACCTGGATCGCTTGCTAAGCTGAGCATAAGCAAACAATATGCACTTTGATATGGCCAAACGAATACTGCATGTGAAAATGCAGCATTCGGGGAAGTAAAGATTTTGGAAATGCTTGGACTCATGCTCAGTTACTGGCTCAATATGGTCTGATGTCCTGGCATATAACCACTGGAATAAGGAATAGGGGTGTCACTTTGAGATGCTCACATGGTCATTTCTGGAAACTGTGCTCATTTCTTAGCTTCACATCTCCAAAAGGGCTTGATCAAACRGAGAGTGTCCAGAGAAGAACAATAKGCCTCGTAAAAGGATTTAAATTTGTCTTTTGACAAGAGATTCAGAGAGAACCTTCTATTTATTTAAGAGAACAACATTAACCTTATGATAATCAGAAGGACCTATATGGAGACCAACAAATTAGTTTAGGAAAAAAAAYGTTTTTCTGCATTTGTATTAGCAAGAGTAGTTAGCTTAYTGGTGGTGATGATGTGATCTCGCTCATTAACAATTTTCAAGGTAGGACTGGTGGATCATTTTATAAAATTTGGGTTCAGTTGCAGACATAAATTAATTAGGAGAAGTCCTGCAGTTACAGCTTTACAGAAAACCAAATTAAATGATTAGTTCTTATAGTATGGATTTCAGAATCTAAAATTGAAATCAAGGGGAAACATTCCCTAGACTGTAGAGGGCACAAAACAAGACACTATAATTTGCAGATATTTTCACTAAAATGTTTCTTTGAAACAGAACCTTTTAAATAAAAAGCAGGAGGGAGTTGATTAAAAAAAGAAAAGGAAAAAAAAAAAAAAGCAGCCAGCTTCTCAACTGGCATAAATTCGCCTATTGACTTTATTGGAGCTCTGCCAAATTATGCGTAGTGATGATCTGGCCTGTGACTCTTAAAATATGGGATAAAACAGGAACCCTTAAAAGGTAGAGGTAAACAAAATCATTTTTAGTCAGTAATTAGTCTTCTAAACTTCAAGAACTTTAATGAGCTGCAAGCAACTGAACTTCCTTCGTTTCAATGCATTGCTGCTCATGTTTCATGCTACTTTATTAGATTAGCTTGCAAATTAGCTTACATTAATGAAAAATGATTTACCTTAAACCAATGGAAATTAAATGGCTTAACTGTAAAGGCATTTGAAATTGCCTTTAAAATTAACAATGGGTTTATTCACTGATCCTTCCATGCTTAAAGTTTAGCAACAACTTCCTTCTATGAGTGGACTGCATCTACAAAGCAGTTAAGGGCATCTTTGAAAAGTGACATCTCAGGTCTCTTGTCTTCAGGCTTTTCCCTGCAATCTCTTCCTTGTTCCATGCTAGCTTTGAGATGCTTCGGCAGAGCAGTATAGCAATGGTAAGAGGCACACCACTATATTACGACCGGCTTTGGGCCAAGGCAGTTGATACCATGATTTCATAAGCAATACAACAATTTTCCCTGTATATAAGATGTGTGTCTGTTTATAACAGTATCTCATCAAAGGCTCTATAATTTCAGGAGAAATTATGTATGTATACTTTAGGTAATTGTTCAGCGATACGTTAGAAAAGGTAAGACTAACTTTATTTGAATGAGCGTGCTTTTGGATCCCTGAAAAAAAACCATGCTTCTTCTGTAAAGCTGTGTGGGGATGGAGAAGACAGGGCACAGGCCAGGGGGAGCTCCCAGGTGTGTTGCAGCCCAGAAAGCTCTGCAGCCGTTCCCCCTCCCCGGTTGTGTTTTGGATGAGCAGAGCGATTGAGGCCAACTGGGACGGAGGAGGGCTGAGGGGACCGCGATGGGGCTGGCGAGCAAGCAGGGCCCCGGCTCCACAGGGCACTCCTCCGGCCGAGCCCTGGTGTTCCAGTCTAACCCCCAACCTCTGATTTCAGTACTGCGTCTCCTAAAGACTTCAACAGATATAATATCAACTCACTCTTATGTAGAAAGTTAGGCCTTTCAACCCTCTAAAAAGAAGGATTAAGTAAAATCTGAGCACTGCCTTATGGCGCTGCTCTGCACTGGAGTGAATTTACTCTATAATCTCTATGAAAATAAACTAAGACAAACCTGAGAGGACCAAGCTTTTCATGAACAAACATACAAAGAAAGAAGGCATTTGCTACTTTGTATTGTAATTTACTATTATGTATTTTTTGGAAATAAATGATCTAAAAAAAGTAACATGTTTTGAAAACACAGTAATATAGGCTAAACCTATATAGAGTTTAATAAATACTAATCAAAGAAAGATTCTTGCTTTTAACTACCTAGACTTCATAAGACTTTAAAGATATTGATTTCGTTATCTCTGAGGCCTAGAAGATTGTATTTTTGTTCCCTTGAATAGCCAAGAAAAGAAGATATGAACTATGAGAATTGTTAAAGCTACAAAAAGTCTCTTTGTGTTTTCTTTTGAGGGTAAAGGTAATTTGTTAAGAAACCTCCTTGACAGGATGATAAAGCATAGTTCTTTTGTTTTTTCCCACAGCGTATAGCCATGAGAGTCAAAAGAAAGCTGGGCTTACTGTAACACATTGACTGACAATCAGATTTAGAAAAAAAAAATAGGAAACTAGATCTTATAATGGTACCTAATGGGATTCTGAAATAAAGTCTACTGCTCTCAGGTATCATCAGGTAGTTAAATTAAAAGAAAAGCACAGAAGCTCAATTATTGCCAAAACAGGCTCTTAAAGGATGCTGTCACAAGTAGAAATTTCTTTGGCTCCACAGCTACATTGAAAATTTTTCAGTTTCCTGTATCATTATAGATTATTATGCCTCATAAAATTAATAAATGTGTATCAAATGTTTGGCATACTATACACATCAAAGCCTTCAGAATTATATTTCTGTGCTTTTAAAATATATATGATAACAAAAATCAAGCAACTGAACAGAAAAAAGTTATTTTAGCTTTACACTAAAAATCATGAGGGGTACTGGTTTGGCAACAGATACAGTGAAAAGGCTAGAGCTTTCTGAAGCCATGCGGCCATCACAGCTCTCATTATTTTCAATAGATTCAATTCTTAAATCACCAGTCATGCTTTCACTTCCCTGCTTTCCACAACTGATGTCACGGGCTCTAGGTAAAGTGGAATAGTATTTTATGGTGCTCTTACTACTTAAGATGAGGTTAGATGGCTATTTTAAGTATTCCATATGAAAATTGATTATTAAGTCTTTTTTCCTGAAACTATACCGTGTCGTCACTCTGCACAAAATAATTCCATTCATTGCAAGAATAATGATGGTAAAGGTTCAGCTGTTGGAAAAATAAAAGATTGCTAACTTGGCCCATAATTTTATATTTATTTTGGAGTGATTAGTTAACTGTAGAACATAGAATAATGACAAATTTCCTGTAATAGTTGTAATAGCAATTTTAATGCACAGACAATGCATTTTAGTGTTCAAAAAGTCATCTGAAGCTTTTAGAAATGCAAGGTACTATACTATACTTAGTGGAATTACTTTATATAATACTATACAATAAAATTATCCAGTATAATTAAAAATGAGTTTTTGGTTTTACCTGTGACAGAAGAATATATTTGTCACAAAAACCTTAAAGGTTTTAATATTTAATATTTTAAATCTGGGGACATAGTCAAAACTTTCTCTGTAAAGCAGATACTCTCAAAAAATAAGATTTAGTTCACTGAAACACTGTTTTGAYGGAAACCTTTCTACCAATCTTATTAAAAATGCAGTCACTACCTGGCTTCATGACTGAATGCTTCAGACTAAATCATCAGCTGTAGACTGGAGTGTTCACTTGTGTAGCAGTTTCATACTTAGTATTTCTAAAGTGTTTCATCTTCATACAGCTACTAGAGATAGCACAAGTTAATACATCCTGCTCTACAGGACTGCTGTGAGTTAGGGAAATGTTATCCCCATTACACGGATAAAAGTGGTAAGGGTAAGGATTACAATTCACAAAGGAGAAGAATAAGGTGCTTAACACCAGATGACGTTTAGCCAGCCAACTGCTGAACAGTCGAGTGTTTCTATTTGCACAGCATACAGTGCAGATTAGCCATAGTAAAAGGTGGCCTGGCATTATCCATCTCTCTTTGCACCAGACAACTTTGTGGGAGATTGCTCTCTTCGGAGACATAATTCCAGCGCCTTTTGTTGGGACAGCACTGCTCTGTGCTGCCTCCCAAATATAGATACAGGTTTAGTGTCAGATAGTAGCTCTTAATGATGAGAGTGAACACTGTTTATATTTAAGTCTCCAGCCTAATGGCTAAGTTAGCAGCTAAGGCTTCAAAGGACACTTCAGGGCTGCTGAAAACTAACTACAAAAAGAGCTTCAATTCTAAGCATTTGAAGAGAGATGGTGTAAAGATTTTCTTGTATAGTCTAGTCCTGAATCACTGAAGCACTCTGGAAAATTCTATTCAATAAATTCAATCCACTAAATTTTCAAGCCATTATAAAAACATCCCAGAGATTTTATCAATGCATTTTTAGATTTATTTTTCTAGGTTTTTCTCCTTTACTTGGTTTTCCTTATAAATATCATCAGGCTCGGAAGTATCTACAGTTTCACTCAGTGTAGACATCTTAGCAAGATATGCTCATGTTAGCAACTAATCATAATATTTATATGTTTCCCTGATAAGAGTATAGCTTTTCTGTCCTTGATCATGACTTAAGTTAAGCAATAATTAATAACATATGTATATCTGCTTTAGAGAGTGCATGGAATAAAAGTTTCTAAGGAAATTCACAGATTCTATTCCTGAAATTCAAGAAAAGGATCCAGAAAGAGTTCACTTATCAGACACCTGCAGTCTGTAAGTGAGCTTCAGTTAGCTGAGTCATGAAGAGGAAGCTGTACTCCCAGATGCTAAATTTCTCCAGTTAAAGCTGTTATTTTATCYCACTGCCTTACAACAACCTTTCTTCTGCTGCTTCTTCTCAATGCATATAATGACTCTGATTTTCATATTATTTGCACTCCTTTATATTAGCATAAACTGACTCGTAGGGCTGGCACAAAGCAGGGACATACCAAGTTTGTTACTGCAGAAGGTAACAAGCCCTATTATGTCCCTCTAACGCAGCTTAGTGATGCAAAGGGGCTAGAGAACACTTGAATCTCCTTGAGGGGAGTTTCAGCTGGTGTGCAGCTGCCTTAATCAACCTTTCACATAAACCTTATACAGCACCTGGCACAAAAGTTATGTCACAGATGGAGAAAAATCTCACCAAACCATGCTCTGTGCTTTGGTGCTAACAATACACGGACAGCTCTTTAGTAGATTTAAGCAATTAAATAAATTTGAGGAGTCACACAGTCAGGAAGTAACAAGCATCTTCTCCGTAAACTTCTCTCCTGGCTGCATGCAGTAAATCTGGATRAAAACTTGGCCCATTAGTTTGAATCTAGATACACATTCCTTTTCTTTTTCTCACACTTGACTAGTATATTTCTGATGTTTCCAGTTGGATAGGATTCTATTTAATTTTCCTTCTGCTATTTTCCAAGCATGTTTTTGGAAAGCTGGCCACCAGCATGTCAACCTACCAGTGTGTGCTTGGAGGACAAAGTGGAGGAGAATCCCAACGTGACACTGCTGGGGCATGCACACGGACAGCTTGAGCCGGCCAAAGGGAAAGGTTATAAATCATACTCAGAAGGAGATTGATGATGTTTGTGGAACATTCTCTCAGGGTGCCAAAGAGGTGTTTGTTCCTGAGGCTTAAGAATTATTTTTGTGGAAGGCTTTTATCATTAAAGTTGATGATGTGCCTACAACCAAGAAAATAAAGGAGCAATGCTTGCAACAGTAGAGTGATTTGTATTCTTTTGCATGACAAAAAAAAAACTTTCATCATCCATCCCTTTGACAGTTATGATTTGTTAAAGTTCTCTCTAGGGTGTTTGTAACAAAGATTTGAATTTATTGTTATGTGATTTGCATCTTTATTTCCACTACATATGAAATCTGTAGTATTTAGCAGATCTAGCTTATAGTTCAGATCTAATTAGCATACAGTGGAGACCTCTTAAACATGTAGCCTTTGTGTATAATAAATTCATTCATTGTTAAAGGCTGGTTTGTTTTATGAGGTGTTAATTAAAGTTGGTCTCAACATAAGATAATGTAGGCAAAAACTAGTATGCAGTAGTCCTATTAATTGAATAACTTAATTTAGAGTTACTTATATATTGTGCTATTAATGTTTTTATATCTGTTGGACAATTATTGAGAAATAAAGAACAAATAAGCACATAAACAGATAACTAGACACCTGCGCATGATACATATGAACACACAAGTGCATGTTTTGCATGTGCACATTGCTGATGTCTCAGCAATATATTCTCTGAACAACAACATAAATAAACGTGAGCTAAGTACCACAAAGTAAATCCTTATGAGCTATTCCTATCAATTTCTTGCATCTCATTTTATGTTGATTTTATTATGATAACATATAGAAAGTTTAATGCATGGTTAAACAGTATCTTCTGAAACAACCACTGTCTTGAAAGAAACGTGCACAACATGGGGAAAAGACAGCGTTGGTGCAAAAGATTAGATATCCAGTGTGGTGGATCATGGTGCTGYTTATTTTGTGCCACACTTACTAATGGATTTGCAGATCTTACTAAAAGTATATGGCATAATAAAACACCGAGAAAGATAGAATGTGTCCAATATAAACAATATCAATAGTCTTAATCCATATYCTGGAATTTATACATGGTAGCACATTAATCATATTCACTGTGGCATTTAATAACTTGAAACTGAGTACAAATCTGAAAAAAAATTGAGCAAATTATTTCTTCATTATRGCCATTTACTAAACTCAAAACATACAGACAGCTGAACTGTATTTCTCCAAGCTTGAAACCTCATGTTAATTGAATTTTGGGTGAAAATGACCCAGCTGAAATCCATAGGAGACTTTCCACTGACAACAGTGGCAGCAGGATTTCAGCCTAGCATTTTCTCTGTAGTTGTCTGGACTAACATTACCCTCCAACATAGTCTAAATTGTGCAGAATTAAGGCTGGGGAAGAAGACTACAGAACTGCAGGTCTTGAAGCATACTTAATTTCTCCTGACTACAGTTATGCTTCATATTTACAGACTTCCATAAAAATGGGTTTTAGAGTATGGTTAGATGAGTACAAATAACACAGCAAATATGTTTTAATCAATCATCATTTGGAAGATACCGTTCATCATCTTATGCAATGCAACTGACTGTGTGTGTACTTGTAGCAGTTGCAATGCAAAGTAAAACAAGCTTACTCAAACCACGCTGTTAGAAAAATGGGAGAGAAGGCAAACACTACCTTACTAAACCAAATTGAATGACTCCCTTGTGCATATTCAGCTACATTTTTCCTCAGTACCTGTAACAATTCTTTGTTATTAGCACTGAATACTGTCACTCAAAGGACAGAAAAAAGTTACTTGACTATTAAAGYGGTAACCCTGAGCCAAAAATAGGATTCCATCAGATTCCATCATATCCAACACTGCAAAAACAATTAATATAAGCTTGATTTTTACAAAGCATATGACGTATATAACATCAAACATAAATGCACCATCAGGTGATTATTGACCTATTTTACATAGATCTAACTCTTTGCAAGATAAAGACCAAAACCGCTAAATTTAGCATTAGCTAAATGGCTAATGCTATGAAACTGCAGTATCTTTCTGTGCATTAGAAACCACTAATGGCCAAATTGATTCAGAAAACTTCCTCTCTAGAGGCTGCTAGCATCTCTTAGCCTTACTGCAATGTTCAAATGTCTGCAATAGTTATATATATATATATATATAAAAAAAGTGGGTTGAATTTGAATTACTGGAGGTTATTTCAATACCTATCTTCCTATCAGCCTATAGCACACTATAAAATTCAAAAATACTTAACATGGTGAATCTTTGATATAATCTTAAATATCAAGCAAAGTTTCTGTTCAGAGGACAGAGTCATTGACTGGGCACTGTGTTCAATTTGCTGCAAATACTACACCACATAAGCACTATCCACTGATTTAAAGGCTTTCTATGGAGATTTGAAAGCATATCAAAGAAGCATTTTCCTTTGTAAAATAGTACAAATTGTCACAAGCACTTGGAAAAAAAAAATCTATTAGCAAAAATACTTAAAGCTATTTTATCCTAAGGAAAATCTTGAGCTAAAATAATGATAAATATATGCACAATACTGTCTTTTTCTATTCCATTCAATATTTTATAYTCAAATGCAGATAATCTTTCTGAGATATTTCTCTTCATTTCAAGTACATTCTACAACTATTTAAATATTATTAAACCAATTTTAGCCTCCACATAGTAATTGCACATTTCATCTGTGAACTTTTAACTTCCTCTTAAAAAATAAAGAAATAACAACAATAGCAAAAATAAGTTCATTTTTGCTCAATCACAGAATAAAGTGTCATTTTATTTCTTTTCCATTCAAATATTTTCCTTGTATTAAGAAGCCATATTATTTGTATTCTTAAGAATCAGTCTCTACTATTCATCTCAAAACTATCAGTTTAATKCTGTATTACAGTTGCACCAAATCATTCATGCCAAAAATAGCATTTCTTCTAATAAYATATATGCAGAAATTACTTTCCTAACTGTGGAGTTCCATGTATATCAGCATAAGGTTGCACTATGCTTACCTGATTGATGTGACTGGACATTAGAGCTGCAGAAAAGCCCCTACAGTAGCCCTGCCAGAAAACACTTTTATGAGCACCTGTTGCAGCTGCAGAATCCCAGGCTCCTGAATGGGAAAGAGAGAGCAAGATGTCATCCACCCACTCATCTACCTATTTTGTGATTTGGAAACATTTAGTATGTTTCCCTGTTCTCTACTGCTTATGTTGTTGCAATGGCCCTTTCTGATCAGTCAGCCCTTTCTTCTCCCCTACCTCTTCAGCCTGACTTTTGAAGACAGAGAGAGGTAACAGTTTATTGACTGACATGAATTACAAAATAAAAAGACTGATAGCAAAGTTAGTTTTCTGATTTAACTCATCATAAACAGTGCTGATGCTGACTAAGAAACACAGGTGTTCTTGAAGCTTTCATTCAAATATGGGTAATTTCTCACAGGTGGAGAAATATGTTAGGAACATCTCCATCGTCCTCCCTACTAACAATGTTTTCTGTCTGTAGCTGCTTATGAACCTGTTGATTAAGTGGATCACTTGAGAAAATTGACTGGTCATCAAGAACTCCTGAAGTAAAATCTCCTTTTTAATATGAATTATATTTTCAACTCTAAAAATAACAAATTATTCATCCACGTGTCAAATTGTTCATAAAATATTTGATTCAAAGCTATAGATTTACTTGGACATCCCATAATTCTTTATTTCAAGTCATAGTTTTAATATTTAACTTCTGCTCTGAAAATACTTACTAATAATTAATTTGTCTGGGGTGAAACTTTTCCCCAATTCATCTCCTCCATCTGCTTGCACATACTGTGAAATTATAATCAGCTGTAATTTGTGACAGAGACGTGCCAAACATTTCTAAAATGATTTGGAAAGTGGCAGACTGGAATTCTTGCCAACTTGCACTCCATGCAGATGCTACTTGTTCTTCTCGCTTTCCTCACCAAAGCAGAATTTAAAAAAGAAGTCTTGAAGTTCTGTTAAAGCAATATTTGTGGAAACCACTTCGTACTATTTTGTTCTTCTCCTGAGTTGTAAGAATTTAGGGACTCAGTCCAAAGCTCTTGGGAATCAATGGAAATATTCCCATTGACTTGGCTGGAGTTAGCTTAGATACTAGATAGTTCTTCTCCCACAGCTTCCAGCTGAACTCACTAATTATAGACATAGAATAGATAATATACCTCCTGAGAGCTTGCTTATTTATTTAATTACCTCAGACTTATAAGGTTAAAGATGGATTTACAAATATTAATGACTGTTGCTCTTAAGATAAACAACAAAGACTGTATACCTAGCAAAATGTATGTTAATGAGTGTTTGCAGCAGGGCAACTAGCAATGATTTCCTATTCCTACTTCTAATTTCTCTTCAATTTCAAAATGTAGTACACACTTTCATTAAGGGAGCTAATTATGAAAAGCTTAAACAAGTGATTAAAGGAGATCGATAGAAGACAATGAGACTTGTGACTTATAGAAACYTTGTTAAATTTCTCTCATGTGATCATATAATTTTGAAGTTTTCAGTTCAGAAATATGTAGACCATTTGTGGTCATCAGTTTCAAGTGCATTTAAACTATAAAGTTTTGAAGAGTGCACAACACCAGTAGCTAATCAGCTCATTTTGAGCCCAGAGCTTGGAAAATCTGATTCATCCACATACATTATCAAAGACKGGAACTCAAGTCTTCTAAGAGATCAGTATAAGAAGCCATCCACGTTTTAGGGGTAGTTACACTCTTTGTAGTGCAACATGTAACACAGAAGTTTCATTTTATGAAAGAATTTGAGACAGTGTATCTCAGACCCTTAAAAACAAGCATTTAGATTGAGTTCTACAAAATCTATAAATATTTTCTATAAACAGAAATTCTGAAAGTATTTTTACTTGGCAAATAAATTTTATTTTAAGCTTTTATTGAGGTTAAGCATGTCTAAAATATGAAAAATCTGAAATAAAAATAATTGCAAAATGAAAACTTTGAATTTCAGCGAACATCTCTTTTGACAGAGCTACACATTTGCTTCARTGTTACCTAAAACAAGGACTTCTGCTACTGGGAAGAGGAATGGCTGYRAGAGCTGGGCCTGTTTAGCCTGGGGAAAGAGAAGACTGAGGGGGGATCTCATCAATGTGTACAAGTACCTGAAGGGAGGGTGTCAAGGGGACGGGGACAAATTCTTTTCAGTTGTCCCATGTGACAGGACAAGAGGCAATGGGCARAAACTGAASCACAGGMAGTTCTGYCTGRMYGTGAGGGGGAATTTCTTCCCTGTGAGAGTGACGGAGCACTGGCACAGGTTGCCCAGAGAGGYTGTGGAGTCTCCTYCTCTGGAGATCTTCAAGGCCYGCCTGGATGCAGCCCTGTCTAACATGCTCTAGGTGACCCTGCTGAGCAGGGAGGTTGGACTAGGTGATCTCCAGAGRTCCCTTCCAACCTTACTGACTCTATGATTCTAAGAGGGTCAGGGTGTGCAGTGGCAGCTGCTCAGGAGGGATATTGGCCCCTCCCCACAGCCACGGTCGCAATAGCGCAGTTTTGGCAGGGCCCAGGAGAGGGAGCACTGCAGAGGTGAGCTCCCTGCCTGCTTCCCCCTGCCAGCTGCCCACTGCTGCCTCCTCTGGCTCTGCTCTGACAGTCAAGCCCAGTGCTGCATCTTCTGGGCAGCAGTAGCCACTCAGTTTTGCTCGGGCCCCTGGGAAGGCTTTTCTCCACTCTCTGTTCCATTAAAAACCAAGGGGAATCCAGTCTCTCTTGTTGCTATTGCCATTGCCATCTGCTTTTAGGGTAACAAACTRCACTCATTTCAAATCACTAATTGTACGTGGAACAAATCATTTCCACTGTGTTGGGAAGCTCTGTTTATTTAACATATACATAGTATTTTCAAGGTAAAATCAAAACTGGCATCTACAGGAAAATGCTCTCAAAGTCAGATGTGTGCTTAAGGACCCTTTCTAAAATGAGGGTTTAACATACTAACAGTGCATTTAGATATGACATTTACTTCCATTTTATAAGGCTGTATAGTTATTTGAACTAGAAGCAGACATATAAGAAATGAATAAATGGAGATTAAAGGAGGAAAGCTGGTATAAGAGGTTCTTTTTGCCAGGTAGTTTAGCTATAGAACAGTACAAGCTTGCCAATATATTTTGGAATTATTTTCCCTCTAAAACCCATGGACTGTGTTAGATTGGATAAGGGAAAAGCAGTATTAATACTATAGCATGCCATTCCATTGCCAATAGTAAGATGTGCCAACTGTTTCACAATACAAATAGAAGCAAAGATGCACATGGAGCACAAGCATGCCATGCTTATCAGCAGAGATGACAAACAAACTGGAAGCAAATATTTGGAAAAAATAATGTGGCCTACAAAAGCAGCTTCACAGATGAAGCAAGTGAACCCAGTTCCATTTTAAGTGTTTATAACATTTACCTGAAAGATTTTACTCGTTCAATTTTATTCGTTTTTCTAGTTATGGTGTCACTTTCAAGATTCCTGTTTGGGTTAATTTACTTTTCCTTTCCTGAGCTTACAACCATATCACTTTTGCCTTGTGAAGACAAAATCTTTAAGTGCTCATAAAATTAATTTCCCTGACTATCATGTTGATCATACCTCACATTTCTAATCATAGAACATTTATTTTCTTGAAATAATTAAAAAGTTCATACACTGATCTGATCGATCTCAGAACATCAGATTAAATTGTAAAAAGCCCAACCAAACTGATACCCATGTTCTTTAATACCTCGTGTTAGATGTAAATTATAATGAATAGTATAGTTTATACTAAGAACTGGGGCTTTGTCCTCTAGTTTCTGAAGCTTTTGATTATATTTTTGCAAGGCTTTTCCATAGTATTATAAAGGTATGAAAAGTACATCATTTTGGTAAATGAAAACTGAATCTCACATGACTCCAGGATGTGGGGCTCATATATTATGAAAGGTACTGCAAGACTCAAACTGCTTAAATTGGCTGGACTGCAAAAGCCAACCATCTTACAGCAAAACAAGTGAGTGCATCAATCAGCCTGTTTCCAACACTATTTCTTTAAAATTCATTTATATTTCTCATCAGAAGTCTCTTTTTATGGTTTTACAAATAAAAAATATCAACCATATATATACATCTGGTGTAATGCTACTTTTATATCAGATTAAATACACAAAGAAAACAAAAGTAATGTCTTACTTGGAAGTCACATTGTGCTTGCCCTTTAACAACTTCACCAAATCTGAAAACAAAACAAGTATTATTTTCAGGCACAGAAAATAAATGCATCATACTTCCATACCTCTGTTCATCACACTTACTAATGTTATTGGACCACCTAATGACCCCTTCCTTGTACTTGGCTTGCATAAATATCTCAGCTGTTTTTAAATAACTGACATATTATTTAACAGATTCACAGGTTTTTAGTAATTATATAGCCAATGAAAAGAAAAGAAATAATGTTGCATGGCATGGCCTAATGTTTGTCTTCTGGTGCAAGCTAATAATACAACTTGTGAAGGGAAGGCTGAAGGCTTTCGAAATGTTGTCTGCTATTCTACCAATATTGCTGTCATTGTTTATATGATTAATGGAATTTATAAAATTCCTCCTTACAGGCTTTGTCAAGGAATCACAGAATTATAGAATTTTAAGGTTGGAAGGGACCTCTGGAGATCATCTAGTCCAACCCTCAGCATAGCCCCGTATGGGGATTGAACCTACAACCTTGGCATTAGCAGCACCAAGCTCCAACCAACTGAGCTAAACCTTCCCCCAAAATAATATATAAGAACAGCAGCAAGGCTTTAAGGACTCTGCAGAATGGAAATGCCAGTTGTTTTGCACATACCTAGTCTGTGATACCTCAATACTGGGCGGCAGTAAAATGTTTAGTTCGTTGTAAGAGAACTGTGACTTTACTGTGAGAAGCTACAGCTGGGAGACTGGAGTTGGAAAATGGAACTAAATGCAGCATTTAAATTAATTTTTAAAAGTAACCTGTCTATGATGTACGACTAAAAATACTGAGTCAAATTCCATTCTCACACACCCTGGTGTAAATCCAGAGTAAATCCATTATATTCAATTTATATTGGGATAAAACCCTGTCAACACTAAAACTTTCAACCATGAATTTGTAACTGGTGAAAATATTCTCACCTCATCAGTCACAAGTTACATAGTTTACTTTCTCTAGTGGATTTTCTGCCATTACAATCCGCTTTGTCATTCCTATCACACTGCCTCTAAACTCTGTTTATATTCATAAACAAAAAGACGATCTGGGCATGTATCCAACATTTCCTCAACACAGGATAAAATGTCTATGGAGCCTGGACATTTCACTGCACAGAACAGAGACTGGACAAACTTGGTATCGGATGTGGTTGGGGATTCATGCACAAAGTTCAAAGAAACAGTTTGCGGAGTCAGTAGGAATAAGAAGTCCAGCTGAGGCATCTGACGAGAGAGAAACTCTGTTAGCTAATGAACAGTATGGCTACGTGAACAAGTCACCACGAAGTAATCAAGAGACTTAATTTAGGATTTGACACATGAATGGAGAGGTGAGGCTTTAAACATAAATCTGGTGCAAATCACACGCTGAAAGCTTTGTACAAACAAGCAGACTGTACATTTGAAAGTGTGAGAGGCACTGACAGACAGGCATTTGAAAATGTGAGAATCATAGTCTGGATTCACCCAAGGTGAGACTATTAGTGGGCTAAATCAAAGGACTTGTACTTGTTTTCCTATTCTTTTAAAACAGGGGTGGTTTGGTTTGCTATGGCCTAACTTGTTCTGGAGTTCTTCACCTTAAGTATGAGATTTTTAGATATTAAATATTTCCAAAGCAACTGCCCATATATACGCTGTTATTCTAGGTAACTAGCTTGGCATACTTTCATTAACAGAGAGGCTATCTCAAACTTTGTAAATGTAAAGTAGTTTCATTAAAGCTGTCTCAAACTTAGATGATACTTTGATGTCAGTGTATATCTGCACAGTTATTTAGCTACAGCAGTAGTTAAGAAATTAAAATATATGTCTTTTAATCACCTTGTAAGTTATGTATGCAATCATACACTTTGTTAGTAACTGGATTTGTATGGAGTTTTACATTAGCCTACACCATTTAAAGAGTCAATGTTCTATTACATGGTTGTTAGCCTAGCGAAATCCTTGTAGTGCAGATTGGAGCTGGAGCTAAATGTAGCCTATACAGAGTAAATTCACTCTGAACATGTATGGGGAAAATTAACAGTTCATGAACATTATACTATATCATTCTGTATTTCATGTATTGAGAGGTTATTAAGAATATATAAAGAAGGTTATAAACATCTATAGAGAAACAGGAGGATTTTTTTTCCTTTTTAGTTGTAACATACAAAGGACAATCCTATGAGCATGGTAGTAAGACATATTGTGTTATCAGAACTGAAGCCAAATATAACTTGCCATGTGAAGTGTTATAGTTCACTAGCATAAACTTATTGATTTTTTTACACAAAGGAGAAGAAAAAGTCACTAATTTTCAATTTGTTTGAATACTCAAGTTCTCTATTACACTCACATTATTATGCCTTAAAAAATATGCTAATAGGTAGCTGTGAGCAAGGAAGAATATATCCCAAAGGTATTTCGCAAGGCATCTCACCAAAGGCTATTAAGGAAATTAAGCTACCAAAGGAAGATTCTTACAGAGATAAATAACTGGTTAAAACTTAAGTTTTCATAAAGAGTAAGAGGAGTAATCCCAAGTGGAAGTTCAGTATATTCATAAATGTTCTGGAAGACAGATGAATAGTGGGGCAACAAATTCAACAAATTTTCCTGATGACAGAAAGGTGTTAAAGATCGCAAAGGTAAGAGTCAGTGCAGAAGGACTGCAGAAGAATCTAATACAATGAATGGTCGGGTTAAAAA
>NW_028186149.1:10533423-10775575 GCF_003343005.1 Rhea americana
AAAAAAAAAAACATTGAAGACGACAAATGTAAATTGATTCATATGGGGAAAAAACCCTAATTTTGCTTATACAATAAAGAATTCTGAATTGACAATTACTCTCAGGAATGAAAAAGTATGTTGTTACAATAGGTAACTGTGAAAAGGTCAGATTAATTCTTCAAAAACTGGTCAAGAAGCAAATCAAATGTAAGGAGCTATGAGAAAGGGATAGAGAAGAAAACACAAAATAGGACTCGCATCTTAAGGAATATGTAYGCTTCCATTCTGTCCTCATCCTCCACCTTCAGAAACTACACAGTGGAACTAGAAAAGATTCAGAGACAGGTGAGAAAGATGATCAAAAGTATACATAGCTTCTGTAAAAGGAAGAGCAGTGATTAAATAGTCCAGGACCCCCTAGTCTGAAAAGCTGTACAACATGAAGTAGTGAATTAGTAAATGATTGCTCATTCTGCCTTCAAAAAGTGAGGTGTAACAGATAAAATTAGCAGGTGATAAGCCCAGAGCAAACAAGAGGTGCTTCTATAAAGAACTCAAAATTAAGCTATGGCATTACATGCCACAGGATATTGCAGACAGAAAAGTTTGCATGACTTCAGAAAGATTCATGACAGAAAAATCTGCCTACGGCAATTAAACACAGACACCATATCTATAGTTCAGGAACTACCTGAGCCACAGATGGCTGGGAAGTACTCTGCAGAATATCCCAGCGTATAATAACACCATGTATTTGTCCTGCTCTCGTATACTTTCACTAGGCATCTGGTACTGGCAAATGCTGAAGAGAGAATCCCAGCCTTAACAGAGGTGTGGTCTAACTCCATATGGACATTCTTATGTTCTTCTATCAATCTGCTTGTCATTTGATAAATGGGAAATACATATGCTTCTTTATTTAGTTTGCTAAGTTATTAACCAGTTCATAATACACACAAGTTGAAAGCTCAGAATGTACGGTTTCTAAGACTTCCTCTGTGATCTCAATGATCTTATCAATCTGATAAGATCTTAATAATATGTAGTAATTAT
This sequence comes from Rhea americana, assembly GCF_003343005.1. NCBI lineage: Eukaryota > Metazoa > Chordata > Aves > Rheiformes > Rheidae > Rhea > Rhea americana. The sequence goes on from NW_028186149.1 coordinate 10,534,459, forward strand.
ATACATTATTTCCTTCAATTTTTGCAATAGTAAATAAAATCTCTTTAGTTTTGCTGATTTTTCATATATAAAGACTTCCAGTGATTTTGTGGGTAGAAATGGATTCTACTTGAAAAAAAAATCAGGTCAGAAATATTGGCTATAGTAATATATTAAATCTTCTACAGAAAAAAATTAGGAGTCATTCATGGTTGCATTTCTAAAATTGGTGGATGAAATAATAGTTTGTTTGTTTTCATCCAGACTGGCTCCATTACCAATTTCTTTTACATTCATGCTTTCACATAAAGGAAATTTTAGATGGAATGCATGCAAAGTTTCATACATTTTTTTCCAAGTGCAATTCTTATATRTATCCAACTTTTGGCATTCATCATTTGTAATGTAAAATAAAATTATCCACAGCTCAATTTTAAGCATATAAGAACATAAAGACAAAGCTATACAGTCCATAAACAGGATTTCCTATTGAAGTCCACAGGATTAGATTGGCCTTATTTAGATAGTTTTATAAATCCTATTAAGCCTATATAAATCTTTAATAACATAAACATTTGTAAATCTGTGAATTGTAAAATTGCAAACTGTAAGTCTGGCCATCAGCATAATTTCAGAGACCAGTCTAGAACTGTTGATTATCTGTACCTACCTATGTGTTCCTGCAGATATTTGTTTTATACACATTTGTTTTAATTTTGCTGGGAATTGTGAATAAAATAGTTTACTGAAAAGGCAGATTTCATCTGAAAATTGAAATTTAATTAAATGTTAATGACATTTGTGCAAGCATATTGATAAATCTTTAGAATTCTATGAAACTGAATAAAGTTGCCTCCACATTGCCACTTAGAGACACTATGTCTTATTTAATTAACTTGAAGTCAGTAAAAAGTAATTTGTATAGACAAATGGTTCACTTTGAGTGTACTGTCACATCAGGGAAATTAAACTAGAAGGAAGGTAAATTTTTAGTTTTTAATGAAAAGGAATTATATTTTACTATTTTTGCTATACTTAGAAATACTTTGGAAAAAAAGTTCTTAACATCTACTTGCCCACAGAAAGTCACTGAGGTTATTAAAACTTACTGTTATCATGAAATGAGATAAAAGCTAATTTTGCTAACTGTAACCTATGAGGTCTTTAAATACAATTATATTTAAGCCATAATAAAGCACTAAGCTTTTTTATGAGGCAATAATTTGGCTCCTGGGTGGATAAACTATAAGGCTGATGGCTAGTTAGAGTAGTGCAATAAGAAAATCAGGGGATTGCCTTGTAAAACAGTTCACTACTCATCATATTGCCATTATGCTAGAAGTCTTTCAAAATTTGCTTTTTTAAATGGTGGAACACAAATAATTAGTTGCATACGAAGAGAAATAGTGTCTAAATGGGAAACTATTGAACAAGGTCTGGAGCAAAAATTGTGCAAAAAAAAAGAAAAAAGAGTTTGCATTCCCTCGCAGGTTAATGTGGTTAACATTAGTTTCTATGCCAGCAGCATATAAGAAAGAAGCATGGTGATACATATCTGGGATAATATCAACCCAATGACTCCTTAACCCAATGAATAAACCCAGGTTTATGATTACAGCTTTCATCATCAGTCTGCAGTGCAATTTGAACTCTTTGATTCCACTGCCAGGAAGCTTTAGCTGCTTGATCACTGTACTCCACGGTGTGGTCCAAATATCTTCTTTGCACAGCTTAAAGAGTATGTTGTTGGAATATGCTGTATTTGTTCTGCTGGCCTACATCTGATAGAGTATAACAGACTGGTCTTTTCAGTCCTCAGAGTGTCACTGCTGTTTAAGAAAGAAGTTCAGCCCCTGGAGCATCCAGAGGCTGAAGATTTTTTATAAAATATTAAATCATTTTCAAAGCACAGAAAGCTTGTAAAATGCCCAGTGGACAAATTAAAAACAAGAGGCAAAGGACTAACTACTATCTACAAATACTTTTCTGGGCTTTCTTTACCCAGCTCTATTAGGAAACATCAGCTAAACTTGAAACACTCCATGAGGAGAAAATGCAATCTACTTGTTTCTAGACTGACATTTAGCACATGGCTATGGCATAATGAAGTGCCAGGGAGAGATATATGAGCAAGCTCCAAGTAATCTGAGTTAGCCCTAGATCTGCAATAGTATTAGTTATCCAAGCTAAGCATGCTTGACTGGACAAAAGTGTGGGCTAATACAACCAAGCTGCTTCTGATACTAAAGCTTACACATTTATTGTGACAAGTAGATACCCCTAAGTCATTCAGATGTAACACAAGTAAGTTCTCATCGTAATCGATGGGTCCTGCCTTTGACAGGTGGACAGTCTACAAAATCTTGCCTGTGTCCTCTGTTCATCAGTATGCTTTCCTGCACTTAAAAGTCTTCATAATCACATAGTAATTTAACAATATTTTTATAATACCTGCACTGAGGGAGCAGGCTGATGTCATTACAACACCACTTTATCATCTTTGATAGTTCATGGCAAATGAGAGAAGCTTCTGCTGACTGGAAAAAAGCAAACATCACACCATCTTCAAGAAGGGCAAGGAATACCTGGGGAACTATAGGTCAGTCAACCTTACCTCAGTCCTTGAGAAGTTATGGAGCTATGTTCTTAGTATTTTAACCAAATTTCAATGTAGCAGTATGCTGGGACTGCTACAGGCCTTTGTAGTCCTTGTCGTTTTACTGCTAGTGCTCACCTCTGCCTTTCCCAACTTCATTCCTCAGCACTGCTGTCCCTCCAGCTCTCAGTCCCTGTTCGGTACCACTATCTACTTCTGCATGGGAACRTCAGAGGTGACCTTCCCAAAAGGTCACCCCAAAAGGGTTTTCCTTAAACTTGGATGTTTTTACTGCACTACTACAGCCCCTTGACTGGGGCTTTCTGTGACAGCCCTGACCCAGCTGGTGCATCAATTCTTAGCCCGTCATGAAGGCCCTTTACTCTGATCTTCAAGCTGCTTGAAATGAGCAGGACAGTATCCACGAGGATGGGGCCCCACTGGGCAGCAGAGCAAGGTAAAGCCACTGAGCTGCCTGTTCTAGTAATCTTCATTAGCTCAATGGACCAGGGAGCCGCTGCAAGCCTACACAAGTTAGAGGAGCCCCTGGGCTAATTCAAATAGACAGTCAGAAAGTAATTGTAGATTAAAGAGACTTTTGTCTCCTCCTGACATTCATCTTGGATGTGCCAAGCTCAGCTCTAGTGCAACTGCGGGTTCAGTCTATTGAATTTGTATCAGGACAAAAAATGGTTGCCGACTAATCATTTAAAGACTAGGCAGACTCTCAGGTGAGGCAGACAAAAGCTCTGTGGTGATCTTTATATACCTAGGTACCAGAATCGAACTGCTCATTAATCTTTTCCTAGAACAACCCTGTAGCATGACCTACATCTTATTCGTGCTAAAAAGGTTTCTGTATATTTCAYTTAATTTCACGAACCCTGCACTAAAAGCTTCAATGTTAATATATTGTACAGTTATAATTCCTTTTGACTGTACCATTCATTCATGGTGCATTGTTTTAGAGAGGCATCTTACACAAGAGAGAATCGTGTTCTGACCTCATTAGCTGAGCAAACAGTAGAGCGTTAGAACTAGGGACCCCTGGGTATAGCAAACCCTTGTCTCAGCCTAAAACTATCTACTGCAAGAATGGAGCCTTTACCACAGAGGTGTTCCAGAGACCTTGGGCGTCCTTTTAAGCCTCTGGATGAATAACAAGTGCTGAATGGACACAGCATTGAAATACTGAAATGGATGCAAGTGATGTTAACATATAAAAGTAAAAACACAGAAAATAAAATAGGTCTATCCTTGAACCACAATAGATTTGCAAACTAATGGAGAAAAAACTCATATCACTCATATCAAACTTTACAATTTTTCTCAAACCTTACATGATCTACAAAATAGAAAATTAACAAATCAAATTACATTTTTTATACATATCAGTCTCTATTAAAATTTTGTTGACTATTTTTGTTCCTATCACTTTTTGCCGGTTCCTAGAATCTTTCTGCTATGGTACTAAATAACTTCTTGTCTATTTTGTGTTTTTGACACATGAGACAAATTATAGTTAACCATTTCTTTTAGACTCAAATATTATATTTAAATCTAAACACAGCTTGTAACTAGTTCTCTTCAAACATTATTAAAAACATTTTGTGCTATTATAATTTCACTCAGGAAACAGGTTGATTCATTCAAGCAAACTGTGGTGAATGGGGTTTTACATCCCGCTGAGCTAATAAGCTGTGAGATTGCCTATACACAGATTTTATTTTATTCATAATACATGACATCAACATTTTTAAAAGGTTTTTAGGATTAAAATAAATAATCTTATGGTAGCACCAGAGGAAGCCATGTTACATTCTCAGTCAGGGTCCTATCCTGCAGAGTGCTCACAGACTTCTCCCATGATCTGCACAAAAAAACACTTCACCCTGTGAAGGCTCTGACCCTATATTGGAGGAAAGGAATTGCTCTCTTTTCCCACTGAAGCCAATTGGACTTTGGCTGTGGAGGGATCAAAAATTTTATCAATAGCCTTTCAAATCCACTGTTAAGATTGTATGTATTTTAAATAGTTGCTCATGTAAGCAGACCTTAGTCATACAAATAAGAATACAATGAACTCCATAACTGTACCAACCATATATGTGTATAATTGAGTATGATGGCCACTGCCCAATGGTTTTATAAAGATAAATCTATAGTGAAAAATTATGGAATTATTATTATCTATAATGGATGCTTTTCATTAACTTAATCAACTAAAGGGTGCATTACAACCTGAAACATGACTGTTTCTATCCCTTACAGTTTTCATTCAGCTAAAATTTGTGCATTCTTATAATCAGTCTACACAATTAAGCTTTTTTGCCTAACTGAATGATTCAGCATATGAAGTCTRTGTTCCAGCTACAGTCTGAAGAGATATGTCAAGCATGGATTACTCAGGAGGGTGAAAGTGGATGTACTGTATAATGCAACACGCCTGCTCCAGCTTAATCAGCACCTTTATAGTGTGTCTACACGAAATATCTGAATCTGGCCATGATGGAGTATGCTTCCTTGCTGTAACTACTGCACTGGCATTGTCTTAAAGATACAGAAAAGCAACAAGAGATGAAAGATATGGTATAGCTGAGTCACAGCCTTAGTATACTTGAGAATCATCTGGCAATAACCACTTGGTCATCATCTGGCAGTAAGTCATTGTGGGCAGATTCCTTCTTCACTCACCTTGACTTGTTGTCTGAGGCTGCCACTAGCCCCTATTCCAAATTCAGTTCTAGTTATTTCAGTATCTTCCTTGCAAAAGAGGTCAAAAAGATAGAAAAAGATACTGTCTCTTGTCTTCACGAGCTTTGAGAAATTCTAAATCGTCTCTCCCAGTCTTTTCAGGAAAAAACTTCAACGCCCACTCTCAGCATCATCTAATGCATTAGATAGGCATGAAATAATAATCTGAGCCTGCTTTGTGCATCTGTGGCCTCTACTAAGAGAAAGACAAAAACCCATCTCAATTTGATATGCCGTAATGTAGGAAATGAACCTTCACAATCCTCTCAGATGCTGGCCAACAAAATACTAMGAACAGAGCACAACAAACGCATTCCTAAATGAGAGAATGTTGTGTTGAGCAGGGCAAGGCAAGTATGCCCACACATTGACTGTCAGGGAGCCAAAATCTTACAAAAGTATTTTCTGTTTAAACATTGTTTTGCTCAGCTTGCCTCCCAAATGAAAGAAAGCAGTCCTTGGAGGTAATTATGCCTGACTAGACACAGCACACCAACCCTGAAGTTATGGGGCTGCATTTTGTAAATGATACATTCTGATTGCTAGTAAATGTCTCGGCCACATATAAGCAAGTTAAATTGCAACAGAAAACCAACCAAGAATTGCAGGCCAGCTGTGAAGAGTAAATGGAGTGATAAGATTATTACTGTATTGAGGGAGCAGAACAGAAAATCGAAATAAGAATTTGTCTGTGACCAGAACCTGTAGAGACCCTGGTGTCTGGCCATTGACTAATATTATGTTTCTTCATAAGCTTCATTTATTTCCATTGTTCATTGAGTTAGTACTCACTAAGATTTTGAAATGGAAACTTTCTGCAGCAATACGCTGCAAGCACCTGAGGCTCTGACAGTCAAAATGCAGCTGCCCTTCATTTTGCCAGAGAAACACTAGAGGGTGGTAACATTTTTGTTCTGTTATTATTACCATTTTATATATTGTTGTTTTAAAACATTTTAAAATCCCTTCACAAGACACTTACCACATTTTAATTGACACTTTCCTTTGTTTGACTCTCATTTATATTTTACAATACTTCAATAAGCCTAGAAAACCAAAAACGTTTGTAAGCTGCCCAAGTCGGGAAGACAAGAGAAGGTAAAAATATAGACATTTTCTTTGGGTACTCTGTTTCACTGTGATGGCAAAGTCTACTTTACTTGCTTTTTTCTCAGCTTTTGTCTTCTCCCATCAAAGTAAGTTAGGTAAAGCCCCCTGAAAACAAGAAAAGCAGATTGTTCATTCCCTGGAATGAATTCAGTGTTACTGATGGGACAGAGACTCCTGACCAGAAGGCACAGGAGGAGGCAGGGACAGTCTTGAGAAAGAAAAGGCATTCACAGCTCAGGCAAAGGCTGATGAGAAACAACAATCTTGAGCCTAGTCCTTTGTGTTTCTGATAGTTGAAGTAAAAGTTTCCTGGGGCCAAATGACTCTGAAGATAGAGGGTGAAGTCTGCAGTACCCAGGAAGGCTCTGAGTCATGGTCTTAAGATGCAAACCACGCAGGGGGCTGCCTCACAAGAATACAGTGGGCAGGAGCAAGTCTGTTCATAATTAGCTAATTATTCTAGTTTATACTCTCAAAAGTATGTCTTTCTGAGTTGAAAAGCTTGTATGATCATCTTTGAGTTGCTCACAATAAGGAAAATCCTCCTGAAACCTCTGGTCAAGTAGATGTATTGTATTCACAGAATACAAATATGATCACACAGAAAAGCTACTTAAAAGAAAGTTAGGATATAAACTTAACTTGGCTTATCTCATGACAATGCATTCATATACTAGTGCCCTATAAAAATACTGTTAATGATATATTCACCGTTACTATTTAAAAAATCAATTGGTGTACTGTGCAGAAAAATAAATCTTCTTCTCAAAGCCATGTGTTTTCTTGCCTTTCTCTCAAGATCTCAACATGCACATTTTTAAGCACATATTTTACCATTCCTTTCATGTTTTGTAAACATTTGCAATGATACCACTTGTGAACATCTTTGATGGTGCTTTTTAGTTTTGCTGCAAAATGCTTAAGAATTGGAAACCATGCTGTCTGCTGAACTCAATTCACAACTTACATCTCCATGTGTTATTGTTAGTGCTTAGTAGCAAGCAAGAACTATCTCCATCTAGTAGGTGTAACATGGCATCTGTCGAGTCCACTGCCCTCAAAGAGAAGCTAGCATGGGGAGTCTCATAGCCAGAAAATTTGTAATTAAGTAAGGCAGGGCACTAATTTTCTCCTAAATCTATGCACATGCTTTTTGTGGAAATGAACAAAATGTGTGGAGAGACAGGTTTTCTCAATTACCAGGGTTAATATTCATGTGCAAATACAGACTTAGCTAAACCCCACACATATGTCGTAATGTCTACATTCGTCATCCTTTCTTCAACGGGGTATACAATATTCCTCAAAAATACCCATAAAAGATTGACTGCAAAAATCACATTTTATAGCCTGCCCCAGGAATGTTTGCATTAAATTGCTTTAGACTAAGAAAGTCTCATTGTGATCAGGACCCAAGAGATATAAAAGGACCATAAAGTACGGGTCATAGTGCGAGTTTATAAGCTAGGCTTCTACTTAATTTAAATTACATTGCTAGTGTAAGAAGTTGTGGTTTACCAATAGTACTGTTATGCCTCGTGTTAAATGCCTTCTTTTCATTTGCAGCTTCAAGTACCTGCATCTCATGGAAGAGTTAAATGCCTTATGTGTATGTGTCCTGTAATTCATCATTTGAGAAAAATTAAACTTCATTATCAGGCCTAAGAACAAGTGCTGCTGACATCTCATCTGAAGAAGCWGTGCGTGCATTTCAGTAGCAGCTCCACTTCAAGTTCTTCTTTGTTCCTGGATCAGCGTCAGTGCTCAAATCTCTGCCTGAAGCTGGCACATGCTGTTTCTAAAAGGAGCAAGAGTTTAATGTCTCTATTGAAAATTAAAGTGTGGCTTGTGATTGGATCAGATTGGCTAAGTATACTGCTATGATTTATAATTTCTTTAGTTTGACATCACAAATCACAATTAAAAATACCATACTGAGATGTATCTGCTCAACTTTTGAAGCATAAGGATATCTTAACAAAAGAGGATAGACTATATCAGATAAACTAGGCTCCATAATCTTTTGCCATATCTGTTTGGTGGTGTTTTTAAAAGATTAAAATGACAGAAAAAGCCTTGATCAAATCCAGTAAGCTCTAGAGTTTAACCCAGATGTCTAATACCACAGTACACTACCCTGGCAGGAATATCAAGGGAAAAAACAAAGCAAAAGCATTTTATTTTCCCATTTGTATGTCAAACTCAAGTAGTAGATTTTACTGATGCTTACAATATTTGCTTTCTTGTGTTTTCTTTAGCTTTGAGTATTGATTTACACGGTGTCTCAATCTACATTTCTCTCTCAGTCGATTAGACATTTTCAAATAAAGCAGCTATCAAAGAAGTATGTTGAATTTGGCAGGGGATAATTTTGAAAAAGAAGAAAAAGGTGAAGTACATTCTAATAAAGCTGAAATTTTCTGACTGGGACTTTCTAGAAAGAATATTTTTATTTTCTAATTTCAGCCTGTTGTGTCAGGAAATAAAAAAGTCAAAGCCTGAACGAAAAGTTTTGAATTAATTAAATCAAATCACTTTTTCATAGGATATTTTGATTTTCCTTTTTATTGTATTTTGCAATGCAAAATTCTTGAATAGTCTGTGAAAGAGAAAATTCAGTTCCAGTCTATTTTGAATTCCTGTAAAAGCTAAAATAATTTTACAAACAATGTTACTTTCTAGTATGATGTGCTACATTTTTCTAGCTAAAAACTCTCTTCTGTTCAAATGCACAAGTTAGGTGGCAGTCTCAGCTGATCAAAATGCATACAGAAGCTAAGTGTGACAGTTAATTTACTCAAATTATAGCTCTGTATTGCCCTCTGTAGAGGCTGCAAACATGAACCATATAGGATGGAGGAACCAGGACTGACGCCATGTCTCTGTATTATTGATTTAGAGCTGGACCATGGTTCTGTTAGAGTTTTTGCAGTAGGATACATTTAAACTATTGTTGTGCAAATGAACTGCAGATATGCCACTTATTCTATACCATACATCAGTATTTAAATCTAAACATTACGCAGATCAGCTTTTCATAATAGATTAACTGTCCTTAAGTATTTTCTCCAGAGCCTTTTCATAAAAGACTTTTTATAAAGTCTTTACATTTAGGTAATACCTCTATAATTGTCTTTTCCTCCACACTGCTTTTTCATTTGTGGAAATCAGCTGAATTTAGAGTGATAATCTTTATTTGTGTCACAGTTAAACATCTCTTAACTTTTTCAACACTAATTGCTCAGAATCAGGCTGATGTGATAGGRTATGTTCAACCTCCTCTTGCTGATAACATCGTTCCTTTCCTTCTCTTTCCCTCTTGCCCTCCTCCTTGAAAAAAAGTTGCAGGGGAAGGCGATCCTCGCATAATAGGTTTTACAGATTTAGGAATATTTTTAAAAGCTGCTGCCCATTTACAGAGGTAAAGTAGAAGGTGAAGATTCTTGCATTATAGCTTGTCCTACACTAGCATTAACGTGTGCTTTCTGAAACACATATTGCAGCATTCCGACATTCTTGGCATTGTACATAATTTGACACTGCACTTTTGTACTTCATGGAAGAGAGAAGTTATAGAAAATAAAGACATGTCACAAACCAAACGCACAGCTCACTGTTTCTCGAATGAGTGAATTTTGTAGTTGTTCCCCAGCTGTAGCAGGTTTTCCTGTCTGTGAGATCACATTAGAGATAAACCTGGAAATGAAATTTCATGCCTAACTGCCTAGACACATTGAAGATAAAGGCTCTACATTTGTCCCCAGTCAATCTAGGTACAGTCACACTGAATACTTCATCAGGATTGTTATTCTGCCCTATCCTTTGCAGGTGCTCAATAAAATATTTCTAGCATTGTCCTCACTTGACGGCACCATCAACACACAATGATCTCACCACATCTTGCTAAAGAGAGTGTTGCCTGACTTTTTCTTATTATCCTCTGTGTTTGTAGCAAAAGGAGACTGACTTCATCAAGAGGCCTGGCTTCTGAGCTATGGCCTTTACCCATAATTTCCCCAGGGTCTCTAAACCAATACTTGGAAGCCCAGAAATGGCACAAAGAAACTGCTTGTGTTTTAGACCCAGCCTACCTGAATGCCTGAACAGAACAAGACAGTCCCTTCTCCTCTAAGTTTAAGGCATATTTGTGTAGTTTGTGGGCTCCATCCAGGTGATTGCTGTCTCAATAGCACTTTTCCCAGCAGAGGCCTACAAACCTGGCCATGATTCAGAGCTCACGTGTGCCTGACAGCTCAATCCATGCCACCTAAGAATGTGGGAAAACCTTTCATGGGTTTGCATACAAGTTGATGTGAGAAGGGAAGTGATTTTTAAACACAAAGGCATCTATGATCATTTCTGGAGACAAGTTTCATGGCATTAAGTGACACACAATTGTTGCTGGTTGGTATTTTCAAGCTGCCCTGCAGCAGCGCCGTCCCAGAACAATCCTCACCTCTTTGAAGTGGGCTTTTGAGACACTCATAGACCAGGCTATTTAGCACCTGACATGGGAAAAACACCATGCCTCTCTTCTGCACGCTGGCCTTGTAATTTTAAGCTAGACAGCTGGGAGTAGGAAGTAATACAGGTGAAACAGGATGAAGAGGGAAGGAGCGAGGAGGATCCAAGTAGCTCTGAGGTTTGCATTCACTTTAAGATCCATTTCCCTATTTGGGTGGGTTTTTGCATATTACTTGTGGGCAATATGGTTATCTTCTCAAACCAGTACAGCTGGCTGTGATGGCTGGTGGTAGAGGGAAGGAAAGGCAAGCCAAGGCAGCTGCATAGCATTGTGTAATAGCTGCTAGGAGGCTAGGTATAAGAGCAGTCTTAGATAACCTAGAACCTCTCAGWATCATCTCTCTGAGATGAGAAGTATCAGACACCTAACTGCTGAGCAAAGTACTCCGCACTCAGCTTTCCAACATAAAGACACTTGAAGCCACACCAAGGGGCTACATGGAACAGTGTTCCCTTTGCGCACATCCCTACGATCAAAGGGAAAGTCTTTCAAAAAATAAGATGCAGTGAATAACGGAGAAAAGGAAACCCCTTTGACTATAAAGTGTTCAGGCTTCAGGGATCACTATAATCTTCAGAAATTGGGTATCTTTATGTATTAAGGAATTATTTTTCCAATTCACGCCACTGCTGTGTTAGCTATTAYTATTATTTTTTTAAGTCTTCAACATACGATGATGCAATCACCTTGATGTAGAAAGATTTATTAAAAGCATTTCTGAAGTCAGAGCTATGACATTTTTAAACATATGAAATGACTAATATAGAGGTTGGTTCTCAGAGTCTGATGTATTTTTAGAATTCTAAAAATTTGAGGTTCAGAAATTGCTTCTTCCAACACCCTGCTGTGTCATGGCCTTTTCTCTGTAACTGCAAATCTTGAAAAACATTTTTTTTTCTCTGATTTATTCTTCCTGATATTTCTGTTGAAAAAATAGTGGAGAGAGGAAGCAGATAAAAACAAAATATGTTCACATATTCATAAATACACAAAAAAATGCATATATGKTTTTCACCAGGGATTCACTTGAATAAAACTTCTTTCTGAATTTCTGCTAACACTTCTAATTGAAACTATGACTTTCTGTGACCTGCAATGCTACTAAAGCTGCAGATCACTTCAAGCTATGATCTGCATTTAAATTCAGTAATATTTATATTTATATATGATTGTTGTGTAGTTGAAATTTCCAAATGAAAATTGTTACATGAATTTGTGTTGTATATAAACTCAGAACACACTTCTTGTCCTAACACAATTTAAATATTTCAATTTTAAAATAGCTGTATCTCCTATATATAGCAAGCATCAAAAAAACACAAATTCTTAGAATTTTAGAGATTAATGTATTTTTAAAGTTTTAGAATATTATTTGCAGTAAGAATTTTCAGGTAATTTGCATTCACTTTTAATAGCAAGCTAGAAGAGGGACTCTAAACGAGCCTTTATTAAGCATGTTTTTGTTTGTAGGATGATTTCTTTTGTTTTAATATTGCAACTGAAATTGCTTGACACTCTTCAGTGTCTATGAATGAACACAATTTTGAAGACAGGCTTTCATATCTGTGTTAAAAGAAAGGAGGGACACCAGTGAGAGTCAGGGGCGGTGTTCTGGAGAGTGCAGAGGAAAGAAGGAAATGGGGAGGGAGCTGAGGGGAGGTTTTATCTTCAGAATTTATTTTCAGTGTTGGAGGCATGGTTAGTTTGATTTTTCGTCTTGTGTTCCAAACCACAGGTGTTTCCCATTAAGACAAMTGAACTGACTTGAACGGCATCCTGCAGAGCTGTGGGCACAGAATGCCTTCTGTGAACTGCCAATAATTATTTGTCCTGGCTTTGTTTCTGGAGATTCTACTTAAATTGGTTCAAAAGCTGGTAATCTGTTTCATCCCTGAAGATTAACCCCCTTGAAAAAAGAAAAGAAAAAAAGGTTAGTGTGCTTCCACATAATTGAACAGAATAAAAGAGCTCTCGTAGTATCGTTGTTAAATTAGGGAATGATTTTTAAAGTGTGCTAAAAAGAGACTTTGGAAGAGCACTCAATATGTAGCACCACTAATAAAATAGCTCTACCAATTCCCCCAACAGTCTATGCAGCAGACAATGGAATTGGTAATAAATCCAAACCTGATAGGACCTAAAACATTTATTATTTGCAAATGCTTTTATTATAAAACATGCTGACTGCAATATCATCTCCAAGTAGCTACTTAAACTATGATTAGATTTACAAACTTGAAGCAGCCTCCCAGCTCTCAGGCAAGGCCATGTGCACAGATGTCTGTTGATTTCAGGGGTCTTTGGATTATACCTTTTATGAACTCCAAAAGCCAACGGATGAAAATCTTTGCAGTTGTTTTTTGCAGTTGCAAATTTTTGTATCCAGGGTAAAAAAATGAAAAATCTTTCTTATTTGCACCACTATCCAACCACAGTCCTAATAGTCTAAAATTTCTTCTAAAAGATTCATAGAAGAACCTTTTCAGAATGCTCCAGGATAATTGTCAGAAGACCAGAAACTGATTGCCTTTATAAAATGCACATTTATGTCTCTATAAATACCTAAATCTTTTAATTTAACTGCATTTAATATTTGTCTATGATGTCTCAAATCACTATACAACTGAGCTTGAAAGATGAAGCCACATTTATGAGCTAACCATTTAAAAATCCTATTTATAATGTTCTCAGTTATACCTTCACTTTGAGTTTGGCATGATCTCGCACAGATAATGCATCTAACCAGTACCCAACAATCATTCAGTCTTCTGCTRTAACCCATGCTACGGTGCATGGACATGCAAATTCCATTGTCGTGARTATGATTTGCAATGAACAGACTAAAGAGGCAAATTCAGCCAAATCCTGATCCCATTGACATTGCATTCAATAGGAAAATGGGCTAGAGAAAAATGCTATTAGCTGATATCTATTGATATGTAAAAACTAATTCCATCCATCCCTGCTTTGATGTTTTTGCTAATAACCTTGAGTGCACTTTCTATGGGCAGTTAAAAAATAGAGTATATTTTGTCTCAGAATTAACTGTTACACAGTCACTTAGTGCATGTATTTTACACTTACATTTGAGACTTTTAAGAAGTTCCACAATAGAATAACTTCAGACAGCACAACAGAAGCTACAAGTGGTATTACCTTGTCAGTCTCCAGATAACATTTTAAATGAGTAGTTGACAAGCACTTTGAGTTTTAAAAAGCAAAACTAGTAATGACACATCTTTTGATAATAATGGGTTGAAAATATAAAATGATATAAGAAGTGTGGCTGATCTCCTTTTTTCCACAGTCAGAGACCCAGGTTACAGACACTGCAGTCAGTTCTGAAGAACTGACCATGGGCTTCAACCACGGGCTCAGGCATGGTGACAAGTCTCACATGCCCAAGCACAAGGCTGTCTTCATGCTGTCATCATGGCAAATACACTGAGGTAAGACGCAGACAGAAGGCAGATTGCATCATGCTCGTGGCCATTCAGAACAGTATAGACACAGCCCAGGTGGGGACAGACCACGYTGGAGTGCCTCAGCTATCTTTAACCAAACTAATTAAGACATTGCTAGTAACACAGGTGCTAGTTTTGCTAGTACTACCAGCCACAGCAGTGTCAAGCTTATTATGAACCCTCAAACTCACTGACGCAGCTGGATAAATGCTCAATTTGCCCAGAATACCTGTGTCATCACTCTTCTCCAAATCAGCATCTTAAAAGATACTCAAAATACATTTACATAATCCCCAGCCACTCCTATGGGTTGTATTTAATCATACTAATACATTCTGCAGCTAAGATCCTCTTCCTAGAGGTGGTAGTCATACTTGAAGAACATACTGTGTGCAGTACCTGCTTCACAGAAAAGGAAAGATTTTTAAACTAATTATCAGACCTTTCTTACAAGGACCTGAAACACAAATTAGCGAAGCTATAACGACATGACTATATATTATGTTCAGTTATTAAATCCTCTCTCTGCCAGGTTGAGTGCGCTTTCAGTGAATAGTTTCACTCATTCATCCATTTCAATCTATCTGTCCATAATTTCATCATATCTGAAGTAGATTACAGTTAACACATTTTTAAATGTTACAGCAAAGACAACTAGCATTTCTGTAAAGTAACAGAAAAAGATTATGTCAAGCCACAAACATACTGAAATGAGTACCTTTAGCAAATAATCTTTATGTGTAGGACTAAGTTCCTTTAAAAGTAAATTCAGCTTCCACTTATTTCAGTGTGAATGCTGCAATTCTAAGAAGAATGGGTCAAGTCCCTGATGGGATCAACCATCTTTTTGAATAGTGTTTTATTAAATCATGATGATAAAACAAAGTTAAGGGGAAGATAAGGGCAGATGAACCAAATAATGACCAAGATTTTAGAGGTAGCCTACGCTGGCTTTTTAGTTTGGCTCATGCAAGAGCTTATGAAGCATACTTTCCCATCAGGAACGCAGCAAATGTGATCCAAGTGCTAACAGGCATTGAGTTCACAGGATCAGACTAGACCTAGTTCAAAACAAAGCTTCCTGAAATGTGTTCAGTGTGGACATTGTTTACTCAGCACTGGCCATCTTGTTCTGCCAATCCACTCCTGTTGGGCTGCACTACAGGTTACCACTGTTGACATAGCCTTATGCACCTCTCTAACACCTCCTGTGAAGAAGTCAGTAAATTGCTCTGTAAGTTTCCTGATTTTCCTGGTCATGAATACAAGCCCATTCAGTCCAACAAAAAGTGTTTCTGAAACCAAAGAAGATAAAATATAATAATACACCAATGGGTTAGTTGGCAGAAAGCAATGGGGTACCTACAGCAAGCTGGGTCTTCTGCTGCTGTAAATTAGCTTCCCTTGGTTGACTTTAGTGGAGTTATACCGATTTACAGTATCTGAGGATATAATGCAGCATATTCCAGTAATTCAGATGCTGATTTTAGCTAGAAGTATGCATATCATAAACACATGTTGGGGCCCTGAGGGTACTTCTGGTAACATTATTGATTCTTTCAGAAAAGCATACTGGGGTCACTACAGTTTGCACACACGTGCATTTGCATTATTGGAATTTAAGATAGTTCATCTGGAGCTGAATGCCTTTTTATATACTGACAAGTGTCAATCAAAGGTAACATACTTCCAAGTAGTATTTAGCAGCTTAGAATAACAACTTAAAAACACACATAAATATAAATACACAGAAATTAAGTTCAAATCTTTACTACTATGCATACTATTTTTTATTACAGCAGGAACATATCAAGCACCTACTATCATATTTTGTTTCTGATTCTATATTCATGTATAACCCAAACACAGTTTTCACCAATTCTTCTGCCAAGTATTTATATAGGTATCACAGTATTAGAGCTTCAACTTCTCTACAATAATCCACGGAAGTCACTAAGCTTTCAACTTCTCTGGGCTTTGAATGAATCCTCCATTAGTCTACCACTTTTAAAACACAGCTGAAGACTGATCAGGAGACCTCATCTTACTAGTATAAGTATTCTGATATAGTATTTTTTTTAATAATAGACATATGCCAAAAAAAAAGGATATCAGTGCAGTTATAGTGTGTGAAAGATTATGCCAATATAATTATTTATCTTCTCATATAAAGTAGGATGGTATTAAATATCTTTATGTGGCTATGATTATTCCTGCAATGATGGTAAGCCATACTGCTCCCTGTTCTTCCCTGTCCCTTACTGCCAGCACCCTGGGGACACGGCCATGACATGGCCCTGACCACTGGGTGCTGTGCAGTACCATGCCACTACTCAGAGATGCCCTGGGAATGAAGAACACATGCCAAAGGGATTTTTTTAAGATGAAGGCTGAATAGGGTAAGAATGAATACTTCATCTGAGTCCATAGATTAAAGCAATATATTTGAAGGATTTTTGGAGATTTGGTTACTGTGGTAGAAGAGCTATTTAACACAACTTTTTCACTACTCCCTTATCAAAAGACCATGGGTGTGATGAAATAAGTTGGTATGATTTAAACCCTGACTAGGAAATCTGATATAAAATGAACAGAAATAACCATTACAACTTTGCTAGCATGCAAAGTTTCTGTCACTTAAGTGACAGATTTCCCAGGGCTTTCTGCTCTTAAATTTAGTAGAGACACTATAGTTTCATTCATTTAACTGTCCATCAGCAGTTGGCAGATTTCAAAGTGACACTTATTTTGGCTCCTATTGATCACATTCTTTTCACAGCTGTTACTTGAATTTCCTTTACAGATTTTATTAAATTTATATGAACACTG
Source organism: Rhea americana (assembly GCF_003343005.1). Classification (NCBI taxonomy): domain Eukaryota; kingdom Metazoa; phylum Chordata; class Aves; order Rheiformes; family Rheidae; genus Rhea; species Rhea americana. The sequence continues at coordinate 10,551,716 of NW_028186149.1, forward strand.
AATCTGTGTCAAATGTGACCTGGGAATGACCCTAAACATAATGAAAATCAAAACCATTTTCCTGTTTTCATTACTAGATTTTAACCAATTATTTCAAAATGAGCTCCCTCCCAACATGTTTTTTTTCAGAGGAAAAAAAAAATTCTGTGTCATAAATGATGAAATGGACATATAGTGGAAATGAAAAGGGCACACAGTGCCAATAGTAAACAGAAAGCAGCCAGCATATTAATTTTGTCCCCAATATTATTTTTCAAGTACTTTCTTATCGATTTTTTATCTTAAAGGGCAAATTCTTACTTGTTATATATGAAGATCATTATATACACTAAGTATGTGGCTTGTAGATTTTAAGTATGCTAGCGGGGAGGACGGGCAAGGAAAAAACAGGGGAGAGGGAAAGGGAGACCTGCAGAAACACGTTTTTCTAGAGTTAAACATTTTAAGGAGTGATTTTTATAGTTCAGCTGGGACAATATGGGTCTGTACACTTCCTTTTTTTTTTTTTTTTATCTTCAAGATTTACATTCTTAAACAAAATATTTATAAATGGAGTCCCACTTGCCTGGTTTGAAAAAGAAATGTGCTAAGAGCTCAGTTACCCGAGAACAGTGGAATGAGTTCAGAAAGCATATGCTTGAAATTTACTTTAGGTTTGCAAATTTTACAGATATTTTTATACTATGAGAGTAATGCAAGTACTCTCATAATAACCCACTGCATTAAAAGGAGAAAAAGGTTGCAGATTTAAACTGTACAATCCAATAAAAAACTATGCTCTTATGGAGGCATCTCATAAGATGTCTTGGAATCATGAACACAGTCGTAGACATCAAAACAATTGATTAACATTAAAAGCTTTTAACTCCAACACAAAATATGCTTTTTTAAATCATCCACAATTCCAGTTTTCTACTCAGATGATGTTCACAATAAAATTTCCATAAAATGGAACAAGACCAGCAAAAACAGTTACTCTTCTATCTCTGGCTCTTTAAGTGGGATTATCATGTATAATCATTGACCAGCACAGATGATTGAGAGTAGAAGAAGGGTACAATGTATTCAACATCTTGTATGTTTAGAGTAGCGTAAGGTGGTCACCTATTATAATAGGTGTATTATAATAGCACAGACAAGTAAATTAATCTGTGTTACTTGTTTTAGCTTTCCTGGTAGAGCCCTCAACCTGGTCACTCTAACCCAGAGCAAAACCACATGTATCCTATACAGTTGCTTTCAGAATGGCCACGTGGAGAAATGTACTCACCCAATTATAGTGGTAGAATTATTTTGTCATGTCTTTGCTAGCTAATTTCCCTATGTAGAACAGTAAACAAGGGTGACAGTAACAAAAATGAGGAAACTCCTGTAATAAGAACTTGTGTAATTTTTCCAAGGTTATACAGGAATCAGATGGCAGTCTCCAAGTCTGCAGCTAAAACCTTTACAAGACAGATACCCTATTTTCTTTCCCAATTTAGCAAAGCATCCTAAGCTTCCACTTAAGCACAGAAGGCGCAAAAGCACTCGCTCAAGGGCCTGTCCAGACCACCACACTTCCTCCAAGCAGAGGCCATGAAGGCATATTGTAGCTGGCTTTAAACCAGCTGGATCAACTGCCCAGCAGTCAGTTACCATCAGTGCAGAGCTCAGACTATGATACAGCCTCTCCTCCTGTCCTGCCAAGAGTGGAAAGCACCATCACATGATAAGCCCATGCTCAGCTCAGCTGCAAATACTCCACTGGCATCTCCCAAGATAACTAATTTAAAGCGTGTTCAGATATAATGCACAACTAGCAGCCTCTACCATTGCTGCACTATGCAAATATTCAATAAAACTTCATTTTGCTTACGTATATGCTTACAAGTAAATGTATGTACAGTAATTGTAATGAATTCAGGTTCAAAGATCTTAGTTTGTATCCCTCGCTCAGTAACAGCAATGATGTGGTGTTTGCCTTTTGCTTTAGGGTAGGAGGAAGCTCCTAGAARGACAGCAATTAGAAACAATTAAAAAGCTTCTACAATTGTAATTATGATGATTGATCAATCTACTTTTACATGTTCCAAAGAATGCTGAGTGGATTTCAAGTCCAAAGATTGGGCATTATCATCAAAAGGTTTGCAATCTATTTTATATCTTTGATGAGTTGCAAATGGAAAGCCTGGAAGAGTCAAACATAAGAAAATATCTACAAGAGTACAACTAGTCTGAGGATAAAATGGAATATTCCCAATGCAGGGTCAGCTATCTATTTGGGGAGTAGACCTCAGGCATATGCTAGTAAAAATTTGTTTGCAAATTATGGACTTTGAAAAAAACAGAGCAGATTAAATGCACAAGTGATAATTTCTAGTGTGACTCTCTGTGTGAAAAAAAAGGCAGAATTTTGCACAACTAGTAGGTGTTGTATTTGCCCATGGGGAGACCAGCAGTTGAGAGAGAATTACAGTATTCTAGCTTGAAAAGAATTCCAACTGAGCTGTTTGCTGCTTTTGGCATTTTATGTTCATTGGAAATGTTTCATACATCATCACCAGTAATGACAGCAAAGAAAACAAGTTCATATTATAAGCCTTGCTAATGACTTTGTTGTTTTTGAAAAATAAGGGAAAACTTATTTTCATAAACTGGTACAGACAAAGCTGGACAGAGCAAAAGAAAAATTGACAAACGAATAAATTAAAAAATGCTAAGAGTTTATAGCGCTGCATATATTCTATTTTCAATTCATGTTAAGCAAACAATATATTCAGAAAGTGTCTGAATATTAGAAAACGAGATCCTAAGGTCAACTGTCAATGTTTCTCCAATCATCCTTGTAAGCATATCTGTCCCTTTAAGGCTTTGGCTGAAATGAAATACCCCTGAAGCCTTCTGACAAACATTTTGCCAATCAGCTGGATATGTGTTAATCAGCCRCGGTGAAAGCATGGCTTCACTCTCTCACACAGCCTCTTTTCTCTGATGTTTGTTAGCTAACCTGTTGTTTAATTAAGGACTTGTCGTAGTTATAAGCTCAGACACTGACTTCCCATTAATCACTAGCTAACATAATACAAATCTCTAATCATCCAGTCTTGATTCTTTGTCATCAAAGGATCTAGCTCTGTTATGATAATGAGTTTTTAAATAACCTGGAACTCTTAACACCAAGGCTAGGCTGAAGACCACCCGAATGGTCTCACAGCTGTCAAACGATAGGTCTCGTCAGTAATTGCCATTAATGTTTTTATTTGTATTTTTAGTTTTGTCCATTCAGAATAGTACATTTTTTTCAACAGAGCAACCAACATTTTAAGCCGGCTACAAAATAGTAATTTACTGTATTTCCAGATGAGAGACTTGGGCTTCATTTCCAAGCCTGGGCTGAAATCAGCTATATGGGTCCAGGATTTCAGCTCAGATATTTTGCTTCTGATTCTCCTGAGGTGCCTGATTTTCCAAAAATTAGTGTTTCCTAAATAACTAGGAGAATCCCTACCTTAAGGACTGTCCTCTAAAGGCAATCTATTTGAAATAATACAAACATGCTCCACCTCTTTCATATACAGACTTGTAAAACACAGAGGCTTTTAATGTTCTTTCACAATATTTCTGGTATTTTGATTTCAGTAATTCACTTATTTCAAACCTTAAAGTGAATTCAGCAGATTAAGCATTTACTGAGGCCAAAAAGAATAATTAAAAAAAGCAGAGAAATAAGAGTAAGAATAAGATAAAGAGTTGTCTAGTAGAGCAAAAATCAAGCCTGCATTACTACATAGTAAAACTTAAGAATTATTCTGCTGGTGTTAGCCATACGCTATTAAATCTAGAAGGCGACTATTAATATCACAGGGGCTGTTACATAATATAGACCAAAAAGAGACTGCATTACAAGATAATGTGAAAACGTATCATTTGGAAGGCTAGCACTGTAGTTATGGACTACACCTGGTATGGTCCTGCAGCACCAACAGATTGCTGAGAACGAGCACTCTTTTTTGACACTGTGATCATTCAGATCAAGGCATATTTAATCCTTACCATTATCTCTAAATTTCTCTTTAAATAAAGGAGCTATTTTTGTGGCCTGGTGCATGTGACTAGATTTGAAAATGCTGTTGAAGAAATTCTCCACACTTTCGGGGTTGGGTCAGAACAGAAGCTTTATTTACTWTAGCGCTACAGGAGAGAGGACGTGGCAGCAGAGGCGACGAAAAGCCTCACCAGTACGGTCGCCACGTACCTACAGGAACAAGGTAATTGCTGATGTAKTTCCTTACTCATTCTAGAAGCTTCTTACACAGTCACAGGTCGCAGCCTAAACCCGCCTCGGGGCCGGCTGGATCCGGTYTGAACCGGCCACTCTGCTGAGAGCCTCTCCATGAAGGAAAGTGCTGGAACACGGAAGGAACTTTCCAATACAGGCCTCAGTCRAAGTTCTTCTCCCTAAATAAAGCTTAAAATACATTACATAGCCTGTATATTTACACAAACTACTGCCATGTGAAATTATATTATTTTGCTRGTTTGATTCGTACAAGTAAGGTTAGATGTCAAGGAGAGGCCTCTGCGGGATGTAGGACAATGCCAGCTCTAGCCTATACCTAGGGTGTTAGGAAATGATACATTTTCATGTTATCTTGTGAGACAATACAGATAAATGATGAATATTACATGTTTCTTAGCACTACAGATTTGTAAGGTCAGAAGTGAAGGTCAATTCCTCTTTCTGTTATAAAACTCATAATTCCAGAATTTATAATAGCTACATTTTAATTTGTCTGGAACTGCAATTTTGCATCAGCCTCTCTGAGAGGTTGCAGTATTTGGGAGTTTTGTAAATCTTCATGCTATTTTTTGTAAAAATGAAACAATTAGAACCCGAGGCTGATCATTTGGAAGCACTTTTCTGAAGTACTTCAGTATCACAGTTAAAGCCCATGAAATATAACTATGCAAGCATGGGATTAGCTGGCTCTGTTTCCAGTTTGAGGGGGGGGGAGGCAAAAACCTCAATATGAAGGAAGCAGAATAACGTCTAAATGAAGCACCTGCCTCTGTCCAACAGATGCTTTTCCCTACAAGTTAATCTAACAGATGAATGGGAAGAGTGCATCACACAGAGTAATGATTGCGTTCAGTGAACAGAGGTAGATGTCCATAACCATTTGAATCAGGAAAGAAAAACTGGAAATATTGACTGCAGAATGTCGTATTATTTCTTTCACAGTAAAGATGGATAGCAGTGARCAAATCCCTTTTCTTGGCAGAGCCTTGAAGCGACTGTGGGATCCCCTCCGGGAGGCAGCTGCTGGGGGGCCACAGCAGGCAGGGTATGTGGTCTGGGCACATAGGCACTGCCAAGGGGAGGCTGTTTCTGTGGAGCAGAACTTGGGGCTTGAAGTCCATAGGCGCTTTTCCTCCAAATGACTGCAAAATTTGATCTTTAGCTATTGAAATGAAGGTAATGTGTAGTACAGGGTAACAATTAACTCACATTCAACAATGTCCTTTGGTGAGAGTAAAAATGGAGCTAAACATTGAATCCTGCTTGTACTAAAAAGGTTTGAGTGCCTTTAACATCACTTACAAACGAAGCATCGTTTTTAAGCCTTCAAACAGCTCTGTAGACAGACAGACCATACATACATCTCTTAATGTTAAAATTTTTCAAATGTTGATATATTCTACTGGATTAGGTGCCCTATTCCTATGTGAACACAAAGGCTGCATGTACCTTTAATGAATGACTTTATTCACTCTGATAGCCATTGCCATCTTCTCTTCCTGTAGKAAAAATAGAATAGAAATGGAAAAAGGGGCTTGAACTGAAAAATAAAWTGCACTTTTTGCATAAGATGTTTTGTTGGCTTCGGTTTTATCTCTGTATACTCTGATGTTTGTGAAATTTGATTCATATTATTGCAAAGAGTATTTGTTCCCCTTCATTTGAGTTCAGATAGAGTTTGTATATTCTCTTAAGTATAATAAATGTCATGATACTCTTGGGTGGTTTTCCATTGTATGTGGTCCTGTCCACCTCTTGCCAAGTTTTGACTGTAGACTCAAGATTTTTGGACAGGGTTACTGGGAGGAGACTGACTGGATCACTTTCTTTTGCTGTGTGTTTCAGGAAATCAGTTTTAACTTGCTCAGTTTAGTAAAGACAGCAGAAGAGTAATCTCTGTAGTACATTTTGTAGCTGGAAAACATAGTATCAGATTGCAAAGTGTAATTTACTTTGCACTCTACAGTTCTAGTTCTTTCACCTACCTCAAAAAATCTCAATAAAAAACTGCATGTCATGGTTCAAGATCGACCTATTTCATTATTAGCAAGAAGATTGTATTAGAAATGTGCAATATATGTATTATTTGTGACTACTACTGAGAGTAGACTGAAAATGAGTTTGGTTGTCTATCTATATTCTGTACTTATACAAATTGATGTCAATTTTTTATACAAAGCAATATTGTTCATTCTGGAGCATAACAATACTTTTCTCTCTTAACTTGTATATGAGAAGTGGCTATTCTCCTTATCAATGTATGAGTATACATGGACCTACTGACTTCATACTCTCATCATAAACAACATAAATAACTGATTTATCTTCACTTCAGAATTTAGTCTGTAGTAAAAGATATGGTTATGTGTGGTTCTGATCACACACAATATTAATTATGTCTAAATACCCACGCTTGAGATTTTAATGAAAAAGTTTTCTTAATCTGTTCGAAGATTGTGCTAAGATATTTCCCTAATGATTGTAGTATATGCAGCATACTGTATAGATACACATGTATCCAATCGCTTAATCATAACTGATGTAAATAGATGGTAGTATTTATAAAATGTGATGCAGGAAATTTATTTACTCCAGACTAAACAGAAGCAAAGAATCCTAGCTTACTCTTGTACATACAAATATGCACATATGCAGAGTATTTTGAGAGAGAGTACATGCTAAAGAAAGGGCCTTTGCTATGACGTTTTACATATGGTATTAGGACTGAGCTATAAAACTATGTATTAATGGTCTATGCCTCATGAAATTAAATTCACACTTAAATTCAGTGTTCACTATATCCATCAAAAAGCACACAGAACATGGGAGCATACATTTAAAATACAAAAACACAATGCAAAAAAATAAAAACACACAAAAATACTGAAAATACTTAGAACACTAGCAAGCAGGGAAATATGTCACCCCTGCCTCAACATATTTAATGGAGACTTTTTGCTTAGTATTTGAAGATCCATACAGATCTGTTTGCAGCATTCTGTGCAGAATCTACTGCTGAAATGTTCAGGAAAAGTTTTGAGTAGGTGTATCTTTACACCTGTATGAAAAACATCAGAGCCTCATTACATTATACCACATGAAATTAGGCTATAATTATGTACTGTAGGTTTTCACAATAAGATACATCTCTAGAATGATCATATCTCTCTTTGGAAAAAATCTCTCCATTCAGAAAGTCCAGATAAAAGGAAATCCCATATAGGTGATAGTTTAGTTAAGTTCTGATGTCCCAGGTGAGTTTCTTTTGTTTCCTAACTTCCCTGTCCCATTTTATCCTGCTATCCTTTCCCTAAATTCATTTGGCTTTCAGTATTCTGCCTCCAAGCTCTGCCCTCAGACCATTGCTTAGATTCCCACTGCTTCCTTTGTGCTCTCTCTCTGGTCTATGTGCATTCTTCAAGAACAGTAAAATCAAATAGCTTTTAGCTCGGTAGACTCAGAAAACAGTGAGTAGCCAAAGGCTTTTCTTGTAGTGAATGTTGCTGAAAAGGTCTGTACATTTTTACCTTTTATGTATTTTGACTAAGATTTTCTAAGCCACCACGTGGCTACACAATACTAGCAATGAGAGGAAGGATTTATTAGGTTCTAGCCATGATCTCAGTTTCAGGTAATCAGAAAACAGTGCAGTCATAGTTCTCTTGCTATTAAAATCCTGGTCCTAGCAAATGAGTGGTGGAAGGAAGGGCAGCAATTTAGGTAAGGGGGGGGAGGGTGAAAGAAAAAGGTATAAAGCAGAAACAAGGACCTAAATTGCAGATTCCAGCTGGAAATTCATTGCAAAAATCCTGCTACACAAACACTGATGCTTTCTAATACTTGTAAGTCACAGAGCACTTCTTTAAAAAGGAGTGATTTTCTTTCTCTATTTGCTTATCTGAAGTAATATTTACTTTAATTATTGTAATACCAATAGTTAATCATTGGTTATATTTTAAAAGTGGTGATTTTAATGCATCTTATTTAMCTTTTATTTATCTGTACTTTAAAACATATTTCTAAATATTTTTAATTTAAACCACCATTTCCCAGTTATCTAAAAGACAAAGAAAGTCATGCTACCATGATCATATTCTCATGTAGGGCTTGCCTACATACAGGCACTGAGGAAGTTAATATGAAATTATCTTTGTATAAATTCAGATTGAATAGTAATAATTCCTTATTTGGACCTTATTATTCCACAGAAAAGGTGTCTTTCTGCAAACTAGAGTAACCCACTTCTAAAATCCACAGGAAGAGGTAGAGAATAGCTTTCGCTGAGCAACTCTTCCACACTAGYTATGCTGTACTTCTTCCTCACACTGGTAAGCCCTCAGAAATTTGATCCATGCTTTTGTAATAAATGATATTAGTAAAATGATATTCACCAGAAATCCAGCCTGACAACATCAAAATATTGATTAAAATGTGTTCAGAAAGGAATTAATTATGAATAAAAGATTTGACAGTATTCTTGGATGGTGCTTGTAGTCCCATAGATCCTTCTTTTCTATGTTGTCAGCTCTGGATGAAAGTTTTTGACCATGGTCCGAGCTGGAATCTGTGTGTCTGTCTATCTAAGGATACAGTGGTATCCAACTGCAGCTGCATCTGTTCTGTTCTAGCTGTTGCTGAACTTGCAGGAAGACACTGGTCTTGTCTTGAAATATTTCAAGTGTATTTGACAAAAAGGTTTTATGTCTATGGGATTCAAGGTTTACTAGCAATCTCAATCTTATCAAGGCAGATTGACAGTGATGCCGATCAGTGCTTGTATCAAAGCTTTTCCTGTAAAGTAGACTATTTAAAAGATTTTTCCTCTGTGTATATCTTCCAGTGTGGCATCATACTTTCCACTCAGTCAAAATGCTTAGGGAACCTTTATCCCCCTCTCAGTTTATTTTTTTCATATAAGTTGTAATAACTTTTTTTATTCATATTTCTCTCTTTAATGTGCTTGATATTGGCTAGTGGATTACAAAGTTATTAAGTGATATACACCAAGTGGTTGTGCATTCGTAGGGAATAAAGCTAAAAGCAAAGAAAGATAAAGAAGGCCTACAATATGTGGATGTACAGAATGGCATAGTGGCAATCAAGAAACATGTTCTGCCTTCCTATATGAAGAATTTGAATTTCCCTCTTGAAACAAAGAGCAAGTAATTATCTCTAAAGAAGAAACAGATCTTGTCTTGAATGAGATGCGAGTWACGTTTGGAGAAGAATGAATGTGTTTCATTTGGCCATATTTATGTTAAGCTGAAAATGTTTTTAGACAACACAGGAACTGAATGACCSTAGGACTGTTTTCTGGTAGTAGCAAAGGGAGCAAGCAATTGGGTTTAAAGTGGAGTTTAATATTTATCAAGCAATTTTACAACGTGACAGGCTGAAATTTCACTTGATAACTTAGAAGATGCTGCCTTCCCTTTCTCTGCATTCGTACAGTGTAATGTATAATCGTAGAAAGACTATCATATGCTCGAAGAGTTAACTGTAAGAACTATGAGAAAAATAGTATTAATGAAAATGCTATTAGGCAAAATCAATAGGAGGGAGAGGAACAAAATTAAGAGAGGGAAGGAAGTCACTTGGAAAGTCTCAAGTTTTACTTCATGGAATCAAAGGAGAACAGAGAAAAAAGGGTTGAGAGTAACAGAAGAGTCACGATATTGTAGAGCATGAATAATTTATCTGTAGAGATGTAAGAAAGTGAGTGATATTATACAGGCTATGGAAAGGAAAGTCTTCAGAAGGATAAGGCTAGGAGTATGGAGAGTTGTTATCTACAAAAACTGGGCCAGTACTGAATGGAGAAATAATGGAAGGGAATCTGTGAGATTTCTGGGTGAGGACTGATATGGAAAAGACCAGATTTTCAGTTGCTATAAATCCAGTATATATATATTTTTAGGTCAGCTCACACCAGCTAAAGCTGTTACAGCACTGCTTGGGTTTGCAGAAAACAATCTGTGAGAAGTCCTGTTGCCATCCTGTTAGCTTCTCTCTGGCTTCACTGCCAGGCAAAGACTGGAAAAAGATGTGCTGCAAAGAGATTCCCCTGCGGATCCTCAGTTACCATCTGGAGTGGCAGATARTCGAATATATGAGAATAGCCTTAGCCCAGGGAGAATACAGCAGGTGGCTAGGTGCAGGTAAATTTTTGTTCCACACTGAGTTCCATCAACCACATTTTGTCTGCACCTGGTAATYGAGGCCACTATTTTTAATTGCCTATAATGTAGAATTTAGTAAGTTATCACCTACCAAAATTCATACCCCAAAGTTCAAGATAGAAATATACTTGACTTACTAAATCTTTAAAGAAAGCTTTTGAAAAATTAAGCTTGTTTTTATTTACATGGTATCAAAATTGCAGTCTAGATTTTACTGCAATAAAATATACTAAACATAAAGTGAAATCCCTGCCCAGAAGAACTTACCGTATAAATAACAAATACAGTAATTGGTGAAACATACCTGTTTTTATGCTTAGATATTTCAGAAAAACAACCAAATGTAATTTTATAAACTTTCTGAAATAAWTCACCTCTGGGATTAAGAACAAGCGTGAGAAATTTCAGCTCTAAGAATAATTGTTTCCAAAAGTTAGTGGCAGCTGAAAATAGAAACCAATAATAGAAGTGCCTTGTCGACCATAACTGTTATAATAGTAGCACAATACTATAATGAGAAAACAGTTAATTGTTTCTTTGTTTCTTAAGAGCTCTCTAAAAAGATAGATGAAAAGCAGGAATCCAGCATCTCATCTGGTATAAACCGAAATAGCTCCATTTAAATAAGGCTATTTGAAAAGCGTATTACAAAATACACCTGAGATTTATTTCAACCACTCAGCATTAGTACTCATAAGAAATATTTCATGTCTCACTTTACATAGCCTAAGCCTTCAAATCAACATCTTGTATTTAAAACAATTTTTAGCTTGTTTTCTATGACTTTGTAAATTAAGTAAGCACTTGGTAATGAAGAAGGCCAAGGTGATGGAGTCATAGGACCCAGAGTCATAATAACATTCTCAATGTTTCCCAGATCTGGATTTCTTAAATTCTCTTGGTGACTAAGGTTATCCACATATCTTAACTAGTTTCAAGAATCTGCATGCAAAAGATCATTTGTAAGCAGAATCATATATTGGAATTCATTTGTGAACTGAATTACTTATTTCCTGATTTTGCCAAGGTTTATTCTCCAAATTTAAGATTGCCTTAAATGTTTTATTTTTGCATAAAATGTACAATTATAGAGTGTTATCAGTCTGTGTATATTCTCTTCCATACTGGCTAAGAACAGCCTCATTCTATCTTATTGTTAACTTTCCTGCTTTACTTTTGCCATCAATTTAAGCCAAGACATACAGTCGTGGAATTTCCATATCAGACTGGCTCTAAATGTTTACCTTGTGTCCTTAATACTTGAAATATGATCACTTCAAAATGTTGCAAATGTTATAGCACTATGGCATTTCCCTGGCCTGGAGCCCAGCACCCACTGTGAGAGAACAACTGGTTCATCAGTTTGCGTGCCAGGGCTGGGCTCTGGAGCTGTGCCGCAGCCAGGGCACTGGCTCAGACCAACTGTCCAGGAATCGCATGGACTGTGGGACCACAGTTCTCTGTATTCATCCAAGTAGTGATGGACCTTCACGGACAATCTCACTCTGTAGTAATGTGTTATTGAAACTTGCTAACCAAACCACATTCCAGAAGAAGTCTTCATACAGGGAAATATTTCTTAATTTGGACAAAGACATGGATTTCTTGGAAATTTTACAAAAATATATTAACTAGGATGGAGAACCTTGTGAAGGTACCTCCTTTTGTACAGTTCTAAGTTTAAAGTAATTGCTAGATACTTCTTAAAATATCTACAGAAAAAAAAAAAAACTGATTGAATCCTAGAATCAGTAAGGTCGGAAGGGACCTCTGGAGATCATCTAGTCCAACCCCCTTGCTCGGCAAGGTCACCTAGAGCATGTTAGACAGGGCTGCATCCAGGCAGGCCTTGAATATCTCCAGAGAAGGAGACTCCACAACCTCTCTGGGCAACCTGTGCCAGTGCTCTGTCACTCTCACAGTGAAGAAATTCCCCCTCACRTTCAGGCGGAACATCCTGTGGTTCAGTTTTTGCCCATTGCCTCTTGTCCTGTCACATGGGACAACTGAAAAGAGTTTGGCCCCATCCTCTTGACACCCTCCCTAGTAGATATTGAGAACCTACAGTACTCATAATTTTCCATGGAAGTTGCAAAAGCCAACAAATTTCAAGACTAAAACTTGGCTAGCTGTAATATTTTAATAGAAAAAAAAATCTGAAAGCATATCTATATTCAAATGTTGATTAAATTTCAATTTTCATTGCATATAATATTCTTGAACCAAAGAAATCTCTGAAGCTTTATAGCAAAATTGTTATCAGGGTGAAATGGTTCCGCCTTATACAGTAAATGATCATTTTCTTTGACCAATCAGATTGTATTGGATTTATTTACCGCTYCTAAAATAAAAAGGTTGAAAGGAGGACTGAATCACCTACTAGGCTGTCAACAATAATTTCAATATTAACAGAAATTAAACTAGAAGCTCTTTACCAAAGGAACATATTACCCCTTAGAAAAAACTATACATCCACTGAGGTGTTTTAAATCCAGTATCCAAATTCCTCAGTCTATTTTTTAAACTTCATGCTATTCTAAATCACTCTAAGATTCTTTAGGCTGTGAGGTCTTGAGACAGAGACTTCCATTTACACAAAATCTAACTCAACATGATTTTCTGTTGCCTTTAGGGCCTTATAGAATAATAATAATAACAACAACAAAAATAGTAACAACATTGACAATCAGTCTGAAATCCAGGGTAGGAAATATAAAGCTTAATTCTGAARTGGTTCTGACACCTGGCTGTAAGTAACATTGTTTTCAAGAACATTATTGTACATCAGCTGATGCATCTATTTGTACCTATATGCTATTTCTCTACTGCAGTGGACAGTCACAACCATTTGCTCTCATCATCATTCCAGCTGAAATAAAATTTGATAGAAAACATTTCTTCAGGGAAAGAATTAGARACACAACACTGTGTACAATTGCATAAAGTTCACAGGGAATTTGATGTGCTACTGTGTTACTTAAAGAATGGAGGGTCATTTTTTTGTAAATTTAGCCTTTTGTAGAGTCCAACCAGCATATTTTATAAAAAAAAGGTGTGAAAAACTGCGTATGTGTGCACAAGGTCAAAGTGAGGACAGGTTCTTAATACTACATTAGTAATAGCTGCTTCTTACTGGCAAATTACATCTGCCTAGCAACAGCAGTGAATTGTAAACATAAAATATAGCACATTAATGTGATGAAGTTTGTTTCCACCATATCGAACATCTTCATTAACACTCTTTTTCACTGTGTGTATCTGAAGGAAGAAGGCAATTAGAAGACTTCAGATTTTATGTTAGAGCTGGGAGTATTTGATCAATGGTGTTATTCATTGAATAATGGACATTTATGCTAGCCCAAACTATTTATGAAATTTATGTCAAATTCAGTTAATAGTTTCAACTAAAAATAGTAATTAGTGAAATATTTAATTTTTGTTTCAAAAGAGTATTTCCTGAGAAGATAAACTTTTTACTAAAAATGCAAATTTAAGCAAGTTATTACATTCAAGCCATTTTCTTTACTCTTCATTTCAAAGAGAAATCTGGAAAAAAAATGTTTTGTTTTAAATGTTCAGCAGCCAGCAAAGTGAAAAAATCAATTATTCACACAACTCTATTTACTAATACTCTGTGGAGGAGTAGCTTGGATGACTAATCTTGTTTGTTCCCATATGCCGCCTCCACTTGCTTATATGTCTGCTGAGAAATAGCAACCTTGAGCTTCCAAAGACTCATGGGTTTTGACTTGACTGTCTTACAGTAGCAGTATGGACTTTGTAGGGAATAAGGCTGTGCTAAAATGAATTTGTACTTTTTCACATGCTGCAGATAGTATTAGAAAGGAGGGTTTCCATAGTAATGAAGATAAGCATTTGGAAAGACACATCACCATTTACAACGAAAAACCATTGAGTTTGGCTTGTGTAAGTCTCTTTAGTTATGTTGAAAGTGAGTTTTCTCCACAAATATTTCTTATAATTAAATACTATGAAATCATATGAAATTTAATGATTTTTGAGGGGAGATTCTTATTTGTGTGCTTTCTACATGACTTCACTCAGACATAAACATTGTATATTAAGAAAAAAAAAGATGAAAAAAAATCCAGTGGTAGCGTAGTAGTGCAGACACATATTTGAGCTAAATAGCTGGGACATAATATAATCTATTCAGTAAGAAGTTGAAAAGAGAGTGTAACTAGATAGTTGCACAAGTACAAGTATCTATAAGGAGGACAAATTAGCCTGTTGGGGGGCAGATAGCCTATGACAGATTGTCTAACTCTTCCTTACTCTGCTTCTGCTCTTGGCCCATGCTATATTCTGGATGACATAGTTCTTGGATTGGATCCTATACTCCTATTTTACTCCTATCATACAAACCATGTTTCATGAAGTGAAACTAGAAAATAGAATTGACTGCTCAGTGTGGTGTCATAAAGCCTACATAGCCACAAGCCCTAACAAAGATCTCAAGACGTCATAACTTTAGTTGTTTACCTAAAGATAGTCCCTTTGAGGGCACATTTAATTTTTATACCTTATTTTTCCTCTGTCATGAAAAGGCTTTTAAAGGATCTAAACCTAGGGAAATGGTGTGAACATCCACATACACCCCAGCAGAAATGACTTTCTAAAGTGACGTTGTAGGAGTTCAGAGCAGCAGGACATTTTCTACTCATTTTTTATGTAAGTGCTTGTAAAATTGCTTGATATCCACTGGCAAGTGCACAATACATGCACAACTACACAGAATACTGTTCAATAGGTATCACTGTCTATTGGGTTGGAAGGTATTTAAAAGCTGGACCATTGGCACCTAATTAAGGYACAGTTAATTTGCAAACCAAAATAAATCCATCACATTTCATAACAGCCAGTGCGTAGAATATGTGTAAATACACAGATGTAGGCTTAGTGATCCTGGTCACTAAAGACTGCCTGCCTATATTACCATTATTTGAACTTTGTTAAAGAGTGTTTTCAACTTTAATAAGTTATTGTAGCTCCATGTACAGAACCTAAAATGCATTTTCAGACACTCTCTTTTCTTCTTCATTCTTCAGACTGCAGTGTGTGTTAAACTCCAAACACTGCTTTTTCATCAACTTTTCTACTGAATAGACATGTATGATACAAATTTTTCCTGGAAAAGTCATTCCTAGTTTTTTTACAGACTTTCTGAAAGGCCCAAAGATAGGACAGATGAGATTATATGCATGCAGGTCCCTGCATGCTTTCTACTCAGTTGTATTTTTATACGTGAACAGATATTTAAAATACATCAAGAAACACATCAAGAAACAAAATACTGGTCTGGCAAATTAGATCAGTAGGGAAGACATAAGGAAGGAGGAATCAGAGAGAGAGAGTAGTGAAGTGATTTCTCCTAGATCAGGTAGCAGGTCTTTGTCCAAGCAAGGAATAATGAGTTCTAACTACTGAACTGTACTAACTCTCACACTTACTATTCAACTTTCAAGCTATTAGTGTGAAAAATGTGTCCTGTAGTTATCAGATGAGTCTCCACTCATCTTCTGTTCTAGTTTTCCAATCTCAGGAATACTTYTGGAGAGCTACAGGATTTCAAAAAATTATCCTTTGCTACACTAGAGTAATAACATTTTCACCTTGACCCTGGCTGCACCTCTATCTTTTAACCTTGAGTATCTTAGGTCAGGCACAGATTTTTTCCATGTGATATCAAAGCTCATAGTTTCATGAACCACAGATTTTCAAATGATACCTTATACCATTGAAAAAATTTAATTTCCAGCATTCACTTTCAGCGCTGGAATGTCCCAAAATAACAGGCTTTAAAACCATGACAAGTTTATGCCAAAAGAAGTATGGATTAGCATGTCATTTTTTATGGCTCCCTCTGAGCCCTGCTCTGGTGGGCTCATGTTAACTAAGGCACCTGGTCTCCCAACAAGAGGAAATGAAAAATAAGCCTCTGTAAAAAATCAAAAAAATATATTCCTAAAATAGCGTTTTTTCTTCCTGGACTGCAAGTGCAGTATCTAGAATATATGACGGCATGCTCTTATACAAAAGGCTTTTACAAACATGTATTAGTGAAAAGCAACATAAATCTATATGCCTTCATTGCAGAGAGAAAAATTCCCTGGGTTGTCTCGTATTCCTCATTTGCAATATTTGGCATTTACTTAAAACTTTTAATCTTGAGATGTACTTTGGGTAGTAATATGTTTGCATTTAGATCTTAATTCCCATTGAAATAATTCAACCACTTCTGGAACTTATGAACGTTAAAAAAAACATTGCACCTATTTTGTAAATAGAGACCTAGGCAATATTTCTCTGGGACCAGTGAAAATGGTTGACACCAAAGAGATTGTTAGGGACAGTGTGCAGCACTAGTATGAAAGGTGGGATAGACACAGAAGATAAGCAAACAAGTGAAGAGGAAAACACTAGAACTGGAAGAGAACTTATAGAAGAACAAAACCTAGAAAATTAAGGTTACATGAGAAAACTGCAGAACAGTGGAAAAGGAAAGGATGATGTTGGTGCGCTTGTTCATGAAAGTATCCGTCTCAAGAGTTTTAGAGATGAACAACAAACCAGTAGCCTACAGACTCCTATGCAACACAACATTTTCACAACAGTACATTTCAGGATGCAGTAGGAATTAGTGTTCAGCTCTGCTTAAAAATATAAAATTGGGGGTTGAACTGAATGCCATTGGACCCAACCAGCTATTCCTTTACTGCCTTTGGTATTCAGATGACATTTACTCTTGCCCTTTTTTAAAATCCTGGGGGAATCGCTGAATTATATATGCACATATATATCCAGTACAGAGCACTGAAAAGTACAGTTTGCCTTCAGGGCCTGCAATTAGGGRTTTGCTAAGTCAGCTATATGCTGCCGGGGAATCAAGGAAATCTCCATTAGAATGCCATTAGGACCTGCAGAAAAGCTCTGCATTTCGCAGCCCCCTCGTTCTACCTACATTCTATTGTATTCAGGAAAATTTYCATATTTTGTACAGAAACATTCCTTCTTAATGAATTGCAGATTCTAATAAGTGTTTTTAGATCAGTGTAATGCCCTTCATTTGTCCTACCTGAGGTGGCCAAAACTGGGCAGTCCTGATGGGTCTGGCAGACTTCCCTAATGGCTTATTGAGCCTTTGGCAAGACTGAGTTGAGCACAGTTCATGCAGAACTGCTGAAATAACCATTTGATAACAAAGTAATTTTTTTAAAGTTACCAGTGAACATTCAGTTCAACATTAATGCTCATGCTAGGTGTCCTGTCTGGTTTGCTCTCTGAGCTTCAAATAGTAAGCGCACGTACAGGATCAATGTTTGCGCATAAACAGCTGGTTCTTTTAAATTCCACATCTCTGTTGTGTGAAAATTTATACCAAAGGTATAACAGGAGCAATATAGCAGGAGGGAAAGTACAAAATTTGATAATTTCTTAAGAAGTTTTACAGTGATATTCTTGGTAATCGTAATCTGTGCTTGGTTTTATTTGACACCAAGGTCTAGGAACGAAGAAAAGATTGAAATTGCTATCATAAACTATAGGAGTTTTTCATTAACTTCTAAAATATATTTTCAAAATGTTTCGTGCAGATTTTTACTCATTCAGAAATTCTGGCAGTATATATAGATAGAGTACATATGAATTTCTATAAACCGCAAATGTATGCAAAACCACAACTACGTGTTTTCACAGGTAGATGAAAATTCCTCGATGTTCAGAAATGGTTTGATTCACTGAAACACATATGGATACTGACTGGTCTGAGCTCTCAGTTCTCTTTTCCAATAGGGTTTTGTAGGATAAACTACAAGGTCCTGTCAGAGGAATCTCCTGTTGGAGGAAGTGTCCTGACATACCAAATTTGGTATTAGTTTGATATGAATAGGTGTTTTTCCATAGCATTATTTCAATTCATCTACTAGATATTGTCATACAACATATTTCTATTGTGTTTAGTGTTACTGTATATAACACAGTGCAACGGATAGGGACATCTAGCCACTCCTGCAGAGAATTTTGGAGCAGCAGTGTGTACCACTATTCTGGCTGCTTTAGGATGCATGCCACTAGTTAGGAATAAAATACATGAGAAGCACTGGGCATAATCTGGAAGGAAATTACATCTTCTACCAAGACTGCAAGATTATCAGGGTGTGGAGAACATTGCCTCCAATCCCTGTCACTTGAGCAAGTTTTAGGAAAATTTACTGAATAAAGGAGTCAGCATTTCCTGTCTACCTACTGAATGCTTCCCTTTCAGGGTCAATCTAAACCTTAATATATAACATATATAGTGCAGTCTGCTGAGTTTTTTCATGACACAGTTTTTAACCATTCCCTCCAGTACTCATTCACCTGCCAAGATCTTTAAGATATGTAAGGTTTGTGGAAAGGCAGGCAATACTTTTCATGTAAATTGTGTAACAGACTCAGTCCATTCATGTGAATCATGCAAAATGGATGAAATGGAGAGCTGTCTTACCTACCCRATGGCAGAGCAAGGTCCTGCATCCTGAAGAAAGTTGAGTTGAAAGAATGGCATGTACCCAGAGAATAAACATTTTCATAAAGAGGTCAGAAGTCAAGCATTTTTACATTTCTTTTTCCAAGTTTCCCAAATGCACTAATCCACGTTTCAGACTAGCCACTTGTAAAATTTCCCTTAAAAAAACAAAGGAATTTTGAGTTGTAGAAACATAAAATAGTGTCTGAAACCAATACATTCCATTTTTATAATTGCATAACTTAGAGACAAATTAAACTGACTTTTTTCCTCATACCTAATAAAAAAACCYTCCAGTCTCAGTTTAAGATTGCCAAGATGCAAATCAGAGATTTTTTTAAGGATTGAATTATGAATCCATGAAAATAGAACATATAATAGAAACCCTCAGAGCTATAACTACAGAAGTTCCAAAGGGGCACTGTTTGGAATAGAACATCATCAGTTAACTTACCTCTTCATTCACGTTTCTTGGTAAGCATTTGGTTACTGTAAATGCTTTAGATTTTGCATAATTTATGTAAATTATAAAGCACCTGTTCTCTTCCCAGAGAAGAAACTGTGGTAGTAGCTTCAATTAATGTACATAAGATAGTAAGAATGCATTAAACACTTAATTATTAAATATAATAAATGTAAATGTAAATATTGTACAATTGGATAAGGTTTGAGATTCAATATCTCCTATGTAATAATTAACATAGCACATAGGATATGAATAAAACATTCAAAAAAACAAAGGCAGTAAGTCCACAAATGTAATCCCTATGTTGTAAAAATGAAGTAAATAAGTAAAATTAAGAATGATTCAGTTTGGTGCAAGTTTTACCTCCACCCTTGGAAAAAAAATCTTTGTCTTCAATAAATGACTGCTATTTTTCTGTGTGGTTCTTCATTGCTGACCTTTGCTTAGAGTAGGAAGAGGAGGGAGGTTAAAAAAGGCCCTTGCTGGTGTTCGCAGGGTACAAAAATTGCTCCTGGCTAGTGGCCCCTAGCACTAATCTGTACCTGCCAAAACAACATTTTTTCTACTGATTAGCAGAGGAGGTGACCCAAAAATAATAATAAAAAAAAATGTGCTAAACAAAATTACAGTGCTTAATATACTACAGATTATATTCTTGTGATACCCTAGATGGAATAGAGGATGTTATCTCTTGGTAGGCAGAAATGTTTCCTACTTTTTCAAAAGAATGCCCTTAGTTTGAGAGCATAGAGGCATAGAGGACATGCTCCAGACAAATATGTATGAATCACTTTGCTTTGCACTGAAGCATCTCAGTTGAGACAAAGCAACAGTTTAATGGAGCACAGCAATATCAGTATGTTTTCTGACTAAGGGATTTTTATTGAGTTCTCTCTGTGGTGTAATAGTGCAGCTGTGTGTATGCGTGTGTTTGTGCATGTGCATGTGTGTATGCATATTGACAGCTCTGCAAGTATTCTTAACGGGATTCTTTTTAACACAATCAGACTTTGAACAAGAACCTCTCTGGTTCTCTCAGCTACAGTAAGAGTATACAAAGAGCTAGCAATTTAGCACAGTATGCCTTGTAATTAGTTTAATCATTGTCAGCATGTAACTACAAACCAAATACCAATTAGTCGTCTTAGTATATCGGTGTTTCTTAGTTGTCTTTTGAGTTAAGTTTTCTACTGAAGTAAGTTGAAGTCCCCTGTGAGAGGAGAGAAGACAACTTTCTACATTTGTTCAGATGCGCAAATACAGGGAACTAGTTAAGTGCATATTATCAAAATGCAGGTTTGGTGTCATTTAAAAATCAACAAAGATGGAAGGATTAAGACATTTAGAAAAGCAGTTCTGTAAATGATTGACAGCACTGAATTAGAGATAAGGCTGATCCAGGTTTGGATTCTGAAACTCTCCCGAACCCTGGGCTCTTCTGATCAAAGAATATGGTTCAGACCCCTCTGTATTTTTAAGTGACTCAAAGTGATTTGAATATTGTTAGGATTTTATGTGTAGAATAGCAAGTACTTGAAAAGGTGAGAAAGAATTTGAATCTTCTTCTTATAGTAGTGTAATGTATTATTGGAAATACTTAACCATTATTTTTTCAGCTGAGACTKTATCTTCAGTTACTCTGTCACAACTTTCTTTTCTCCGGGTAAAACAAGATTATCACAGGAGAATCTGACCTAGCATAGTGGCATCCATGGTGGCACTGGCAACACTAACCAAGTACAACTCTTCAGCTATGAGAATGCATCCCAAGTGCAATAGCCCACAGAGTAGTCTTRGGAGGGGAAACAGCCCCTGACACCTTGGGGAAGCTCAGCCATGCAATGGAACCSGTGTCAGTGCTTGAAAAGCCACACAGCCGTCTTTCAAGGGACAAGGCAGCTAGAGGAAAAGCTGAAAATAGAATAACTCTTCAGAGGCAGTTTGATGGGGAGTGAAGGTCACTGAATGGTTATTAAGAATGGAAGTGGCAACAGTGGCAGCAGAAGCAATTTTACCTGACCAGAACGGACCCARAATTGGCTTTTATTTGTACCCACCCAAGAAATTCTCATTTGATGAGCAGAAGTTAGGAAAGAGAAATGGAAGGGATTTCCCCAGAGAGTATTTTTCCTTCTCCTCCTTCTCCAGCAAAGGGAAAGGAGTTTGTTTGATTCTGTAGTGGTGAAATAATGCTTAAAAGGTCCAGTTAGAGGGGGGAAAAAAAGTCACTTCCAGTCATTTATGATTTATGCAGAGACAGCACAGTGCCAGCATTTCCAGATGTTCAGAAGCCTTTGGAAAACAAAACATATTTCAAAAAATTCCTGGGGCTAGAAGTGCAAATCTSATTCACACTCATGAGATCTTGCATAAACAATGCCTTGGTACTACGACAGGGCTACTCATAAGCACCCGCCAAAATAAGGAGACTGTGCAGTGTAAACCTAGATGTTTGATAAAGTTCTCAGAGTTTTATCGACCAAATATACAGCCCGTGTAAATGAGCTATCGTGTCAACATTGCTGTAAGTCTCCATGGCTCCGATTAATCTCCAATTCAGCTATTCCCCAATTTGACAATTCCCACTTATATGCACTAAGGATCTGCCCTTTTTCATCAATGAGCAGAAGTTCCTTGGTCTCATCTGTCCTGCAAGTTTTATATTCAGCCTCCCATGTGTGTCCTCTTTTCCATCTGTATGGAATTTTGCCTGCTAAAATRACTATGCCATACTTTATTCCAAGCAAATTGCACATTGATGCCTATTTTTTTCATGTAAAATCAGCCTGCAACAACAGATTTGGGACTTGAGATGACATTTTAGCCCTGCATTGATTTAAAACCACTACTCCRTAAATTTAGATTTCTCAGTGGGCATATTTGCTGTGCAGAGATATTTCTCCTAGTATGCATACATGTSCACTCACACATACACATATATGCCCATATAAAAACCTATACTTTACGTCACAATAAGGAACGCAGACCACCTACCAAAACCACAAAGTGAAATCAAGCTTAAGGTAGTGCTTATAACCTTTTGAATTCAGGGCATTTATCTATGTCCACATAATATTTTGCCTTAATACTATCATCTTTATTCCAAAATATTTACATGCATATTTCAGCTTCATTGGCCATAGAGAGAATAGGAATAATTAGGTGCTTTGGAGGTTATTAGAAGCACTGTTAGAAGCTAGAGAAATGACAGGACTATTCATAATAATCTCCTTGCCTGAACCCTTTTGATTTTGTGGTACAAAACCTACAGATAGTGTTTGTGAACACGATATCCTCAAATTTGGCACAAGAATATGTTCATTATTGCTTAGAAGTAAGACTCCATTATGAGTGATGATGTGTCAAAAGTCACAAAAATGTTGAAATTYCACTTCAACTGAAAAAAGGTAGTGCACAATGAATCTGTGTGAAATGTATTAAATCCCAGACTAGAATAGTATTTCTGTCTCCATTAGCAACAAGCACCCATGAGGATGCGGTGACTGACTTAAAGAAAAAATTGTTTGTGATATGAATGACAATTTCCCAGAGATACACCAAAGTGGTGACACAAATACTCAGTTGGATTCTCCTCCCAAATTCCCATTTCAAGGTCAGCACTGCCAGCCAATCAATTTTGTATTATTTATTACTCTGTTTTCACATACAGAGCCTTTGAGTTAGCTATTAACAGTGACTCAGTAGCACTGTGGGCTATAAATGTACAAGGGAAAGTTTACCCTCGAGTGCTCTCTTTACTTGTGGTTCCCCTATATTATTTTCTCCTCTCAAGTAGCTGTCCCACCTATGATCCTCTTCACTATATTTGTCTACTTAATGAAATTTTACATAGTTGTGGGATAATTCAGATTATCCAAGGATTTCTTTTAAATGAAGAGTCATTTGAAGGTGTAGGTTGTCTGATGAAAGTAGGGTTCTCTTGAGGAAAAGAAAAGGCATACAGGTGAAGTTTCAAGGCATGATAGTGCTATCACTTAGAAAAACAGCATRAGAAATCAAAAGTTTCACTGTTCATAAAGACCATTGATTCCCTCTGTGTATATATGCACATATGTATGCATATATACATATAAATACACACACATGTGAATTACGTTTTGTAGTACTGAAGTTCACTAACATGGATATAGGTCTCTTGGATAACCTATAAACAATCCTTCTAATAACTCTCTTGAGGGATTAAAACTTCTGCTTTWTTTAGGACCAAGCAGCTTTCAGGTACCTTTTTAAAGCCAGTTTTAAATACGTTTGTCTGCATGTATTGGGAAGCAGTTACATTATTAAAAAAGGATGTTTACAACATAAACTTATTTGTTCATTCATGTTATATGCATACATGTTAAATAACTTCATTGATTTCCRTTTCTCATTTCTGTTTCCTCATTTCAGTTTAGTTTTATGGCCATAACAAATTACATTTGAGGTTCAAAGTTAGAGTTTCTTTTTCTTTTTTCCCCTGTGATTCTTTTCCCTTAGGTTTCCAAAGTTTGCTTGTGATTTTACAGATAAGCATTCCTAACACGTAAGACTCTAATAAYGTAAGTTGAGAACCAGAATATAAAAGGTTTTTGTGGAAAGGTACCCTGCAAATATGAACAGAAGTTTGGCATTTTCTTCTCTAGAAAAAAAAATCCCAAATAGCTACCACCTAATATTCTGGATGCATAACTGTGTTAATGACTATGCCTGTTTCTATAAATTGGAGGCAAATGATGGTAATTTCCATTTTCATATGATCAATCTTTCAAATTTGAAAGTCCAAGTAAGATAACGGCTTCAGTTCTCTAGAATGAGTAAAGTAAATTATAAGAGATGACTCCAAAACTGAGCTTAGAAACAACTCTATAGTCACAGAGTAGCACTAAGGGATGTCCTCCAAGGTACTTAACTTTTGGCAGAGATGTGTGTAGAGCAAAGGAATAGGGCTTTTGTTTAATCCACGGCATATATATTATTTGCAGCTGATCCTTTTACTCCCTGTAATAGGAACTAAATCTTCACACCTGACAGACCCTGACAGAGGCCTAGGGACTGAGCAGTGTTTACGCTTAGTCTCTTCCATCATGTTCTAAAAAGCCCTGGCAATTCAGCATTTCATATTAAACAGTTCACAGGGGAAACTGCTCCAAAAAACACAATTTTTTTTTTTAGTTTCCTTTGCCCTATCTACTTAGATAGGGTTAGACCAAGAATTGCCATTGCCCAGCACTCTACTTCTTGAGGAATCCTTCACAGCTTCTTTATATCAAATATGGTAGAAATGGGCCCCCTTRCATGGAACGTGAGCCAGACAAAAACGGCAGTTAGTTATTAGCAAGTTCTTCCAAGGCAGCCTAAAGGGGATTGTCCACCCGTGTTTGAATATCTAGCTATCAATTCACAGCAGTTCTAGCAAGAAGGGGGTTGGGGAACCCTAGTAAATGACTAACATATGTGCGTAGAGCAGGACCTTAGCTCTAGATGTACTAATAACTAACTTTTGTAACTTTTTTTTTTTGGAAGAGGTCAGAGGAATTTAACAAACAAGGTACTACCAGGCTTCCTGTTACTTGTAATTACAAGAATGGGCAATCTTTCATTTTAATAGGTCACATACTTTTTTTTTTTTTCCCTTGCTAGTATTTCTTGTAAGCAGACAATGGTGTGTTAAGTTGGAAAAAAAAAAGAAAAAAAAAAGAGAAAAAGAAAAAGAAAAATGAAACAATTGCCATTTAAAACTTTTAGACTAAACATTAACTCTGCTGGTATGCTAGCAGAAACTGGGACAAATCCTGCCCTAGCTCCAAGAGTGCAAAGGCCCAACTGGCAGAAGAGTGGTGTATAATAAATGAGCTGTCTGGAAAAGGTCAGAAAAGGATAGTGGGAGAAGAGAAGGCATTGCAGAGATAGGGAACAGTCCCTGAAAAGTATGAAATTCAAAAAGTGTCATTGTACGTGGGTGTTTGTAGCTACATAGCTATTACTGCTTTTGCCYAGCACAGTTAGAGGCAAGAGGAGTATAGAAAAATTTGCTGTCAGTCAGTTGGTATGGTCTCTTTTGGGCAGCTTTATTATGGCATACCAGGCGTCAGGATTGATCCTACTCATCTTCCTCCGTAGAGGATCTTCTGGCTAAACAATGAGGTGAGATTTGGTGCTTTAATGGTGTGCATCTCTAGAAGTCAATTGTATGTGTATTTTCAGATGTAGATTGAGACATGGAAAAAGACATCAACTTTCCTAGAAGAAGAATACAAACAACTGATACTTGGTTTTCTTGAAAGGATGATGCATTCAACAGAAAAGGGAATTCTAAAATGATAACTGGTGATCAATACAGTATTTCCTTGGTAATTACAATGGAAATCCTGGGTACGGATGCTTCAAATCACACTAAAGAATTTTAAGTTTTTCCTGTCTTTGATAAGACACGCTGATTTGCTGTTATTACTAAGTACATACAAATAGCTTTGTTTGTCATTCTTCACCACAAATCAGTGCTYCCCAACAGATTACGCTGAAAAGCAGGGAGAAAATAAAACTATGATTGTAGCAATTATTATACATTAAACCAGAGTCTTGTTATTGTAATGTTCTATACTTACAGTACAACGTAGTAGTGAAAATCTCTTGCAAACACTTGTACTTCTGAAAATTATCATTGTTTAGTACAGCTACTGAAATAATGAGAAGAAAGCATGTTACTGCTGTAGACAGTTTTAGAATATCAACACTTTTAATTAAAATCTTTAACAGAACAATTTTAAGAAGTTAACATTTAGCACTTCMTCTTAGGAGGAGTGAATAGCTCATGGGGTTATTAGAGGACTCTAGGCAGAAGCCTTCATTCTTCTATAGCTACTTTGAATCTGCAACCGCTTAGCRCTGACAGTATCTGCCACCTGACAGCCCATGCAGCAGCATCCCATTAGGCACAAGCACTTACCACAAGTAAGACAAAACAGCACCCTTGTTGTCTGCATAAGCAGGACATTTAAAGACCAAACATTTATTCAGTCAACCCTCACTACAGAAAAAAAAAAACCCTCTTTCCTGCAGGCTCTCAGCTCCAACCTCCTTGCAGCTAGCACAAAGTTACCCTGTCCCAGCTGCTTTGCAGTTACCCTGCTGACACCAATGACCTGGCTTTGGCCCTGCAGGGAAGCTGCAGCTCCCTCAGGTTTTCCAAATCATGCAATCAGACTCTGGTATACATTGGTCACTTGACCTAGGCTAACTTACATATTAGACCTGCACCAGCCTGATTGTGGGTAGTTTAGTAGTGGAGTTTAGGGATATAGTGCTTGGGTCACTCTGCAGTCTGCTATGATGGTGGATTATTATACAGCAGACAGTTAATTTAGAAGGGGTCACAGACCAAGCCTGCATTAGCAACTGGCCTGAATGGTGAGCTGTGAAAGAGTGTGGGGTGCTTGGGGTTGGGCTGAGAGGGCAAATCTCTGTACCTGACTGGCYTGTGTCCCTGGCATTTTAGTTGTTATTCCATGGCTAGCAAATATGCCAYTGACAGAATGAGACCAATGTGTCTACGGGTCTGCTGGACAGCCTCTTAAGTGGCTCAGTCTTTCTGTGATTACTGTGTATGTATGAGGGGCTAAGAACAGTAACTAACTGTTATGCTGGAACAAATTGTTTCTGCTCAGTTTATCACCACTTTTCTCTAAATGAAGGCTGCCACTGTCATTTCATTTCTATTTGTTCTCTATTTCTTTCTTTTTCAGTGCTAGACTTTTAGACTAGAAAGAGAGGCAAGTAACTCCTGTGCCCTAAAGAGTATAGGGCTCTCTTCATGCAAGCGTGAGGACCCCACTTAATCCACTGAGCATTTTATGACTTGGCCCCTTGCAATTATGGCTGACAGGAGCATCAGTGACAGCTGGTTTGGTGTTTATAGCATTAGTGATCATTGCTTCAAACCAAAGATGAGGCTTATGGATCGGGCTAGGCAGGAATGTTGCGCTGTCTCTGCCTGCACAAGATGCACTGTCAGTAAACTGGGATTTACTAGCATTTAGGGCCTGATCCTATAAGGTGCTGAGTGCCATATGGTGCACACGCAGAGCAACCTCTTTCTGTACACCCCCAAAGAAGTCAGCAGTTTTTTAAGTTTTACTTTTCAATGAAAAATACTGCTGGTATAATAGACTAAATTTTGTAATAAAAAGTGAAAGGTAGCAGCTAACGCAGCACCATTTAAACCTGCATCTGGAATACAATTGCTGTTTAAAACCAATGGGGAAAAGCAAGATATGGAGCATCAGAAGAGGGCCTAGAATGGAGACCTTTAAAAAAGAAGGATGTGTTATAAATAATAAACACCTATACAGTTGTACATGATATAAAACAAATTCTATTTCAGTGCCTTGGTGGCGTTAATAAACCTCTCAGCTTTATTCTACTGGTTTATGGGATCACCAGCACCCCTCTATGGAATTATATGCTTTTCCACTGCAATGTAAAAAATCATTAAGACAGTTTTTCAATATTTTGTTATTGTTTGACCTACAGATTAATATGCCTCTCTAGAATTTGCATCTCCCCTATTGTCTTAGAACAAATTACAGCACAATAAATGCTGTCTGAGTGGAGACTGTTGTGTAGTTTTTTGCCACTTGCAGTATAGTTATGACTGGCTCCTGCATCAGCAAAAATGATTAGAATAAAAAAGTTAGATTTTAGGAGCTTTGAGATTGCAATGAGGTTATAGATCAGAAGATATTTTCTTGCACTAGTGCCCTTGGGCTCAGGGAAACAATCTGGCTGTTAAATGTTAATTGCTAAATTAGTGAAGCCTAAGCCAAACAGAGGTAGGTTCTTTAGGCAGCAATGACTAGGTTCGTGAAAAGAAAATAATCAAGGAAAGCACTATAAAATATTTGCTGCAAAATCTAAAGGAACATAAAATTACAAAAGTTTAGTATCTGCTCAAATTGAATTCAGAGAAAGGTTTGCTTCATTTCACTACACTCACTCTGGGGAAAATTTTAAGGATTCTTTGTACTTCTGCAGTGAAATCGGGAACAATTTGCTACTTCAGCTTCGTTTCATGTGAAACCCAGTAACCTTGAGCCCCTCTGATTTGGCCATTGCTTAGAAAATGAGATCCTGTGTATGTCAAAATCATTTTCAGCCTGAGGATTGTCAAATAACAGCTAGGAATTCTAGGAAGGGGAGACAAGTAAGTGAGAGCCTGGGAAGTATGATGAATAGCGGGGATTGTTCAGGGGAAGAAGCAGGGCAGGAAGGAAGCCCAGCGTGTTTATGTGAGCGGTGGAATGGGAACAAAAGCAAAGGGAGCCAGTGGAGGCTCGGCAGTGGAGCAGCAGGAGAAAAAGAGACAAATATTAGAGATTCAGAGAAAGGTGAACGTAGCAGAGCCTATGTAAAAAAAAAGAAACTGCAACTTGCACTTAGGTCTCAGAGAGCCATCAGGGAGTTTGTGCGGAGCGTGCACAGAGCATGATGCAGAGGCAGTAGTAGTGGGACAAGACTATTGTCACTAAGGGCCACAKGCCTGGGGAAAGTGATGAGGAAGAAGCAGCTTTTCTGGGTATTGAGTGAAGAAACTATTGTCTATATAAGTCTATATAAAATAATCCCCAAACCTGAAACCGAACAGGATGGTGTTAAGCTGTTTGCTATTTCTGGATCTCCCTTTTGTGCTAAAGCTGAGATATAGAAATAATAAGGAGAGCTGCTGAAAAATTAAATACTAAGCAAGAAAATGAAACATGTATGGATGCACAACAGTCCTTAACTACACGTGTTTAATGATCGTAAGAATTTATGTATACTACACACAGCTACAGTCATGCTCATGGGATGAATGATTTTCACAAAATAAAAACAGCTGTGGGGAAATTTTTTCAAACTGTAACAGTAACAATAAAAGCAGTAAAATTAAAAGATGTACCTTAAAATATTATTCAAGTTGACAGTCCATATGCAACTATCTTTTTATACCAGATACAGCTCAATTAAAATGCAATTATAAGTACAATATTTGCTCCATATTTTGTGAATGCTCTGAGAATAGCATAGAACACTCTAATATAAGTTTATCTTTTTAATGAGCTTTGGGTTATTCCGTGAACATGTGTATCTTAATAAGGACTGTGCATTATACCCTCTATGGGACATTGAATAATGGTTCAACGTAGAGATGGCAAAATAACTTGGATAGAGTGGTAGGAAAAAAAGTGGAATAAGAATGTTGGAAATTTGCATATAATAAAATTTCCCAGCAATATAATGATGGGAAGTAATGTGACTTTTGAAGTCTTCAAGGAGGAGTGTTCCATTCCCGGGGTCCTCGGAGGTGAAAAAACAGTCTGATTCCTTTCTACATAGACTTGGCAAGAAATGATTTTTCTGCCTGCCAAAATCATCAAGATTTCTAAAATTCCCCGTCCCTCACTGAGATGACACTAAGCCAGCTGGGTGTGGTGTGGTGAGGGGAAATTCAAAACTCTTCTTACAGCAAGGACATGAATGTCACTTTGTTGCTGAAGTGATCAACCAAGTCTCTGGCCTGTCAGTAATCTGGGCTTTAGCACTTTCCTATTAGAGTTATTCAGTCTTGTATACTTTGTACATATATCTGGGCCGATAAGAAAGAGCATACAACAGCAGGCAGGGTMCCCTAGGGAGCAGGTCACCAAGGTCCAGTTCCTTGCTTTGTCAAATCCTGACTTGAACCTTAAATCCTACCTCTCTGATCTTCCCTAACAAACTCTTAGTTAACTGTGAGGTAGTTCATTTTCCTCTTATTCCCTCTCTTTCCTTATATCTCCCTCTCCCACTTCTATCAAATCTGGTAGATTTATTCTCAGTAAGATGGTAACTTTGACCAAAAAAAAATGGTTTTGCCTGAAAAATCAACAATCTCAAAAAGAGATTATGATCATTATAAGGAAAGTCATCAGTAGCAACCACAAGAGATATCACTGTGATATATCACAATTATTTCTCTTTTTTTCTCTTATGTTTTTGGCAAGTACATAGGGAACAAGAAATCTTGGATACCTCTCTCTTTCAGCAGCTATCAGCAGAAGTTAACCTTTTAAGGACAATCATTGCCTGTACATCATGAATTTTTCAATATCCTCTCTTTTTGTAGTAGTTCTGATCCTTCCTTTGTCTTTGTTTCCATCATTATGCCATTATTATAATCCCACTGAGGCCTTCTCAAGTAGAATTAGAACAGCACTTAATTACTGGAATTAGAAATGACAAATATCACAGTTTTTATCCGGTTGATCTTATCTAAGCTCTTCTGTATATGAACTTGAATAATCTTGAATCAATGACTTTTAACATTTTCCAAAGACTTGAAGAGGGTTGTTTTTTTTCTCCTTTATGCCTGCTTTCTGCTTCTTTGCTCAAAGTAGGACTTTTCTRACAATATATACACTAGTTTGCAGCTTTGCCTAACTCTGCAGTGACTACTTGCTCTCCTTATTTTTCTTGCCTTTCCACCACTAATTCCTCATTTTCAACTTGCAGTTAACAGTAGGTTCTTTCAGCTACAATAAAATCACTGCAAACCTTTGCTGTGCTATCTACAAATTGTGCTTTTCAAGTGTATGCATATTTTCAATCACTCTTTTTGTATAAGTGTTTATATATAAATTTATATAGATTTATAAACAATTCGACCTCCCAAAAGGAGTAGGAAATAGAAATGATAAAATACTCAAGCATAAAAAAAACTCATCAACAATATGAATGTGCCACTCTTCCAACTCCCTTTTCAGATCTAGAACCAAATTCAGCCATAATCCTAATCTAAGAAAAAGTAGAAAGGGTCATATCTTACATCTTGGTCTTGCTTCTGGACTCAGAAAGTATAACTTGCATCTCAGATTCTCTCATATTTCTGCCCATTTAACTCATGCCTGTCTGGAACTTTTCCTTTGGCTCTGAAGTTGGCTTCCTGGGTCTGAACAGTTACAAAGTTGCATAAGCAAGTACAGGCAGATTAATTTTCATCATTGCTGCATTTGGTGCTTGGTTAAATATCACTTAAGGATTGAAACATCTGAGTGATTATCTGAACCAGCCTCTCTCCACATTATTCTTTGATACTTGAAATTGTGTGGGAGAGAAAAAAGACAGCACTGCCCTAACTGGTTTATTCATATTAGACATTTTCTCACCTTACTGATTTTCATTCTTAAATTGTTCATCCAGTATCTCTGACATTAGCATACAATGATGCTATCTATTATTATAATGAGAATAACAGCAAATTATTCTAAGTCTCTTCAAAGGGGAGAAATACAAAATATATATATATGTATATATAACTGCAGTAAGGCTAAGTATAATATGGAGTTAAACCCAAAATCTCTAAGGCTGAAGCAGACTTCCCGGTTTTAGATACCAGGGGGCCTGTTCAAATGACTCCAAGCACAACAGTAGGTCATAATTTAGAGTGTCTGAATTGCTTTAACATGCTGAAAAGCAGAAATGTCTGAGCAGATGTGTTGCATCTGTACTGTGTATTATTTCTGCTATTTTAAAACATTGTATTACAAACACAACTATGAAAATAGTCTGATTTTTTTTCCCTAAATGCTTCCAGTCATGCCTGTGTTTATATCTTCTCAAAAGATTCTCTGAACAATAACATAATTAGCTCTGTACTGAAATACTGCCTATGTAACCCATTGTTTAGGAATACAGAATAATTTGAAGATGCTCTTACTCAAAAGCTCTGTTGTCCTTTTGTTCTGGTCAGTATGCACACATCCAGAGTTTGCCTCCCTTCTCTTTTGGCACCAAGTAAACTTCATTTAGAGTTAATTTAGCAACTTATTAAAATCATCAAGCGATTGCTGAGAGTGAGGAGGTGTATGAAGAACTGTGAGTTGTGCTGGAATGTTTTCATAGTCATTTCTCTTCCATCCAGTTTCTCAAATATCTATGTTATTTCATTTCTTGCATCTTTTTTTTTTCTAGTTTTAGGAATACACTCCTCCCTTGCTTCTCGACTTTAAATGTCTCCTCCCTCCAAAGAGTAACTAAAAGTAGCAGTCTCTTTGGTGGGACTCTAGATTTTCCACAGCCACTTTTCCCATTGTTTTAGTTTAGTTTATCACTTTGTGCAGCAGAAATTTTAGTCCAAGGCACAGAAGATATGGAAAAGAAGTTATTGTGGTTCAGAAGAGATTCATGTATGTATGGGAGACAGGTGAGAATCACCCTCATTTGTTTATGGATGATGGGCAAATATAAAAGGGGGGCAGGAAGTACCTAGTCTAAAGAATGAATGGCATAAGGAAGGATGTTTTGATGAGTAGGTCATTAGCTGAAGATCATGTTCTTACTCTCGCTCCACTGCAGTCATAGTTCTTTTCAGGTATCTAACTCTCATTGTTTTCAAAGGGAATTAGGTACCTAAATACCATTGCAGATCTGGGTCTGAGTCTCTCTCTCTCCTCTTTTTTTTTTTTCCCAATTATTGAGCTATAAAATCGGGATAATAGTACTTCTCTTCCTTCTCACAGTTACACTTGGGTATTGTAAGGATGAGTACAGTGGAGGATATGAGCTACTCAGATGCTACAGTAATGGGAGCTATAAAGAAAAGCCTAAAATAGAAAGAAAATGATAAGAGCAGGTCATGAAAGTCTGGTGAAATAGAAAAAGGCAGTGAGGGACTGCTATGGACCTGGGAAAGAGGTCTGGAAAGACTAATGGAAATGAATTAAAGAAGGTCTTGTGGTACGGAAAAAAAAGTTTTAAGGCTAGGGAATGCATCTGAACTTCTGGCTGCTTATCCAAAATGACTCCCAGCCTCTGGAATTTTTTCTATACCTATTGCTAGTTTTAGTGAATAGTCTCTAGAATATTGATTTTTAATTTACATCAACATATTCAAGTATAGAATCATATTACGATGAGAAATTCCTATTAAAGGGTCACATTCTAAACTGAAAACATTATTATTTTCATT
The DNA here is from genome assembly GCF_003343005.1 of Rhea americana. Taxonomy (NCBI): domain Eukaryota; kingdom Metazoa; phylum Chordata; class Aves; order Rheiformes; family Rheidae; genus Rhea; species Rhea americana. The sequence goes on from NW_028186149.1 coordinate 10,585,151, forward strand.
TCTTTCTATCTCAGAATCTTTTGTCTGTGAATGTATTCTAATAAATGTGTATATTTGTGCATGAAAGAGACATCTGAGAGAGAGACAGAGAACATTTCCCTTGCATTTTGTGCAAAAAGGGGAATTCATTCTTTAGCTATAATGTATTTCCATTCTTACTTGTAATTGGCAATTTGTGCACATATTTGAAATTAATTTTTAAAAGCATACACCTCWTCTTGTAGCATAAAGTAGCAGGAACAGAATTTGCATTTCTATATCAAAATTAAAATGTATTTAATTGTTGGAAAACATTTTCATCAAATTTAGGTGAAGGAACTTTCCCATGAATATTCACAGTGACTGACTGATGTGTTCGTAGTGTATAAATGTAATGCATAAAAATAACAAGATTGGGATGATGTGTTTCATTTATATGATATGCAATTTGAAAGTGAGCATTCATTCTGGTCAAACAAGTATGGAAGAGGCTGAAAGTGTTTTCCTTTTGCCAGGTGTTCATCTCCCTAGGAAGTCTTTTCAGGCAGGCTTTTACCTAAGCAGGCCTTTCTAAGTTTCTACTACAGCTTGCTGTTGGAGGAAGATTTTTAGCTGTAAGTTATTTCTTCCTCCTCCTGAAGAAAGAAATTTAGAAACAGAGATGTTTCTGCAAGAAGGCTCAGGGTGAATTTTAAAATGAATTCAGGTCTCACAGAAGGAGTGAATTTGGGCTTTATACGTGATTTTGGGAGGGCAGTACAGGGGTCTATAACTTAATACCTTGTACTAAGATGTGATGATACATACTGAAAGCTGCTATCTTTGTCATTCCTAGAGGGGATCCAACATATCTGCCAGCCGTAGCTCCCTTCCGATGCGATCAGAAAGGGAAGACAGAGAAAGATTTGGCTATGCTTGCCTTGTGCCTCTCCAGTCCTCCCTCTGCCTTGGGCCTTCTCCTTTGTACTGTGGAAAATACAGTGCCAGAAACAACTTGGCCTTAAAATACTTGCCTTTACTTCATATTACTCCAGTAACCAGACAACAATATTTTTGGTCTGCTATTACCAACACAAATTTCTTTAGGTAAATCAGACCAAAACTGCATTGTATATTCTCTTCCTAATTCTCTGATGTTGAGTCATTTACAGGTTGTCAGCACTATGGCTATCTGTTTTTAAGGGACTTCATAAGGTGTTGTGGATTTAACAAGAGAGATATTTACATCTAAAGAACAGAGAAGTGTTATCAAACGTCTCCAAGTCCTTTGGTGATTTTCATGAGATCATGCATGGCAATTTGTCGTTGCTGTATGTCAGTCATCAAGCAATGCTCTTGTATGTTTTTGGCTATTAAAATAACAGCTTCCAGAGCCAATTTACAATCTAAAATAATTCACAAAGCTGCAGTGCTTTGTACCATAAAAATAGATGCCAGAGATAATTGGGCAAGGTGGTGTCATGTCACATGTGTGCAGTTCATTAATTAACTGCTTGAAACTGCTATAAAATAATAGCCATGTCATCAAGATGAAACTACAAAAGTGCAAATAAAATAAAACTGCGCTAAGAAAGAAAACAGAGCAGCTGTTATTAAATATCCTCAAGTTACTGTTCATTTTTACTGCCCGCTTCTCTGGTCTTTTTGGTGCCAAACCTGAACCTGGTACCCCAAAGACCTTTAGTTTATACTGCTTCTCGTGAGGCCCCTCTCTTTCATGCACAATGCAGAGTCAATTTGGATTTACACTAGTGTGTTTTTAATGCACTGTGGTCCTAATCCCCAGCTGTGCCAAGTTTACACTTGCAGATAATGAGAAGTGTGCCTGAAAGCTGACGGGCAGTTTTCACTAAAAATTGCAGGGAAGTAAAGTCTGGGAGATTACTCTTTTAAGCTCCTTTCTTCAAGGTCAGTTTTAGTTTTTGCAGAGCAATCACATAGCAAAAATAAAACTCAGCTAAGGAACACAGAGCTGTAAATCCCAGCCCTTTTGCCTTCAGATCTTTTTTGTTTCACCCTCCTCTCTCTTTTACATGCCAAAAGCAAGAAAATCAGAGACCTCTACAGCCTGCTTTTGTACCCCTGATTATAGACCAGCTGAGTGGTGAAAGAATTGCTGCTAAATATATGGTAGCCCAAAGGCTGCTCCAAGCAGCACGGGTAGCAAAACCCCGCCAGGGCTCGGGCCTGGGTCCCTCGTGTCTCGATATCCCACTCACAGATCCTGACATAATCTCTCTCTCTGTTAGCAGGTTAAGTGTTGATACTGAACTTTGTCTGCTGGAGCTACAACCCCCCTCAAGAGTCCATGTTTCTCAGGGTTAATCTTTGACGGACTATTTATGGAATTTTACCAGCTGCTTTAAATAGAACAGCTGGAGCTGGGGCCAAAGGAGAAGACCTAATTTTAATTAGTTTTTCCTTCACAGTATAAACTATTAGAAATATTATAAATAGACATTAAACACAGAATAAAGTCAAATCTGAAGAATTTAACACAGACAGGAATTCGAGGCTGGCACGGAGATTATTTCTCCTTTTACCGCATAACCAGTGCTTTGGCTCTGTTTGGGAGCAATAGAATTTCGTAGTTACCCAGAACACTGAAGAATTTGGGTACAGGCAGAGAACTTGGTTTGTGCAGAGCATGCTCTGGCCCAGCACTTCCCTGTAGCCTGATGTTTCTAATCCCCAGAACTTCTTGGAATCTGTTATGAAGGGCAAGTCCTTTGAAGTCAATGGACTTTGCCAGGAGAAAACAGTACACTAAAACTGGCAAAGAAGAATCAAACYGCTCAGTGTCCACAGTGACGATATTAGACATAGTATTTTTCTTATTAGCAAATTCTTATGAGATGCAGTGTCTATCTAACCAAAGGTTTGTAGCATGTATGAGGCTTTGAGTACAAAGCGCTCCATTTTTCTAATTCACTGTTAACTTGAATTATTTGGATTAGCAGAAGGGGAAGGAATCTGCAGTGACACATGATGATCTGAAAGTGATTATGCTGTACATGTTAAAGAAAAGATAAGTGGGTTGTTAGAATTATTAAATGTATTACTAAATGAGACCTGGCACTATGTGATGAAAATGAGAATATCTGGGTAACTAACAATGATGAATTTCTCTGAATTATAGCACACTTTAGCCTGTTTGATCTCTTTTTAGCTTCAGATTTAACTTAGTAGGGTAATGCTGCAAGAGGCAACCCATCATACCTATTATTGAATATTTGGAAAAAAAGAAGTGTAGCCTTAATAGGAGCCAATGTTTGTCAGTGATTGTTCATAGCTTAAAGAGATGAAATATTTCCCTGTCAGTGCTTATTCCACACCTGACATTTCTCATATTTGATCAGTTAATGGTTATTGCCCACTATGCTACTTTAAAAGGTCAGATGAAAAAGGCTTGTTAAGTCCTTTTCAATACTGGAAAAACCTGTTCATATCTATATATCTCTCTTTTGAGAGGCGTAGATATCAATATTAGCACTTATCAAGAACATACTTAGGGTAATACTAGCAACACATCTGGATGCTCTCCAACCACAGATCTATGATGTAAGATTACCACAGATAATATTTTGTTCTAACTCATTCAGGTTAGTTTAAGGTACTGAATTGAACCATTTACTCACCACATAGAAGCTATTTTGGCCAAACTATTTCTAACAAGAAGATAGGGAAGGGCTTCACCAAAATTTTAGAAATTTTCTTGAGAAATGTTTTCCAGTTGTAAAGAAACCTACAGAGATTACCTGAATGAAAATTCAAGAGTCTTAATGAGGAAGTAAATACGTTATTTTTTCAAAACTGTTCTGACCATCTTAAAGAAAGGAATAGATGGATGACTTGTCTTACAAAATAAATATAGCTTTAAAGTAGCTGTAGGATTTTTTCAGTTCCTTTATGGTGTTAATTTTCTTCTCTATGCTATATTTTGTTTTATAATGACAGCAGTAAATATCTTTTAAATAATTACTATGGCCCGCATGCAAGGATGCTAAGTACTTTAGAGTTCTCAAATCTGTACAAGTGCTTCTCTATTAGAATCATTTTCTCCCAATAGCTTCTTCCCAAGCCTCAAGGACAGAAAATAAACAAAAATCATGGAACCAAGTGAGCAAGTGTGTTAATTCTTACAATTGTTTTTTGTGAAAGTCATCTCTCATATTCATCTATAATCTATGAGTCTCCATTCAGAGGATATATTCATATATATATATATATTTGTAAAGGAAATTTTCACTCGTGTCATGGATTTGTCAGAAAGAGATTTTACTCGCTGCCAGCCTTTTCACAGTTTTGAGAGTAACCCTACCTAGCTAGGTTTCTTTTGGCTTGGCAGCAGAGCTGCGCTGGTCTGGATCTAAAGACTCAGTATTGTTGCTTAACTGTAGAGCCTCATCAAAAGAGGAAAAATCATTAGTGAAATAAGAAGTTAAGTAATTAGGGAAATAAATAAACAGCAAAAGTGAGTATTGGCTGTCTAAAACAGAAATCCCAGCATTTATTGGTCAGTCAGATGAAGAAGCAAGGCTGTTGTCAGGACTCTGCAGGTCCCTATCTGATATCTGTGAAGCATTTTTCAGCAAATCATTGTCTTCAATGGATTCTTCCACATCCAGCTTGTGTTGATATCTGTCCCTGATGCCCTTTACAAAAAGAAAGTTTTATTTACATAGCTTCTCTGAGGCTCACTTCAGCAGTAGGATTCACTGCTAAATGTCAGCATCCTATGAAGAACACCCCGTTGTTCACCTGTAACAGTGGTGATGGTGTTATTCCCGTGAGTACCTTAAGAACTTTGTTTTAGTCAATTCTGCAGTGCTACTCCACTGCAAGTTAGACTGGCAAGGTACAAACCTCCTCAGATTTCTTATGTTTTGACCCAGGTAAGATTTTAATCTGTATCTCCCCCCTGAAATAGTATAAAGAAAGTGGGAAAACTAAGAAATGTGCAGTGAATGTAGAAGTAGTGAAAAATATTTTGTAAGTTCTGCAAAGCATACTACGGCACTGTGGTTCCCCAGCTAAGCTAGCAAATCCTTTAAACTGCAGACAAAACTTTAATCTCTAGTATATAAATAAAATGGTTAATTCTGCATTAAAACTTTTCTTGTCTATGCTCTGTTGCACATACAGGGGTGAATCCACTCACCACTAACATCCAGGTCCTTCTGGAGAGAGAAAATGGCTATCACTTTGCATTAATAGCATTAAAATTGTTGCTTTTTAAAATCAAAATTAGAGAAAAAAGGCCAAGAATCCAATTTGTAATGCTAGCACATTTTTATTGCACTTCATTATTTTATATCTCTCCATGATGTCTCCTCTCATCCATCTCCTTTCTAACTAAACAGGTATAATTGTTGTAATCTCTTGTAAGAAATCCTTTCTCTTTGCGGTTCTTTTCTAGTACTTCTCTTGCTGTATCCATTTTTAAGATAGGATAACCAAAAGTGAACTTAACACTGAAGGTAAATACCTTCAGTTTATTTACTGGCATATATAACGATTTTAAGGTCCATACAAGATGCAAGTGGCATGTTTCACCTTGTTCATCTTTTCAAAATTATATCACTTCAGGACTTTAGATGTTCAAAAAAGTGTAAAAGCAATAGCTTATTCTCTGCTCTACCAAAGGGCTTACTGAAAGATAGATAAATCATGAACAACAGAAATAGACCTGGCCTACCTGGCTATTTTTTTTCCCTATGAATCGGAATACAACAGTATTGTGTACGTATTTTAGTATTTACTAAAAGCAAAACACAAGTACTGTGAAATTACCAATATCATGCCTTATCTTGTGCTTAATTATCAGTTTATTTGAAATATATTCAGGAGAAATCTTTCTTGCAGCTCATGTTCAAAAATAGCTTTGGCATATTACTGCTTAAGTTATGAAGTCCTTCTGGTTAGGTCTTATGGGCCCACTTGTGTAACACTGACAAATTTTTCTGATTCTGGCACTTACTCAGACATGCATCAGGCATTTCTGACTTAAATGCACTCCACTGCAGAGTCCTGAGCCTGGACCACAGACAAAACTATGAATAACTTTTGCTTTACTGTAGCAACTGAGCTTTGAAAATTGATGGCCTTCTAACTTTCTCCATCTTCATCTGAATTCTTCTCTAAAGCTTTGTACTATATCATAGTGCAAAGTCATAGTACATAGTTCCCTGAGTGACTGCGTTTGAGCTGACATCTCCTGCATTACCTGGAAGCCCAATAGAAGAGTATTGCACTTCTGTGTAGCATTAGTAGAGTATTGCTTTCTGAGCATGGGATGAGAGGCAGCTGTTACGGACATCAGTTTCCACTTAGTCCTTTTTCTGATCATATTTATCGCTCTGAATTAGGCCTTGGTACCTTTGAGCAAGCACCTTACATGTGTATTTGTAAATCTCTGAACATATGTGTCATTTTGTAAACGATTAATGATCATCTAAGGCTGAACCTCAGCCTCTCTGTGTCACTGGATTTGTTTACATTAATCCACATTGCTGTACTGTTTCCATTTCAAATTCCCTGTATTTTGTCATTTTTTTCTTTACAGTTTGAGCCCATACATCCCACTGGAACTATCCTTCATGATATACATGGAATGATAATCTCAGCCTCTCATTCATGTCCAGTTCTTTGTCTCCAAAGCAAAACAACGCCTAGTCAAACCAACACAAAAATCTCTTATTTCTATTATGATTGTGACAAGTAATACAATAGTCGGAACTGTATTTTCTTTCTGGCACACATCAAGAAGTTGGGAGGTTGTCAGAGCCTAAAACAAGTTGTCTGTCACGCCTTCAATAAGAYGTCTGATTTCCAGAAATGAGGGAATGCCTCTTATTTTTGAGTGAGGGACACTAAGAAATCCATTGGATAACTAACCAACACAAATCAAATAGAGGGATGATAGCTGGCAGAAATCTTGTGACGCTTAAAGAAGAAAGTAAGAAGCTGGCTCTAGTAGTTCATGATCTAGTTCAGAACAAATTCAGTCTTCTGTCTGGTTCAGATGAAAGGAGTATGCTCTGTGTTCATTATCTCATCCCCACTCATAGTTGAGCACATCATCTGGAAAAGATGCCACAAGTAAGCATATCACACTCTAGTTTATACAAACACTGTACCCAGGGCTGTTTGACATTAATTGGATCCACCCAATCCTCACATGGAGGCCAATTTGGCACAAAGAAAATTTGTGCACTTTTCACATCCAAGATCTAGTTGATACAAACAACATTCACTAATTAGCAGCCTCTGCATTGTCACCTCCAAGATAAAAGTTGCCAAGTGCCCACCCTCTTGTCTCAAATTACTCTTTGGCAGACAGTGTTACAGGCAACATAAAAACAAACAAAAAAAAATGCTCCAAATTGCTCTGAGGTGACTTGTATCTAGAGCTCAGCAAAACTGCCAGTTTAGACTACAGGGATTCTCCACCTATGATGCCCTCATYGTTTTTACCCTGCAGAATTCACTTTAAATTAAAATAGAAAGTGAAAAGACATGTGCATATGAACTAAAGCTTAACTAGCTAGTTTTATTTTAAGTAGCACAAAATAATGGCTCTGTAAAGGACAGAACTGCTGTAAAAGTTTCAGATTATTACACTTTACATTAAAAAAAACCAAAGCTGAAAGAACAAAGCTAATTAGTGTGCAGAGACAGAGGCATGTTGGTTGCTCAATAAACATTCCCTGAAATAACATTCACACATACCTTTTGACATACCATATCAAGCAAAATGCAAGAAATAATACAATAATTAGTACAATTCAAATATAGTGATATTTTGTGTGCTGTTAGTCCATCATTTTGTATCCATTCTCTCAATTATATTCAAAACTTTCTCCTTCAATGGAAGAATTACGAGACCTGAACACTTCCCTGGAAAAAGCATGCACACAGAAAAGACAAAAAATGGGAGCATTTAAAGGTCAATTCTTGTTCTACACTCTAACTATAATCTACTTGTAGGGGAAGGGGAGATGCTATCTTTTTGTAATGAGTTTGTGTAGGAGGTGTGCAATGGTATCTGTGTCTGTGGCTAGCATTTCTGTGTGTGATAGCCATCGTTATTAAGTCAGACAGAGTTGCTACCACCAACTCAGAAACTATGGAAACAAGAAGAATACTGTACTCGCACACTTGTTTTTTGTGTACACTGGTATCAGCTACATTCCTTCCCCAATAATCAAAAAAAAAAAAAAAAGCAAAAAGGGGTCTCAGGGAATATACTCTTCTGGCAGACTGTGGGCAGAAGCAGTTATGGAATAGAAGGTTCAAACACATGAAGGTACTTCAAAGGAAATTACAATTTCAGGAATCAATATCATATGCAGACATCTTTATCAGACATTTTTATGATAAATAGACTGTTCTGACAAAGCTGTGGAAGTTCTGTATGTCTTCTGTATGTGTTTTATGTATCCCATCTTCAAAAGATAGCTGAAGTGTGCTAGCAAATATAGCAATTTAGCTATCTTTTGGAAAAGGAGAAAAAAAAGTAAACAAAAAACTAGTCATGGTGAAAATGAGATTATATGGATGCACTGAAGTGTTGTTTTTGCCCTATGCAGAGGTATTTCTAAGAGATCAGAAATGAGMTGAGGATGAACCATAAAGGGAAATGAGGTTATATGAAATAGAAGAAAAGTCTAACTCTTATTTATAAAAAAATGGATATTTTGCAGCCTCTTTCAGCAAGTGCTTCTGCACAGGGAATATGCCAAAATACTATATAAAAATCATTTGCAACAATTAAAAATAACTGATTTCCACCTTTCTCTTTCTTTCTATAAATAAATATATATTTTTTCCATTTCTCAGGATTCAAAAAGTAATAAAACTGTTAGCTTTCCCCCAAAATGGCTTTAACAAGACATTTAATAATTTGATGATATTTTAAAATGACTATATTCACAATGACAATAAAAAAAAGTTTGCAAATTTGTTTATTTTTAAAAAGTTTAAAATACTTATGATTCCAAAAGTATTATTTGCACTAAAAATATATCTCAAAAGAAAAACTATGCAGGAGTGTCTTGGCATTCTTTTCATAAGAAAAGGCTAGACTGAAATTATTTTACTCAATGCATTTTCTTAAAATATATAGGCAATAATCATGGGAAAAATCTTTGATCATTTTCAATCCACATTTACTCCAAGGGCAATACTGAAGACTCATAAGCTTTAGATAGTTCACTTACTTACAGATATGCTTTTCCTAAGTAAGGTAAAATTATCTGTATTCAAGGCTTTAACTGAAAAAGTATTCCTTGTTAGTCTTACTCAAAGTTAACYGTATTGAATTTCAACAAGGTAAGCAAATGAGGCCATGGGGCTCTTTTGCAGCTACTGGGAAAGGGAGATGCTCCCAGGGAGGGTCAGAGATGCTCAACAGACCCACCTGGGCAACYGGACTATGTAGGTGCTATTAGCCGTGACCCACAGAGGCAGCGTCTTTGATAACAGTGCCTCCCTTAACACTATCGGGCCATGTTATGTGTTTCCTAAGTCTAGAAAAGAGTTATGACTAATAAATGTCTAGATATTGTTATCTATATACGCCTTTGTAATTCTCTAGATGTTAACCATGTGCATAACATGTAGTTACATACATAACTATATTTCCATACTATTGATTTAATTATTCAGAGATGGAACAGAATTGACTAAATAATTTCTATTCTTATCTAGTATGTAGATAAGTGGCCTGAGGAATGAATGGATGGGTGGATGGGTGGATTCATGTGTGGATGGATCACACTATGTGCATTTTTATGCATAAGTAAAATAAATACTGAATTGGCTTCTTAAGGAAAAATTCAGAAGGCATGCATTGAATGCCAGTTATTTTCAATGAATATTCAAAATCTTAAGTGAAGTCCTTTGTGAAAATGTAGTGGAAACAAAAAAGTTTACCCTCAACATCTCAGTGAGCTCAAGTGATGAGAAGCTTAGCAGACCTCAATTAAGCTCCAAGTTATACTTCTTTGTCCCACTGCACTTTTATTCCCTACTGTTGTATGAAGAAACAAGTTTGATTTTGAGCACTAGAGCCAACAAACTTTTCCCAGATAGAAAGCCATTCCATCAATATGGAAGAAATACAATAAAGCCGTGAAGGAAGATGGATGATCTGTCAGGCGATGAGAGTCTTTTCTCCACTGGGACAGTGTACCACTTCTACAGCTCTCTCCATCCTCTCCAGATCAGGCAGTCAGTATCTAGGTCATTCATGTGATTAATGCATATGCAATCTCACATCATATTTATTAGGAGTGCAAATCATGAATTTCTAGCCTAATAAGAAAGATTAATTGAATCAAGTGTTTAATTTCCTCTCTTCAAATCATCTTGATGATTCATGAATTCCATGGCAAAGTCATTTACATTATCATATCATCAGGAAACATACTTAGTTGTTAGAAAGATAAGATTGGGAATTTAAATCCTTAAATTTCAAAAGACTATATTTWGTTCAGATGCAGTGAACGTGTGAGCTGACCAAAACGAAACGTTTGATTCTATCAGAAAAGCAATATCACTGTTGTATTTTCCTTAACGTGAAAGTATGACTTTTTCAAACCACTCTGACAATGCATTGAAGTCTCCTTGTTATGTACTGTGCACACCAGGAAGTTTAAAATGTTAAATAATCTCTGAAACTGCCCTAGAAACTCAAGTTAGCTTATTAAAGTTTTTTCTCCCTCATGTTTGAAAACTTCTTTGTTTCACTAAGGGGAAATCTCTTGTGTTTTGTAACATTGTTATTGAACAAGTTTAATGATTTGCTGAGGACCTCATCTAGCGGCATTACCAAGCAACATGAGATTAGAAACGTATGGTGATGTAGGCTCTCCTAGAATAAATGAAAATATTTTATTCAGCTACCAAGAAGGGTCTCCTGAGATCAAATTAGAAGCTAGCTGTGAAGGGAGATGTTTAGGCATGCTCTGGAATTATTTATCAGCATTTTCTGCTTGTGTGAGAGTAAGCAGACATTAAGATTAAATTAAACAAAGGAGAAAGAAAACAAGCTTTTTTAAGTAATTTGACTGCTAATGATATTTCTGAATTATTCTCAGTTTAATAGTTTAAGTAATTTGCAATGATAATAATTGTTCCTGCTCAAGCTCCAATAGTGTCAGTTCTTTCCTTGCTGAAATGAACTTTCTTCAAGACCTTTAATGGACAAGTAATTGCAAATTTATGGTGGGCTTTGTTAATTTTAAATTTGTTTTCTTCTTGACATTTCTTTTAATTTAATTTAATTTTATTACATTCATCAACAACTAGAGAAACTGACCTAAAAGTCCATTAAAAAAGAATAAATGTTTGGGGGGTTTATATTGCACTTGTTTATCTTTATTTATAATGAGTCTGTGCTTCTAGATAGAAAGGAGGCAGTTTAATTATTAGTTTTTAACAGTAATGTATGCTTTCCACACACTCATTCAAGATAAATATGTTTTAAATTCTTCTCACCCAGCTAGAAACTGTTATTGTGATTTTATTACTCAGGTGTTATAATTTCCATTGCAAAATATTTGGAAAACTATGAATGTATTTAAATGAAATTCTCAGGGGGCTACATTTAAGGATTGTTAAGCCTGTAAGACAAACCAGTGGAGAGGACAGTTGGTCCCAAAAGGAAAATAATGCTGTATTATATATCACAGATACTCATCATAAGTGAAATGCACCTGTATGAAAATCCTGTTCTAGCTAATTGCTACAAAAATTTCACCCTACACTTGTCCACAGAGGATGCAGATATCTCAAAGTTGTAGTTTGCTGGTGCTGGCAAGCCTGACACCAATAAAATTTTATATATTTSAGCTTGCCAGGGAGATTTTAACTAAATTGGTACTGAAAATCAGGACTTGCTGATTTGTCCAGTCAGGATGTTCCTTAGGACCGTGTCATCTCCAGTGGGGCTGCTGCAGCATGGAGACATGTCCCTGGCAGGCCGAGCCAGCGGGGAACCTGGCGGCTCCTGACAAGGGTTCCCTTGAGGCAGCTGAAGTGCTTCCAACTGGAGGAATATCGAAGAATTCAAACACTGCTTTCCTTGCCCTCAGGAGCCACAGGGTAACACGCGTTCATGCCATGTGCCATTTTTTTACAGAGAAAATGAAAGAAGCAGCTATCCTAACCACACAGATGTCTAAAGGTGGTCATGTATTTGCAAATGGAGGGAGAGGAAAGATCATTGATACATAGAGTTCCTAAATGGTACAGCAAACGATTTGTCATATGGCTTTTCAGCTTACTGTTACTTTGCTGCAGTGTCTTTTGCTCTCTGGCCTCGGATGAGGATGCCACTTCTGGGCTGGGTGCTCCGAGTGAACACAGAGACCGTCCTTGCTCCAGATAACTTGCAATCTAATGCAGACGGAGTTATCATAAAGACACTGATCTAGTCCACAAAACTATGTGCTATTAGAAGCTGCATTGTATCTGCCTGTTCTTAGTGCCTGATTTCAGCCCTGATCAAATGTCCACAGCTAAGATGAAACCATCTGAAAATGAAGGTTTGTTCTGAAAAAACTGACAGTCTCTCACACACTAATATAACAGAATGAACAGATTCCCACTTGTTCTGGAGCTCTCCATTTTATGAGGGAGAAAAGGAGAAACATTTCTTGGCTCACCATCTCCTCTGCATTTCTGCCAAATTAAATGCTTGACAAGTGCAATTTTACAGCACGTGCTTGATGTGAACATAATGTCACCATGTTTGGCATTAACAAAAAAAAGTTACTGAAGAAAGGTAACAAAAATGTTTTGATTTTTAGTATGTCTTTGCCATTTTATTCCTGCTTTCATTTCCTCTTCAGCTTTTGGCAAAATAACTGTCACATATTTCATAAAAGGAAAGATGCTTTGAGACTTCTGCCAAAGATGCTGCAAGTCGGTAACATTTTGGAGGCAGTGGCACAGGCGGCTGCAGCACGAGGTGCCTCCGTGGCAGCCRTCCGGTGCTATCGCTTTGACAGCCCAGCAGGGAGGCCAGAAGCTGTCRTGAGAACGTTATTCTGACCTCTGCAGATTGTCCTTGAAGGCACCAGTCTAGGTCCACGCTGAACTGGGACATACTAGCAAGGCAGAGGAAGCTTTCGCTGCTGCTTCCCAAGTTGTTCTTCCTTCTGTAAAGAATGGACTGGTTTCACCATGCAGAACTGCCATTCTAGCACTTTTCACTAGTGCCAGAGATATGTCTCTGGGTTACACAAGTGYATATTTTCAACAGAGGAAAAGGAAAATCATCTCCATGACCTAAAAATTAGAGGTGAAGTCATAAGCTTTAAAACTACAAGCTCTGTAAGGCTGTGCACTGTGGATATGAGTCATAAGACCTAACTCAAACTTTCTATTTCCTATATTTCCCTGTAATTTTGAAAGAAAATATGCATTATAAAATAATGTACTTTTAAGTTCTCCCTTCACTGAATGCACAACCATTATAGCTTGCTTCTGAGTATAAGTGGCTCAAATGAATACCAAGGACAGAAAGAACTTAGCTCAAAAGGTGACATTCCTGACTCAAAGAAGTGTGTACTTATTTTCTTTCCTACTCCCTCTGAAAAAAAAAAAAAARAAAGAAAAAGAAAGAAAGAAAGAAAACATGGCAGATTAAGTCTCCTACAACATTTGCCTCTGTGCTATCCACTAAATTCTTTCTCAAGGGAAGGACTGCTCTGATGCTATGTATATTCCTACAAAGCCTTTTTAAGAAACATACTGTTTTCATTACCTGTGCAGATACTGGTGAATGTATTTAATGAACTCTCTTCCTCAGATAGTTTAATAGTGATTAAAGAAAAAGCTTAGATCTTGTGGAAACTGGAATAAATCTAGCTGGAATGATTTTGACCATTTTGTGTTGTCTAGTACGAGCTATCTTCATTCTCATCTCAGAATGCCAGCTGCTAAATGCTTGGTTCTCTCATCCTATGTTCTCTCGTCTTGACTGATATAACTTAATTAAACCTTCTCCATCAGCCTCCTCTGTTCTCCTGCCTCCCTGTTCCTGAGAGTGTCTGTGCAGCACAACACTGATAAAATTATCTCTAGCTGTTCTACTTCAAACGTATCAAATCACTCCTTGAATCTCTTTATCAATTTCCTTTTATTTTTTTAACAACATTAAATTCAAGATCATTTCCTGTTTGAGGCCCCACAAACTTCATTATAAATCACGTAATAAAACTGTCTCTTCAGTTTTATTTCTTTTTTTTATTCTTCCTTCATTCCACTTTTCGTTATAACACTCTTTATTACATTCTCTAACACTCTTTTTTGAAGCTACAATGAACCAATTCATGTTCCCCCCCACACCCACCTTTTATCACCTTCTAATCCCCTCATAAAACCTATTTTCTGAGAGAAATTCCTATCTTGTTTTCCTTGAAAAATAATCTTGGCATACCTTTCATTATCAGCACCTGTCTTTGTGAGGCTTGACTCTAGGGCATGTGAGGCTTTCTCTATGCTCCGTATATTTGCCATCATATGTAAGTGATTGACAATAACGATAGTAATTTTAGCATACCTTACTTAACTGCTTTTTTGGTGATGCTCTTAATTTGGTAACAATATAAATAAGATATGTCCTTCTCTGTAGATTCATTACTGCAGTACTCATTAAGAGTTTAACTCATCTGTGAGAAGCAGAGAGCTGTTTACAAGTTTTGTCACTGTACAAAACAAATTGTATGAAATTTTGCTTAAAAAGTTCTAGCACATGGACAGACATGAGATACTTCCAGTATTATCATTCATCATAGGGAATGTATAGCCCACTGTTTCCAGAGGGGTGGTCATCCTAAAAGAGGCCACGTATGGGGCTTGGGGTAGTTTTCAAAAGGAACCAGGCTCCTACAAGTAAGAATTCAGATACCCGTAGCACCAACAGTGCTTGTTACCTGCAATGTTCCTTACATCACTTGTGTAAATATGGTTAGGATATTTAATTTTTTCCTGATACCCTCAATCTGAGTGAAGGAAGCTTGTGCTAGAAGTTCTCAATTCAATCTGTGTTAATGGGCTGGAAGTATAATGGCATGTTGAACTTTGTAGTATTTCTCATCCATACTTGTTATTTTTTCTTTCCACAAATCACACTAACCTATTAAAAGAAACTGCCTTTTCTTTCAATACCACATGAAGGAATCTTAAAGAAAATAATAGGAGGTAGTGCTGGGAACACAGACTCTGTATTGATGATTTTAAATACAGTTATATTTACTAGCTGATTGGTTCCTTCTTCTACTGTATTTTTTATTTATCCCTCTCCATTCCTCTTTCCCCATCCCCTTACATAAGGCCACAAGATTTTCCCACTAGGATGCTTGATGATCAAATAGAAGATTTCTATACAGAAAATCAGAACAAAGGTAGAAGGAAATGTTCCTTTTYAGTAACCTACACCCAGCCAAGATGCAGCCTGAAGAACTGGTGACTTAAGCGTTAAGTTCCCAGTGGAAGGTCTCTACTTTATCCCCTGTCTGTGGGGGACAAGGGAAAGCATAGTAATTGGACACACTAGAAACTTCAGGGGTGTGGAAAAGGAACAGGTAAAAATGTAACTGTTCATTATTTTCAGCCAGTAACTGGCAACCAGATGCTCCTGAAATACATCAAAAGAGTTACTCAGCAACACAGGGTTTCCTGCTCAGAGGCAGTAGCAGATTGTCTTAGGCCAGAAGAGAGTGATATACAATTATGTTTAACTCTATTTTCACTCCAAGAAATTTATAAACTTTTACTTGTCAGGCAGGACAAGACCTAGTAAATGGTCCTTTTTCTTATGCTCTTGCATAGATTTTTTTGAAAAGCTGAATTAACTAAGCTCAGTCTACAACTGAGATAGTWGGATCTCAGTTATTGCTCTGTATACTTCCATATCTGATATTGCAGACTAACGTAAAATGAAGGTCTCAAACTTTGCTTTATGCAAGCATACGTCCTCGGTATTGCAATTTAGAAGACAGTGGATCTAGTCTTTTCATTTTCCTACTTGGCTACTTGATTTTTCTCTCGCTCCTCCCAAACTTCTAACTAATTCTTTGAAAAGGATTAGCATTTATATCATTTTGCTTTCAGAYTAGAAACACAGTTGGTCTATACAGTTGCTGCACAACACATGCTGTCAGGAAAAAAAAACAAATGAAAGATGATAGCAATTAACAAGAATTATCAATGTCGGATTCCTTTGCCAGAATGAAAGAATAGATTTCTGTCTGATTACCTGAGAAGAACAATATCCAATTTGTGACCATTACCCACCCTTTGAAAGCTCTGAAACTGTAGGGCTTTTTCCTCTGAGTTCATTCCAAAGCAAAGACTGACATTTTCATAAAACTACATTCATGAATTTTCATGTGGGCTTTTTAAAAAACAAACAGATTTGTCCTCACGTGCTGTCACTGCAGTGAGTGAAAATGGGCAGATTTCCCAAGAACTCACCTGAAGTCTGCTGGTTTGCTCAGTGTTGACAGTGGGATGATTCGAGAAGAGTAGTAAAGAGAGAAAACCTTGGCAGGATGACTTAGCACAGACGCCCGTGACCCTTTTTACTGAACAAGGCCCTGATTTTAATAGCAATGTTGTCACCATTGTTTGAAGGACTGATCTAACATTCCAGTTCAAATAAGAACTGGACAAGCTGAGTAACTAATTGTTATTCTTGGCTGGCACTCTAGTACACTGAGTCCAAGATGAAAAACAACATTGCAGAACTGTAAAACATCTCGAAAAGAAACTACRCTCAATTAATGGTTCTGACTCATACGAACAAAAGCAAGAAAGCGTAGTGTGAAAAAACTCTCCCTAGTCTGATTTTTCCATGTTGTGTCTGGGTACTGCAAGGTTTTCTAATACGATCAAATGTTCACTGAAGAGCCGTGATGTATCTTTGCCTCTAGGGGGGTGAACTAAGGGAAACTCATATATTAAGTTTCCACTTTGAATAGTGCCAGAATTTAAGTACTGATGAACCTGTCACTGCACTGTGAAGGAGAAGTACAGGTTTAAGCAAAATATACTTGGCTTTCTTTGGCTGGGTTTCAATGAATACTGCAGGCAAATTTGCTACATGGTGTTTCCCAGTTCAACATCCACACAGAGATTTGACTTAAAAAGGCATGTCAACCCAACTAAGGCCAATCAGTCTAGTTATGTGCCCATACCTATGCCCAACTCTTCCAGTCTTCCAGTCATATCTTAATGTAGACAACCTGAACTGGACCTACCTGTCTCTCTAGAACTTTTTTGTGATGTCTGAGGGATGTTCGTCTTTCATTTGCTTTTGAAAAAGGTCCAGTAAAATAGGGCAGCTGTCTCCCAGGTTATTAACTGTCACTGATTATTCATGCACACTTTTGGCAGCTGCTTTAATTGCATGCTGTCAATAAATTCCAATGTCATTGATAAATTCTCATATAATATCAAGAAATATTATTGAATAGCTCAAACRTAACCAAGTCTTTGTGTACATGTCTGAGACTAATTCACCCAGAAACCTATGGAAACATATTAAACGTTGGGGAAAGGAAAGCTTAGAAACTCCTTGCAGTTTTAGCACAGATATGATTTGAATTTCCTATTTTCATCAGCCCAATTTGAGCATGAAATACTCAGGCGCCAGTGGTGTTTTCAAGAATCAGAAAGAGCAATTAAATTAATGGGTTTGTCAGAGCAATAATAATTATATTATTACTATATAGCATAGCAGTATCTAAAAGCTTACACCAAGAATAAGGCCTCATTTTGTTAAGCCTTGGAAACAAAGAAATGAAAGACACCTCACATCTCCCCCCTACACTCCAAAACATGAATGGATAGAGCAAGCTTTTTCAGAAAGTAAGGTCTTAACAATATTTTATAAATAAAAGAATGAACCATAGACAGACAAAATGAGTTACCCAAAGTCATAGGAAACCTGTGGCCAAGTGACTAAATATGCTTCCCCTAAGCCGTATGTCCTAGCTACAAAGCTATTCTTCTTTTTCAGGCAGCAAGAGTTTCAAATCATGCTGCTCCTGATAAAAAATAGCAGACTGTCTGAAAGGGCATGATTTTCAATTTACTGATATATTAGTAAACAAAAGAATCCTTCTGTGGGCAATTTGTAACGTATTTTTAGAAATAACTAACATTGAAAATAATCAATTACTCATTGTAGATGTTATCTATATAGTATTTGAATATGTTTTTATTATCTAAAATTATACAATCAGTAAAATTAAAATACATTTAAATATTATTTAGTGCATCTGTAGTTTATAGAGCTGTAAATGCAGATTTATAGCTAGTATGTCATGTTCTGGTGAAATGTCTGCATAAAAATGCATGAACATTTGTGCTGTAACAACTCTGTCAAAAGAACATCATGGTGATCATTTGGCAACACGTATATGTTGTCTGATGAACTTTGCTATAATTAATTATTACTGCTAATGAACATTTGATTAAATTAATTTCCTAAAATATACAAATGATTAAGTGAGAATATAGGGAGATTTTCTGCATATGTTGGTAACAGTAAATTCTTTGTAACGTTTTCCTGTATTTAATACCATGAAATAATAAAATTATATCCCTTTAAAAGAGGAATTTCAAGAGAACCTTTTGGAAAGTTCAGTCCTCATATTCATATACCCAGGAGTTATTTGAATGAGCTCAAGCTAACCACAGTGCTGACCCCTGTGATACGTTCCTGTCACTCTAAAATGCTGCTGAGCAATATTAGCAGAACAGAAATAACACCAGAGCAATGTATAGTAACAGGAGTTGTTGCTTTCAGTTTAAATTCAGGGCTTTACATAAGAGAGCTTCATCCCTCTGGAAACACAGGTTGAAATATGGAATACTTGTCACATGTCCTGCTTTTTAACTTGTTTACCTTGATCCTTGACCCATTGAACATTGCACCACAGGTCTTGTATCAGCAATAAATGATAAAACAGTGTATTTTTCACTGAAACTAGAACAYGTAGAAATATACAACTTGAAGCAACTCTGTTATTTATCTCTTACTTTACAATCATTAAAATATTGAAAAGGTTCCGGAAGTCAATTTGCTTTTGTTTCATAATATTGATCCTAAGTTTGTACTAAGTGGATTTTCTTTGTTTGTAGTTCCACGGAGAAAAATARTTTGTTTATTTTATACAATACATAATGCACAAATGCTTATTTGCTCCCTGAGACCRCTCGAGGAAATTGAAGTCTCCTTCACGCTAGCCATGACAACACAGTATCTGCTAAATGATGATGATGATTATTGGAAAGTGGTAAAATACAAACTCTGGAAGACATAAAATCTTCACTACATGAGTTTATGTCAGCAAGGATCCAACTCAATTTAATGCTGTATCTTGTCTCCAGGATATTTCAAATGTTAACATCTTAGATATTTATTAACTTCCCATATTATTCTTACAGTACTGGAAAATGTCATAGAACCAGAGCAGTCAAGACATCAGCATCTACAAGGGAGAGACTGAACAAAATATGGCAAAGAATGGCTTGAGCACCAGAGTTGGTACAGATTCATTTCTTCTTGATGTGGGTCTTCTGGTGGGTTAAGCTACGACAAATGGGTGATCTCTGTCCTGTGGGGAGGCTCCAGTGTCTAACACTGTGCGAGATCCACACTGCCCTGGTCAGAGCAGTCACCAGACACATTTGGCAGCTCTCATTTGCTCTGTTTTTCCCAGCCACCTGACCTTCAAACCCTTTGTTAAATTTGCTTGAAATAGGGCAAGTGTCTCAAGAGGTTTTGAGTGGAACAGGAAAAAGTAGAGGCAGAAAGACAGTCTGATCACATAAACAACTTTTCTTTAGGAAATCCAGATAAAGTGACTCCTTTCTGCAGTGTCTGGACTACATGTCAGGTTTAATATATGAATATTGCTCCCTGTGTAAGACTAGTTGAAACTTAGCTTGCGTGGTTGCTTAAGATAATAAGTGGACATAATCCTACATTTGGCTTTCAGTAATGCAAATAGCATCCTGTTATCTTGTTGATGCTAGCTGTAATGTGAAATATACTGAATTTCAGAAATAAATCAATACTCATTTTGACAATAAATGAAAATTATTAATAACTTCATTTCAAAAAAAAATGTACAAACGCAATACTCGAGAGAATGCAGAGAAGTAGTAGTATTATCATAGCATCCAGCATACCACTTTTAATATGCAATCATGTGTTTTACTTAATTTTGAATATTTTTATGTCAATAACGATGCTGAACTTTCTGCATAAAGATAATCTATTTTAGATAAGATGGAAAATAAGTGCAAATTGTTTCGTATAATAGGCCTATAACTCATTCTTCTCATGAGCCTAAACATCGCAAAAAAAAGAGTTGGTGAGAGTTTAATCATTAGCAATTTTGCTACTTCACTAGCAGTGTAAGACCCTCCTTGATTTTTTCACATAGCTACACCAATACTTTGTACTTTTGTAAGGGCTCCTTATTGAACTTTCCAAATCTTTTACAAGTATCAGGAATTTAATTTACCCTACTTCACTGCATCTTGTGCCTTATAATCTTCATGTCAGAGATTAGAACAGAGAGTTACAAATAGTTAAATTGCTTGCTTTAAGTTGCACAAGACTGGTCATGGACAGAAATAGAATTCAGATTTTCTGACTTCTTGTCACATGCTTTAATTGCCAGTCTTTTCTAAAATTTTGATTTGGGAGGAATTTGAACTTAATCAGCATTTAAGCATGGATGCTTCTAATGCATTTACCTTTAGTCTCCATCTCTTCCATGGAACAACCCCTCTATCGGCATGTGCTGACTGCTACTAGTTTTAAGATCAAATTCTGGCTATCAGTGTCTAAATACAAGCTCTTACTCATATGAATAAAGCATTTTCCTTTCCCATACAAGCGTCCTAATGTTTCTGTGATATTGTTTGAATAAGACTCACAGTATTTCACCATCCGTATGGAGAATCCTCCTACTTAGGAAAATGGTGTGTGCGTGCATGTGTGTGTGTATGATAAATATTACCGCCTTCCCATCTGTCACATCTTTAAAGATTTATATAAACTCCATTATTATGGGAAAAAGAACCCAATAATTACTGAAGTACTTTAATTTTCTGTACAACATTTCTTCTACTAATTTAGGTAAAGGATGCAACAACTATTGACATACTAACGGTGGATCAAGAGGGTTCTTGTAGTTATATCTCAAATTCTGTCCTCTCAAGCCTAGCAGGAGATTTGGATTAATCATACTGGCATCAATGATATAAACAGGCAATTCATCTTGAAGCATTCAATAATCTTCAGTAAATGATTAATACACTTTTAATCACAGAATACCTGGTACCCTTCCAGTCAATACTTCTTATGAGGGTAAAAAGATACATTACTGCAAGCTACAGGTCTTATTCTGTTTTGTTAGATCCAGCTGAAAATGTCTTGGTTTTATTTATGGAAGGAAATGTAATCTCTGAATTTTTTAAATCCAAGGAGAAATGATTGTATAATATTTTGCTGATTTTTTTCTAGCTAGATCTAATGTGAGTATAGAAAATATATTGGTATTTTTATTAGTGGAAACTTTATTAGATTTATTGTATCCAAATGAAGTGAACTTTCTGTGGGTTTCCTGCGAGTATAGTATTGTTCTTTCTTTAGGGCATAGCAACATTCTTTCAGGGAAGTTTGGCAGTCATCCATCATCAATACTCTCCTCGGAGGTTATCATGAAGCATGGAAAAAGGACCTGCCCTCTCTCCCTACCAATGATATTTGCCTTGAAAGGGGAAAATGCCCCCTCTCCACAGCTCTAGCTCTCTTCCTCTGACTAATCCAYGGTCCAGCAGGAAGTGGCAAGGTGCCTATTGCTGCCCTTTTTGAATATCAGACCTCTGGGCATTTCATCTTGCCACTATACCATGAGAAATGTCGGATGAAACAGGAGACAATGCAACTGAAATGTCAAAGGTTTGAGTTCAATTTGGTTTGAAGGATGGCCAAAGGCTGAGATCACTTCTTATTGTAGCTGAGCTATTTGTAATATACATTGTCACTTTGTTGGTTATACGGCATATTGCATTTGGTTAGTCCACACGGAAATATTACCTACCCTAGGTGAAGAGACATACCCTCTTTACTGGAAAGTAAGGTGAGTTTTTTTTTTTTTTTTTTTTTTTAATAATTACATCTGTATTTGGGCCCTGTTGGACCACGGATATGAAAATACACATTGTATTTCTATCCTCACTTTTTAGTGTTAGCTTTCTTTCTTAGAAACCTTTAACAGAGAAACATATACATATTCTGCCTTCTCCTCAAGACTTTACTTTTGTTCTTCATGGTTCGTCTCTTCTTTAATCTCAAGTAAATGTCACTTTACATCCCTAACACAGTGGGTTCCCTGAGTCAAGCTTCTCAATGCTATCACAATACTGAAATAAATGTGCATATTTTGCTCTCTGCTCAGGGAAATTTAGTGTACTTGTCATGACATTCAGTCCTTTTTTTTGTTTGAATAGGTGATGTGAAACAAAACACCTTTTAAATAAGACATATTCTATTAGATAGAATTTATTAAACTATACAACTGATTAGTGAAACTGTTTGTTTGATCCAAAATTCTATTTTTCTTTCCTGAACTAAAAGAAAAGACAGCTAATAAATTCCCTTTCTATTCACAATGTTTATTACTATGCACTTTTATCCCTAATATGTAACTGGCTTCCGGTGGTTGGGATGGTTTCATTCGCTGACTTAGAGGAAGTATTTCCACTTGGAACAGTTAATACATTGCCAAGAAAGATATCTGGGTCACTTAATTGAACCTAATATTTTCTCTAAAATCCATCCCATCTTGAAAATATATTTCAAAGTATTATCATTATGCAGTGACACTATTTGGAACTGGAATATGCTCAGTTGTTATACCGTTCATAAGCAGTATATTTTTATTGCAAACATTTTACTGACGGACAATAAAAGTGCAAGAAAAGAATCCATTTCAGTTCTCTGGCCTAACTTTCAAATAATGCAGAAATGCTCATATTACAGAGTATTAAATGCTACTCTGGTATATAATTACACCCAATAATGAAGCTAAGATTATGTAGGGTAACACCCATAGTTATTCCCACAAAATAACCTCTTCGAATTAKCTCCTCCAGCTCAGATATTATAGTACTGTAATTGATTCCACCCTCCTTGAAWCTTAATCCTTAATCAGATATTTTATCTTATATTTGATAAACTGCATTGAATTCACCATCAACAAAATCTACATTAAATGTCATAGGTATTGAGACTTTCAGGTTGAAGGTAACACTTCTCAATATATTTAATTTGGCAGTATCACTAATAAGTTATCCTGCTGCCTGGACGCAATTGGAGATAATGGTGCACATCAAGCACAGGCGGCCCTCAATTCTTCCTGCCACCTGAAGGGCTCAGGTGAAACTCAGGCTGACATCGGAGAAGCCATGACTTCTTCCACGCTCCTTCAGCTGACGATGGCGAGCGGAGAAGAGGACAAATATGATATTGCTGATGGGAATGTGAAACTCGAGCCCATTAAGTTAAATTTAGTGACAGTAATAGGCAAATCCAGAATTACAGTTTCTTTTAGACCAGCTGCTGTGTATTAAAAGGGAGTCCGATAAACCCAGGGAAACTATTGCTGAAYGCGAGGGGTTGGTGCAGGCTTTGCTGGACATAGTTTGCTGTGCTGTGCAGGCTGGTAATAGTTAATCCTGGGAGACTTAGCTTTTGTTTGTCTCCCTCTAAATCATATCCAAATGATTAAGAAGAAACTTTCCTGTGCCTTCATTCTTATATGACTACTTTCTGAAAACTATTTCATTGGATTTAAACAAAAAATGCAAGCCTGGATTTCTAATGATTTGCCTGGATTTCTAATGATTTTGTGTTCAACATGTATCTCTTCCCAGAATACTGTGGCATATTCTCCCCATCAGCATTTCTCTCTCCTTGTGGGACCAGCGCTACTTTATATTATGGGAGATTCACCTAGAGATTCCAGAGACTTTTCCAAATCTTGCCTGATTTATCACTGTCTCATGTACTCCAACAGTGCTGAATACAAATGTTCATCGCAAAATCTGCAGCAGATTCATATTCTACTTTGCTAAACTCTTTTGCAGTCTTAGCTCTTAATATTTTTATTAGCTTCAACAATTCCACTCTGAACTGCCAAACTCTTCCCATAAGCACTTTGAACACCCTTACTACCTTTCCTCTCTTTCAAACAAAGTGATGTTATCTAAAACATTTTTTTCTTTTTTTCTGCAAGTTGTCTTTCATTCCATCCATCAGAATAGATTATTCACTTTCTAAATTCCTGTGTTGTGTCATTGTTCATTTTTAACATCTTGAATTTTAGTATATAACCTAGAATAAATAAGTTTTATGATTATAGATTGTCATTTATCAATGATTATTGTAAGCAATCTCTCAAAAATCATTGCCTAGTTCTGTTTTTTATCTATTCTGTGTCCTGTACATACTTTTAGTAGTCATAGGATTATTCACTTTGTATAAACAGAAGTATATGTTTAATTGTGGTCTTCAAGAAAATTAGCTCAGACAGGGTCACATATTCCAGCCTCATATGAAATATCTTATGTCATTTTTACTTCACCAATTTTCTTAATATTTCTAAAAAWTTTCTAAATGGTCGTGGTATTCCATTTACTCTGTTCTCAGTCTCATATTTCACATTTTTTTAGCTAAGGGTTTTGAATTCACTTTCAGTAATATAATACATATAATCAACTTACATTTTATTGTAACCTTTCCTGTGATATCCCATTCCTTCTGAGCTCTCTTTTGTTTGCTTACATGTTAATTAGCTAAAGTGCTGTCAGATCCCCGATTCATTGAAACGGATATAAATCTACACATAATGTGATGCCACCCATGTGCTGTCATTGTCTAAGCATCATTTCTATGTTTTACCATACTCTGAGATTTCAATTTGTGCTAAAATGCAGAGGTGGGCAATTTGGTATTCTGGGTAATTTGGTAGTCTTGATTTGATGTGTGCTGCACTCCATTTATAATCTCTTCAGCTCATCACCTACACCTTTTTTTTAAAAATCAATTAAAGGCCATTTGTGATAAGTAGTCTTGAATTCAAACTAAACTGGAGGAATAAAGCATTAGTGGTCCACACAAGTGCTGGACCTGGTCATCTGCATTCTATTCAAACTACTGACACTTTAATATTCATGCTGCTTCCCATCTCATCTTGCAATATATATGGAGAAAGAGTGATTTTGTGCTTAAAGTGTCTAGCTCAGATGTCACTGAAGCAAAAAGACACTTTTCTATTCCTTTATATGGGTGGAATACATGGAAAGTATTTTGATTATATGCTGCATTTTCCAAATGCAAAAAATGCCAAAGCTGTGGCAGAGAAGAAGTAAAAAGACACCAAAAGCGAGCAAATGCGCCCGAGGCCTGTTAGCTCTCCTAAGCCCTCTTGTCACTGCCCAGGAGGACTCTCAGGTCCAGCAGACCTGGAAGGAGCTTGAAGCGAAAGGAGCACGGGCTGCAGAGGCTGGGGAAGGGGCCTGGGCTCTGGACATAGCAAACTGACCTCGAAACTTGCCTGCGTCACTGGAAGCAGGAGTTTCCTTTCTGATCTTTGCCTCATCGTAATTATGAGGCAAATCTTTCCAGAAAGCAAAAAGAAGTTCAATCTAGTAAGATTTTATAAGCAGTAAATTATTTTCAGAAAAATTTATCCGTTCTATCTAAAGCCAAAGTCCCTGTATTCCATTCTGGGAGTCAATTTCTTTAAGGTGTTTCTTTTTGTTTGGTTAGTTTTTGTTGTTTTTCACATCTCAGTCCCTTTTTTGCCACCTATTGGTAAGCTCACATGCATGTTTACATTGGCTGCAGCAATATTATCCTGTCTGAGGAGGGAAACCATAGAAAATATTTGTGTATGAAATGCCTGTGGCACTTAAAGAAGGCCCATTCTATCAGCCACCCAAAGAGCCTATAGCTGTACACATCCATCTTTGAGCATATGCATGAAAGGGTGATTTTACAATAATATTTGGAGTAATGACATTCTGCCAAACTCAGAGCTGGTATAAGCARGTGTAGTTCCACTAACTTTATTTGTATCCACGTAACCACTTATGAATTTGGGCTTATTATGCTTAGTTTTAAGATTTAGTAACACTGGCAAATCCTGGCACCAAAATAGGGCTCTGAGTTGTGAAGAAGATTGTCAAGTGCCACCTCAGGGTGCCGGCATGCTGCACCCTGTCTCCCCGCGAGCTGCCCCATGGCTGTTGGCCCCGCTGGATGGTTGCAATGATCTTGCATGGATGAGCTGAAACAGCATCTGTGAAACCTGTCCTGGGACTTCCCCCCATGGCTCAAGAAATGCAGAGGTGTACCTCAAGAAATGCAGAAGTATACCCAACATACTGTATAACACAGGCAATACTGGGAGGGAAATTTTCACTCCCATTTTCGGCATTGCTCAGTGGGTGAACTCCAGTCATTAGGAGCGTTCCCGCTTCATGAAGTAGGGGCAAAACGAAAACAATGGCCAAATTTAAGCACTTGATTTAGTGCTTTAGTGATTTAGCAATTGCTTCCTTCATGATCAGGCTGCTATGAAATACTCTTCACATATACTGATCAAGGAAGACAATCTGTCAACAAGTATGTCTACCTGTCCACTTTTTAAAATGACATTAATAACATACTAGAAATAATCTGACCTAGTTCTATGTAAATACAAGCAAACAGTAAGTAATTACACAGTGATTAAGAAATTGCTAGTAATCACTATCATACAAAAAAGTAATGCATTAAGATGTTTACAATAATTTTAAAAGGTGTGACTTCTCCCTGTCTTGTTCCAGTGCTTTAAGTTCAATAATATGCCAAAGTGCTGAGAGCAAGTCCCACTTTTTCAATGGGTTTCAGTGCTGTCTGGTGTTCCTGTCTTCTTGTGACCACGCACATGAAATGCGTGGTCCTGTGAGCCTGCACATAGTGATTCACATGTGTTTTAATTGCCCAGTTAAGAGTTACTTCTCAGTAAAAGACTTACTTTTCAGACTTTGGTTCAAACGCATCTCAGCAAATCCTCCTTGCTGTTGACTTCACAGTGCATGTCTATTTAGTGTGTTTTTTTCCTGATTCTGCAGCTAGCTTTCTTTGCATCATCTAGTTTAAAGCTAGTCATGTAGAAAAGCAAAGGGCAGACGAAAGATGATTTCATATCTAATGCCTATATAAAGTGTATACCTCTGATATAAAGAGCTGGGTTCTAATTTACTAGAAAGCAGAGGCTTGATTTTGGTGCTATGCTGGGCACTGTGCCAACCCACAATTTACTGCTGGCCTATATTCATGATCTGTGAGGTAACAAAGTACACCAGTTCACAATTTCATGAGAATTATAAGGACCTTGCAGGACAAAAGATTTCTGTAATTCTAAGTCATCATCCTTTCATGGTTACATCCAAAATCAATATTGTTTTTCTCATTATTAAGAGCAGAAAAAAAATGAAATAACAAAATAATACCAGGTTTAAGCTATAGTGCCATGTTTTCATTGGCAGTATATCATCCTGAAAACTATTTCTAAAATTCTGGGCAATTTGTAAAGTGCATTATAACAGGCAACATGATACTGCATATATATCAATATATCTACTGCACATTATGTCTGCATAGATATAATTTCACTCTGATGAGATAAACAGACCTTTCCACAAGGATTCTTTATATGCTGCACTTATAACAACTTCTACTGTATAAGTGGTACTTGCTACACAGAGCATTAATAAGAAGTGTTGTTTTAATGACAGCAATTTACTTTAAACTACTCAGGACCAAAGTTCAAAATGTGATGGGCAAARACATATAGATGACAATGGATTTTCAGCTAGTTGGTAGCATTTCATTTGTAGTAAAGAAGAGCACTTTGACCTAGTTCTTCATCCAATTTTCATAAAAACAGACACAAGTTCACCATGCACAATCTTATATACTTATCCTGGCAAAAACATAAGGATAAGTGCATGCAATAAAGTGTGATAAATTAGAGCTTTTTTTCCCTTCAGTGTCAACAAGCCAGGAGCTATTTATTCAGCTGTCTGAACCTGGCAGAAATTGCCTTCTAGATTAGTTTGGAAGAAAACCTGCTAGTACTATTTTGGGGTGTAGGTTTGATTTTACATCCTCTCCACCCTTTCTAGCTTTGGGTCCATACAGCTCAGGCTGACTGGGGATGCTGTGGAAATGCAGGCTGCTTCTCGTGTTATGGACCACAAATCAGTGTACTATCACTCATATACATTTAAGAATCCAGTGCCAGATAACCATACTTTGTTCCACCTACTCCTTAAACTGACCAGGAACAATATACCCATGGCAGTACATCTGGGCTGTGAGTCTTGCCTCTCAGCATAGCTAACCCAAGTGGAGCTTCCTCTGAGACCTTCTGCTTCCTCCCATTGCAGACAGACCAAGGCAATTCACCTAACTCGGTTCTCATCTAGCATCTCCACTTAGGCGTGCATGTAGTCCCCAGAACAATGACACAAAAAGCCTTTTTGAAAAGGATTGCTACTATACAATACTTATTTTAAGTAAGAGGTTAAAAGTTTATTGAGTTGTAATTAACTAGGTAAAGTGTAACACATTATAAATATGTTATTATAAATTTTATTATGAAAAGTAAATTAAATTGAAGTATATTAACTTTAAACATATTAAGCAAAGATTGAAAAAGAATTAAAATTTATCCATGTCCTTTAAAAAAAAAAAAAGGCTGGCAAAGGCAGAAGAAATGAAATTTATGATACCTGGGAAAAGACATGGTCTCATTTGTGTGGTGGTTTGGTGGCTTATAATGGGGGTGGATTCAAAATGTAGCAGACCTGACGGGTCTAGTATAAATCAAGAGTTAGTGTTTTAAAGCCACAGTTTGTGAGATCAGAATGAGGTGCTGGTGATGTGAAACTGCTTTTTTCAGTGATGCAGTGTATCAGCTTATTTAAACTCTATCTGTGCTCAAGGCTAATTTCTGCAGTCTGAGCCTGGAGGAACCTTTACTGAGGAGGAGAAGGATCTGTCTTGCCACATTGTGTAACTGTGTGGGTCAATAGCCCAAGGAAATTGGACATCTCCTTCTTGATGGAAATTCTAAATGCAGAGAGAATTTAAACCTGATCTTACGAAGAAAATAGTCTAAGGAGAAAGAAAATCCTCAGAAACTTTGAAGAAATGTTTTAGTCCCTCAAAAGGTCATGAAACAAACCACTGCAGTGATTCTTTAGTTCGTCTGGACCTATGATACTTTTGTAATTCACACATTACTCAGAAACAAGCTGGGTATGACAAGAAATTAAAGAGGAAAAACAACTTTGTACTCTTTACAAATATGTTCCAAGTACAAAAACATAAAAACAGATTGCAAAACACATTTAAGTTCAGAAGATATAGACTTTCAGAAAGGCATCCATGTAGAGCCTTGCAAAATAAAAGTGCTTTTGGTGGATAATTATCTTAATTGGCTGCTTTTTTTTTTAAGATCAACTTGTCTTCATTTTTTATGATTTTTTTTCTATTTACTCTCTAGTGTAGTCTTGGAAAACGACTGTTTAGACCACAATGCTTTTCTATTTAATGCAATTTTCTGGATTTGCATTTCCAGGCCAATATATGCTATGTACCATTTTTTATCTAGTTTATCAATTTCCTGAAAAAATCTATTGTGTCATAGCCATCCCATGAAGAATAAAAGATTCAGGAGTTACCAATGGACGAAGACAGATAAGAAGTTTGGAGTTCAGCCACCTCAGCTTTTCCTAAGCTTATAAGGCTGAACTTTGTTGGATGAATGAAGATGCCATCTTTTTAATGGGACAGTAAACCACCAACTTGAAGTTATTAAATTTGTACTTGTCACAAGAATATAGCTCATTTCCTCATCAGTTTGTGCAATCTTGGCTATTCACTATATATTTAAAGGAACGCAGAGCCTACTGGAAAATGCTTTGGTTTGTTTCTTTGTGTTTAATTTTTAGTTTCTCACTTTAGTTCACCAAAATTCAAACTTTCTAGCAAAGCTGTGTTTCAAATTCTAGTTGAATGGGGCATACTCCAACAATGTGGTTGGCTGTGTGGTGTATTTTTTACCACAGACTATCTTAGAAATGTATACACTTCAGTGTGAGCAAAAGTTTAATAAGTTTCTGTTCAGAAAGTATTTTTACATTGATTAAATTTAAATCCATTAGGGATTCTAGAGGCAGGCACAATATAAATATGGTACATTTTATTTCTTTTTATATTTTGACCAAGATTATTCTCCTCTTACAAAAGAGACAACTTTATGCAAGCGAATCGTATTTTGCAATGATTGTTGTAATTTTTATCCAGTCATTCTCAAACAGTGGCCTATAAATCACAGAGGTCAGCAGGCTCTTCTAGCTCACCTTTTAGTGGCATCTTTGGATGCTACTCTGACTTCCATCACTCACTGCAACATCTGTAAATCTTCACTAGCTTTTAAATAAATGTAGATTAGTTTCACAGGACTCACTTTGGTAAGAGGAAATTTTCCATAGTCCCATATTAATAGCCACAATAACTGATGACAAGAGTATTTCTGTTCACAGGAAATTTCTGTAAAAAAGTAGCATATCATACAGACTGTTTTTTTAGAAAGCTGTAAGAAAAAATAGATAATATAAATGAAATGTTAAACATTTTTAGTCTTTCAAAAGACTATTATAAACAATACTGTTTCCTAAAATATACTTATTGTCATGATATCTACTGAAGAACATTATTCATGACCTAACAATGATATTTTTCTTCTTACAAGTATTGCTTAAATGTCTCTGGGAATACGTGTTTCATTCCAAGTGTGACCACAGATTTTATTTTACTAAAAGGGACTTAGTTTTGTCTATATAACTTCCTCATCATGTAAATTTTCCTTTATTTACATCTATTTAACTATTCCATGTTTTCAAATCTTAAAGTATGTTTTCTTTATTCTGTTTATAAAGCTCTATGCCTTAGACTAGAAAAGTGTAATGGAAATCAAACCTCCCATTTACATTTAATATCAGCGCTATTTTCCAGACCAAGAATGGATTATTTACCCACCATTATGAGAGCCCTGACCTAATGAAATATGTATATGTATATATAGAAGATGGAAAGTTAGCCAGATGTACATCTTCAAGCTGAAAAGCAAAAGTTCTGGCTGCAGCGGAGAACATTGTGTAAGGAATAGGATTATGGATGAGAAGACAGGATAAATCCTTCAAGTAAATTAGTAGTACTAGTGATTCAAGTGGTAACTTGCAGGGATGGTCCCTGTTGAACAGAGCCCTTGGTCTCACTCTGGTTGTATTAATTATATTTCTATGGTTATTGAAATATCAGCTTCCCTTTATACTGGTTTGAAAATGGGTATGATTTTAATTATAATTTTGTTGTTGCAAGACTTACTTAATTACAGCCAGATTCCAGTGATGTATTGAGTAGCCCCAATGAGTTTATTGAGTAGTTCCAGTGACCCTTTGTAGGAAAAGGTGCTATTAGTGTTAGAAAAAGCAGCTCAATTCCTCAGTGTTTAGGAGATCATTTGAAATCCCCAGGTGCTAGGTAAATGCAAAGTGTGGCTGTTATATATAATCCATATGGACTATGAGAAAATAATTATCAGGCAAAGGGGTTCACTAGCATGCACCCCACCTCCCATTGACTTCATTAAGTCCCTGGGTGGGAGCAAGAGGCTGTAATTTGCAGATCCCTCTGAAGAACTGGGTCTTTACAAGGTAATCTCAGCATACATCATGTTTTCACCAATGAGTTTGATGGAACATAAAACAAAATTGTGGTGACAAGCAAATCCATCAATGGCACACCCAGTAGATTCCAATTACGTTAATTAGAGTAGACTTTCTAATGAGTGGAATGTCAAACACTGGATCTATGCCCAGTGCTAATCATTCATTCATTTTGCTGCTGGTTCTAATTCTCATTATGCCAAGGAGGTTTCATGCATTCTGACACCAAACTACGAGCTAAGTGCTTCTGCTTTAGAAATAGATATAGAAATGGAAGTACACAAGTTTGACATACTAATTAAATGTGCCAGGGTGCAAGATATATTGCTAAATGTCATTCTGTCCCTGTAAATGCTGGCATCAGCCAAAGCACAGAAAGGGCGTAAAGCAGTATTTACAATTATTCCACAGCATAAGCAAGACAGTGACAGTAACTACCCTGTTATTCTGAGGAGTCTACTGATGTGGCATCCAAATAATAAAGAAAAATCTAGGAGACAATAGACCTATTATATTAAAAGGGTGCTGAAGTATGGGGGGGGTATCTGAATATACAAAAGCCACGGAGTGGTAACTTGATGAATACTAACAACCTGAAAATCAGTTAACTGCTTTAAAAATGATCTAAGGAAGAGTTCTAGAAAAATCCACTCCAGAAATATAGATTCAGAGAAATCTATATTCTCTCATTCAGAGAAAATATTCACTTGCAGCCAGKAGTTTTAAGACTTAGAATGTTAGCTGCTGCCTGCTGATAATTAAGCAGGCTTGAGCTTATTTTTATATTAGCTTCAACCACTGATGAAGATGGATTTGCACTACAGTGCCCAGCTGTGAGCTGGAGAGGCGGAAGCACAGACACACATCCCTTCTGATGATTTGGCTTCCCCAAAACGAGCGGTGGGTACATGCCRGTAAAATCTCAACCCACGGCAGATACATTCTCCAGTGACTTATCTTAGATCTCCTTGAGATCAGCTTCCAAATTTGCCACCTACTTGTTCCACAATAACTAAACTAACCAYATTTGCAAGCACTGGTACATAAGATTATGCCTTCAAATCTGTGCTCTGGATACAGGAAAACAGAGGCAATGAGAAGCTGGATGGATATGATGCAAATGGAGAGTGTCAACATCTCTGCCAACTTGCATTGACTGGGTATCAGTTGCCAACTGGAGTATCAGTTTGGTTCCTGTATGAAACTTCAGGTACCAAGTCTGAAGAGGCCAGTCTGTTAACACTGCGTGAGAGATGCAGTTTTAACTGAAGCAGTATTTAGTATGTGATCTATATTTTGTCGGCCTGGAAGGAAGCCGAAACTAGATTTTGCTCAAGATTAAACCCATAGTCTCTGCTATTCTGTAGTTGCTCCTGCAGTTAACTGGACAGTCGTTTTGCTGRAGCCTGGGCGCGTCACCTTCCACCCCCTCGAGTGCAAGTTGACAGCACCAGCCCAGATGGAAAGTGAAGCAGGGGCTGCTGTGAGTAAGGTGATATCCCAAGGTAGTGTGACTGTGGGTAATGTCTAAATATTTATTAGACACAAGACCTAAAAGGATAAATTCCAGGAATCAGCTGTATAATATTTTTTAATAAAAAAATAAAAAATATAAAAATCAAACCTTTTAAAAGGTATTTAAGATCCCTGGAGGTGCTAAGAAATAAACTTCARACTGTAATGGCTTTTCAAACTCATGCCTATTATGTAAATCATTATGCAGTGAACAAGAGTAACTCCATTCTGTCTAAATTTATGGATGGATTAACTGATTTGTATTAAAAAAAAAGAACTGCCTGAACTACAAGTCATGCCTTTCTAAGGTTTATCTAATTTGCTGTTTAGCTTTGACAATGTATCACACATGCACAAAAATACCCTTAACTTCTTGACTTCATAATCAAAAGGACAGATGCTTAAAAAAGATCTCTCACTAGAAATCCGCGTGGAAATATTTGAAGGGCATTAGAGGAATAACAGAAATGATACACAGAGTTTACAGTGTTTTTAAATAGGAAATACAGAGTGAAAACATTTCTAAAAGTTTTTTTTTTAATTTTACTATTTTCAGCCATATTTTATTTTCTTTTTGCTTTTTAGAATTTCTTTTGAATATAATTTTCATACTGGAAAAATGACAGACAAAGTGAAAGGAGGAAAAAAAAGCAAAAAGTAGACCTCTTCTGTCCGATAAGAATGCAGAATTTTAAAAAGTCTTGATCTAAAATGATATATGATAGCAAAGGAATATCATGAATATAATGGATATCAGGGATATCAGGAATATCATGGCTGCATGCCGGGAAGCTTGGAGTCTGCACAGCGAGAGCATCTCAACATAGCACAGAAAAGAAATGGGGAGAAGCCTGGCAGTTTCATATTTTGCTTCTCACCTGTGGTATGTCCTGGCTCCTCCTTACACAAGTCCCTGAGGTTAGGTTTGCTGGCAGTGATAAGGGTCTGAATTACAGGAATCATTCTAGAGGGAAAAATGCCATATGTAATTTATTTTATATAGCTAATAATAAGAAACATAGATTATGCTTGCCTTTCCTTTCTAAATTATTAGTTCTTTTTGCTTGTGTTCTATTGCTTTCAAACTCCACCCATTTTTGTCTTCCTTTTTTTTTTCCACGTTGCACAGCCACGATTTTCTCTC
The DNA here is from genome assembly GCF_003343005.1 of Rhea americana. NCBI lineage: Eukaryota > Metazoa > Chordata > Aves > Rheiformes > Rheidae > Rhea > Rhea americana. The sequence continues at coordinate 10,619,676 of NW_028186149.1, forward strand.
CTCCTCCTTTTAGATATCTTCACATTTTTTTTCTCCTGTACAGCTGAACTCCTGCTGTGTGTCCAAAAGGAAAATGGAACCCACTAAATAACATTCCGGAGTCAAGTTTCCTGAAAAGGGCTGTGAAACTTCTAGGAGCTGCGATAGATTTTCTCTGAATTTGAACTGATATAAAAGCAAAATCTGATTACAACAAGAGTCATTGGTTCAAATTAAGCAGGTTTTCCGCTCCTCTTTGAGGGAATCCATTGACAAATGAGGCTAGAAATCAAATTGAAGATATTCATGAAAATAGCCAGCAAAATTTGTACTATTACAAAGTAGTGTATTTTTACTGGGTCAGTGGAGGGATGATAAAATCTATCACTTGAGAATCTTACTAGCCATTTTAAAATGATCAATTAAGAAAATCATTGTTATCATCAATCAACAACTATCAACCATTAAGAAAAAATTTTTAGTTGGTGCCTACAGTAAAGTTAATTTGAAGGGTATGACTATAACATCATGCTGTAATTCTTATGTCATAAAAGTGCTTTACATTTTCAATTTACTATTATTCATTCTATTATACAATTCATGCTGTTTATAAAATTGTATTAATAATATCTAAGCAAATTGCATTCACTTGTATTTTGCAAAGCTTTAAAGATGAAAATGTCACAAAAAATTAGTTTCAGATGTTTTGGTAAATGAAGGATTAACTCAGTGATTCCTCAGGTGCTCCATTTCTTGCATTCAATTTATACTTACAGACTTCAACATGTCATATAGTGGACTATATTTAGATTTTGAATGACCATTATTTTGGCATGAAAAGTTCATCTTTTTATCATGATGTCTTCATTGCATAGCAGCTAACATCTTGGTCAACATWTCAGGGCTTGGGTCAGCAGTCTGCCCAGAAAAATTCAGAAGCTGATATACTCTGTACTAAAAAGTCGTGCTTCCTCAATAGCTGCTTATAATAGACTCACATCAAATACATTGGATGATTTGTAATATATGAAAGGATCAGTGGGTCACATTAAATAGAAGTAGATTTAGTAAAATTCTGTAGTCTACACTGTATCATAAATTATTAAAATTAATGAACCCGATCCCCTCTGCAGATTACTCCATGGCTGACACCAGTGTAATTTCATTGATATTAATGATTCACTTTCAGTTTCACCATGATGTAAAACTGGAATAATAGCATGATGATTCAGGTCTAATACTATTAAATTAGCTGCACCATTTACATTAACAGATGGCAGGCAAATAGGTCTTGCTTCATACATTCAACCCAGGTGATTAGGTAGTTCTTTTTTCTGACCAGAATTATATGGCACATTAATCTATATGTTTCATACGCACCTATGTAACAGCTTTTGGATTCTGATCTTCAGAAATGTGATTTTAGTAGAGTGGGAAGGACTAGAGAAYGAAGGCTGGGATGGAGGTTGGGTTAGAAATGGAAGGAAGGACGTAACCTGAGCCGTGGTGCAAACACCTCTGCCCCCTCAGGGAGATTTTCCTATAGCGCTGCTTGTCTGCGGACTCAAATATCACTAATGAACTGACCAGGCCTTGAATGGGCCGTTGCACTGCACGAGGTCGGCTTAAGGCTCTACCACTGGATGGCACAAGCTTGTCTGACTGCACCTTATGGTGATTCTCCTCTGGACTGAATGGAATAAGCAGATCAAGCTTTAGCTCCACTTTCTGCTTTGAAATTCAGAGAGCGAAAGAATGACGGTGTCTTATGTGCATTGATAAGTCCAATTAACTCACTGCAATGTCTTGAATGTGGCTTTTATTCCCTTCTGTATAGACAAGCCATGTGTCTGGCATTCAAAATTTAAATAAGAAAGAAATATGATGTTTATGCCTCTGTTACTTGACCAGATCATAGCTGCTCTTCATGCCTAAAAATGCATTTTATAAGTAAAAAACCCTGTGGCTGAATATGACTGTTACTGTGAGTGCTGTTGGCACATTGCTTTGCTTTTGACAATCTCTAGTTCTTAAAAGTTGCAATATTTTAATTGGAGAAAGCAGCTTTAAATCAATAAATTAATTATATTATCTAAAACTATCTCATACTTATCCTTGTTATTTCATTAACATACAATAAAAAAGGAATGGAGTAAAGCCTTTATATTGTGAATATTAAAAAAGTAATACAGCCTATATTAACATCTTTTAAATAATATATTTCCTCCAAACATGACTAGTCTTAAATCTGTTTCTCAGCATATAAGTAATGAAAAAGATACTTTTTTCTGCAAAACCTGGTACAAATATGTACACAAATACTTATATTTAAATCTGATGATGGGAACTGCAGCTACAGATAAGTTAGGTTTATAAGCATTTTATGAGTATCAATATTAAGCACCTATTTCATAGAACAGGAAATGTTTGCACAACACATTTTCTTTTTTGTACTTCTGGGTGTACAAATACACTCCAGGCATCCAAAGCTGAGGCTTACAAAGGAACTAATTTATGTTCTCTAAATTAAGCAGCTCTAGAGCACATAAACTCTTGAACGACTACCAAAAAATAGTGGACTTTCACTGAAACCAAGTGGAAAGTTTACATTTGAATTTATTTTTTTTTAGGTAAGAGTTGAAGAGTTGCAGTTAAGTTTCAATGTTTCATGAGACTATGAAAGCAGATTACACTATTCAGAGCAACTGCTTAAAATCATTTTCATTATAAAAAATTCTAGAAGTTCTGCAGAAGTGCTGAATTAAAACTTTTTCCTTTCTTCCCTGCTATTTGGCTAAATTTTTAGTTATAGATACTACTCTTGAGTTTTCATTATTGTTTATTATTTGAATATTTATGTTCATTTKTACACAACAAATATAAATATGATATTTGCTGGACATCAGAAAAGCATACCGCAGTTACGTTTTCGTTTTAATATGAGCATTAAATGGATTTGCTGGTACGTAAAATTTTAGTTAAGTTCTCTTTATAGTCTAGCAAGAGAAGGACACTTCAGGTACAATTCTTCCATCTTCTTTGCGCTCATTRTATTCTCAAATTTATTCCAAGCAAAAGCAAGTTAACTTTTGTTTAAAAAGAACTTTTATATAGCTTTTGTTAGTAGCTTTAGTAATGTCAGGAAAATTAATTCTTTTCATTTATGGAACAACTATGCACCTTTTTATTTTCTTTGAATCACATAAGGACCAGGTATAACTCTAAATATCAGCAGAGACAGCAAGTGAAAGGCTATGGGTTTAAACTGACAGTGAAATAACTGACACTGGAACAAATAACTATGATGACATGATGATAGATGTCATGGTATTAAACAGGCATCTGATTACACATGGTTGAAATATGAAAGAGGATTTTTATGTGGGAAAATCATTATCCAAAAGCAAGAGAGTGGTTTATTATGTCCAGACTAGAATAGCTCTTGACCAAGAACGATGCTGCAGATATGTTTCTGGCATGGTCCAACACAAATTCCTCTCTTTGCTAGTAAAGAGCCTTCATGCTTCTGTTTGAACTGCTGTTAGCAGCGTGCAAAAGGAGTGATGACTGTGTTTTAGACTTGCTTTTCCTCATAGTATGGTCACAATTTTTTCCATTTAAACAATGCAGTATCTTAATTTGTATATATATGGAATAACTTCACGCTAAATTATCATTAAAATCACTTAATGAAAACAAGAATAATAAAAGTTTCCAAATAGAAAAAGAAAACACACATTCCTGCAATTTAAGCTATGATCCTATTTCTCCTTGAAAAAGAAGAAAAAAAGACTTTGTAACACTCCCTAGGCTCTGTCAGAGCAAGGAAGGAAGCAGAGATCCCAAAGATAAGGAAATAGCAGGGGCATGCCGGAAAAGGGTTCCCACTGCAATGCCTTGTCGTCACCCTTTCATTAGGAAAAAATGGCATTAAGACATAACATTGTTTGTAAATTCAGCTTAACCATGACATACTTTTCTTTTGCCTTCAGAATAACTTTTAAAAATTTCTTCCCTTTTGATTAGCAGTATTTCTTTAAATTTAGAAGATCATGAAATATCTTCAATTAGATACTTGTTATTTTATCTGACTGGTCTCACATGATGTCATGTAACCTGAAGCACATGTTGTGTTGTGTCTCATTAAAAAATCCCTCTTCTTCTAAAAGCATGTAGCAGCTGGTATTGATAGCAAAACATCTGGACTCCACCCAGGAGCCAATGGATATGCCACTCTCTGAATTAGATTGTTAAGCACATTCCCAGTTCCTGTTATGGATTAAGTAGATAAATTTATAAAATATTAACTTCACAAATATGAATCAAACTATCAAAAAACCCTGAGTCTTATACTTTTGATTTGGAATGTACTCAAAAAGTCAAATGACATTGAATAAAGAATTTTATACAGCTTCTTTCAAAGAAGAACTATTTTCATTAGGATTTGATCTGCTACTGGAGATGTGTTGTCCTGTTTAAATAGATACATCTAATTAAAAAYGAACTTGGGATATTTGCAGTGTCTTAACTCATTTTTCACGAATGGCAGATAGAGACAAGAAGGCCTGTGGTGATATTTTGGTCCACAGCTCATGGAAGTTTTGAATCCTGTTTTATCCTCAAGTTTTTTTACGTACTTTTTCTCAGCACACCTGTACACTTAACCAAAAGCCTTCCTTTCTTGGAGCTTCTTGATAGACTCTCCAGGATGTTACATCATTTCATGGAGCACAGAATACATACTTTAAGGGTGCCCAGAAACCTCCTTGGTAAACTCCATGCAAAAGACAAACTAGTTTCGTTAGCCATTAGGACTGCATTGTCTATGACTATCCTTTCAGAGATATTCCATTGCAGTCTGTATACATCTATGGCATCTGAAGTAATAAATTCTGTGAGTATACAACAGATATATTTTTCTTACTATAAATCAAAATAAATCAAAATTATGCCATAACTGAGAGCTGTGCTTCTTTAGGCAGTTCCTTTCAATAACAGCATTTTAATTAGGGTTACATATATCCCTACRCTTCTCAAGGTGGCATCTTACTAAAGAATGAATAATGTGACTGCTCTCCTGAAAGCAAAAACCTTGTAAGCTGCTGTTGACATTACTATGCCATTCTGTCTTTTAGGTTCTAGCAATGATTAAAGTCCAATCAGAGATAATACTCCAGTTTCCACAGTAAAGTCTTTTTGCAMAAGAATTAATAATTTGGATATGATTCACTAACACTCATCCCAAAGCAGTTGTGCACTGTGGAGAATCTGGAGAGGAAGAGTTAGACAGAGACTCAAAGGCAGTTTCTTTGAGCGTTCTCTTCGTAACAGAGAACAACCAGCCGGTATAAATCCTTCATTATTTCCCTGTGTCTGACGAGTGGGAGTTACCTGAGTATAGTGTGTTTGAAAGGGAATAGCTCATCCTTCTCTGAAATGATGATAGAAATAGAGTCAACTGCGGACCAATTATGATATTCAAGTATTTCGGAGTCTGTTGAATAGGAAACATTGAGCCGCACTTGTATGATGGTTAGCTTCATTGAGTTCTACCAGCAAATGTAGTACTTAACTTCAATCAATGTAGAGGTTAGGAAAAGGAAGTTTACCGTATTGATGGATTTCATAAGGGATATATGGAGCCAGCTGGAAAGGGGTCACTCTTTGAACCTGCTGAAAGAGCTGTGTGTGTCTGAGGATCTCAGAGAAACTAGCCACAGACTTCATCAGATTATTACACCTGAATCAGGAGACAGCTGCATACTCTCAATCTTASCTTACTTACAGACTGCAGTGTGCAATTACTTGCAAACAACTATTGATTCTGTTAAAAATAAATAGGAATCTATTACAGGGAGACTGCCGTTTCTAGTCTTCAGAAATGTTTTATTGCCTTTCTGTTGAAGTAGTGATGTCTTGCTCCAGGAAAATTTTAAGCCTAGGGAAAAAATATAGCCTACATCTTTGGRGAAAGAGATATGGGGGTTTCATCACTGTTAGAGAGGTTCAAGACCAAAATTATGGGCTTATCTGAAAATGAGAACACCAGGCGTTTGGGAATCTAGGAGAAACAGGAGAGCAGTTTAAATGTTTTAAGTGCTTAAAAGTTGCATACATACGCTGGTCAGTCTCAGCTGCTAGGAGCTATGGAAGAGTGTGTCTTTGTAAAACAAAGACAGGGAAAAGGAGAAAGCTATGCTAAAGTTATCATTTTTATTAATCATTCATATTATGACTYTTTCTTTAGATTGCTTCTTCATTTTGTACTGAGTAGTTCATAGTGTTGTCTCTAGTTTACATACACCTGAAATAACCTTTAATAAATCCCACAGCCAAGTCTCTCTGCAGATTTTGTCTTACATAGACACTCACATGCACTGCTCTTTTTCACCTCCCAAACACATATTATTTTGCATCTGTTACAATTTTCAAATGATATCCTGTTCATGGTCAGATTAGGTCAGGATTTAGATGAGAATGGGATAAGGACCCACTAGACAGACAGTGATCTAGAAAGCCTTATTTTATTATCTATTCCTGCCACCAGCACTGCAACGCTTTCCCAGCACACTGTGCAGGAGATGCAGTGTTTTCTTCTTGAAACCCTTGTCTTCTCCATAAGGCATGTCCCAAGCCAGGTTCTAGGCCCCTCCACTATGTTTTGGGGTCGAGCTAAGATTTCTCAGTGACAATTAAAGCAGGCCAACACTCACAAAAGCTGGCTCTTTCAAACTAGAAATTGCAGTCAAATGTTGCATATCCTGCTTTGCAACACAAGGGAGGGAAGCGCTCAGGTACTAGGAAAGAAGACCAGAGGCTCTTCTGGGTTATCTGGCACGCCTCACAGGTCAGGCACAGAACAAAGCTCCTCATCTAGAAACGTCCTTCTCTTTTTAATCTCTCTCTYTTTTTTTTAATTTATGATTATGAAAAGAGCTGAGGAAATCTCCTAAAGCCTATATGCTAGATAGAAAGTATTAAATTAATAACATGATAAACATTTGATTGAGTGCAACCTGAGGGACACTATTCAAATATTCATAAGGTCCAATAAAATGAGAGACAGGAAGGCAAAAAGGCAGTACACATTTAAAGATAGCCTTCAAATTGTTCAGCTAAGTTCAAGAGCAATTACAACATGAAAGCAGGTATTGTAACCAAAAATAAAAGTTTTATAAACCTCTGTTAACACTTTAAATTGTGTTAGGAACAGAGACCAGGGACAAAAATATTTACACACTTCTCTTGAGGAACACCACTGCTTTCCTAAAAAGTAAGCACACAAGTAACTTTACTCTTCTGCTTAAAGCCAATTTTTATTCATATAAGCTGCATGTATCCATGATTATTATATATAATTTCAAATACAGCTTTTTTGAAAGTTRTAGGTCCATTGGAGCAGTAAGAACTGCAAACAAAGCGAGAAACTGAAATCAGAAACTGATAAAAATACAGATATTGCTAGATCAGCGAGCAGATCTAGTGCTGGCAATTTTGACAAATCAAAAGAGTCATCTTTGTATCTGAAAGCCTAAATGTAAATGTTTTGATGTAATTATATGCAATGCCTATCAGCACAGTGCAGCCTTGGATTGTTTTTGAAAATGATAAAATAGAACTTGGCACTATTCATTAATAGTGCATTTTCTAAATAAAATATAAAAATGCAATGAAACTGTGAAACTGTCAGTTTATTCTCCAAAATGTGAATTTTTCATCTGAGTCAATTAGTTCTAAATTAGAATTTTATGTTTCAAATAGGTTCATCGTTACATGAGGATTCGACAGTTTCAGATACAATGGGAAATTTCTATGGCACAAGACTGAGGAAAAATTTTCACTTTCTGTGCAAGTGAGTTAAGTCCTTTTGTCTAACCTACTTCACATGCTACAAAATTTGCTGCCATAGTTTCAGCAGAACTAAAAATATAGCACATTTTAGAGAAAAAAAAAAAAGCTGGAGATGTGTGACACTGTGAGAAGAGACATTTTTATTTTTTAAGCATGAGCTTGCCTGCAACCAGAAAGCCTGCAACCACTAGCAGCTAGCACAAGAGGAAAGCCTGCAGCCTGCCTATAATGTGCAGGCTTCAAAAATCAGAAGAGCATCTTAATTACTTGCAATATAACTATTTTCTTTTAAAAGCAGAACAGATGATGTGAAAAGGTGCTGCTACATTATTATTTCAATCTCAAAATAGAGACTTTATCTAGTCATTTCATTAGCCCATAATGCAAGGCTGAACTCTGTGTTAATCAGCTTCTTCAAAGGCTCCATTTTTAGGTAAATGAAATTCCTTGTCCATTGGCTGAGGCAGAAAGGGTTTGTGTAGGGCAATGCTTTGAAAGTTCCCTGCAAAACCAGGTCCTTTTAAATTCCAGATTTCTAACTTTTTATTTCAGTTCTTAGGCCTGCAGCATTSTAGCTTTAATTTATGTTAATGAATGATTGGATTATGCTACTGTTGCCAGAGCATCTGATCTGCCTGCATCGCTCCTCTGTTCTGTGACAATGCCTACAGTGATTAGCTGGGCACATTTAAACATTGTTTGCACTGATGTATAACGTTCAGTGCAGCTTTTAAGCAAGCAGATAGCGGCAAAAACTTTGAGTGTGCAGCAGACGGAGAGCCAAGTGCGGAGCATCAGTGGCGGATTAGTCGGCACTGCTACACAGTGGAGAGAGAAAAGATTAAACGTTCTTCATTTGCTAGTTATGTTGGAGACTGTTTACAAGGAGTAATAACCTTCAGGTCTCCCTTTGCATTTTAACTCATTAATTAGTAGTCACATCTGTTTAATCTATTTAYGTTCTTAGGTTCTACATTATATTGATTTGCAGCAATTTCTCCAGCCCTGCCCCATGTTCCATTCTATAAACATTTTTCAGAATTCCATGGAACTCCCCATTCTAAGCTGGGGGGTAAAAATCAGGATAATTAAAAAAATCTGGAATAGAGAATTTAGTTCAAGTAAACAAAACGTCTCACTTTTCCCTCTATCTACTCCTATTTATCAATTAATGTTAATTACAAACAACCTAGGATGAATCCCATTTATTGTATTTTCACAGTGTTTTATACTACACATTTAAATAGAAACCAACAAAAGCTGTTATCCAGTCTAGCAGTTAGTGGTTGATGTAAGACAGAAATTCAGTTTGCCTGAGAAAGGAAGAAAGTGAACCTGGATGTCCTACTTCTTCCATTGCAACCACTAATAGAATAAACTTCAAAAAACAAAACCCCCCTCTGCCAGTATTACATGTGCTTGACAGCCTTCATTTTATTTGAGATGAATTAATTAATTTGTGTTGCAATAAGCAAGAACTTAGCTGCAGCCCGTGAATGTCTCTGAAATGCAAGGCTTGGTGTTTTCCCCTATAATCCCATCCCACACCACTCAATGAAATCCAAAAATTATGGAGAGTTTTGCCAGAGGTGTCATTTGGACTGAGATTTCATCCCTGCTCCATGTAACCCAAGACGCCGCAGCTGAGTGCCTCTGGGAACCCCCATCCTGCGAATCTCTTTGGCAGCACCGGCACTCTGCGTCAGCAGTAGTATGAACGGGCGTAAAACCTTGCAAGAATCACATTTTCCAAAGAGTCTAAGTAACTTAGGAGCCCGAGTTTCATTTTCAAGCATGACTTAAGCACTACGGAGTTTTTGATTCACCGTTAATGGTCCCCAAGCCATTTAGGAGAAAATATATGAAAAAGTCTTGGACATGGCAACCATTCCTCTCCAGGCCCAATATCCTCAACRTTAGGAGCTCGTCTAAGAGGGAAGCATCAGGGTTGAACCTCTGTTTTACCAATTATTTACCTATTTGTGCCAAATAAAAAAGTTTGGCATGAGATGTTTAGAAACTCCCACTTGAGAGAGACCTGGGCTCAACACCAGGGAGCGTGGGGCTTGGGAAATAGCCCTCTCCCCCGAGCCCCCCGGCAGCGCGTTAACTGCGTGGGCAGTCGAATCTCAGGCGTCACAAGCACAGACACGCATGCACGCAGCCAGGCACACAAAGCCCATCAGTCCGGTAAACCTGGCCGATTCCAGCATTTTGCAGAGTTCTCTTTCTTATGTTTGGAATCTTTATTTAATATATCCAGTAGATGTTGGCTAAACATCTTTGAGAGGAAACAAATGTATTTTAGGAACAGTTAAATGTACYGTCTTGTAGTCTTGCTGTACTTAGAGATTTCTGGATTCTTATCTCTTTGTTTAGGTAAAGTAAAAYGCTTCTGCTGAAGTTTGTATAAAAACTCCGCTTTATGGCAGCTAAGACAATGGCTGACGCTGTGGATCGTGCCCTCCAAATTTTTGCTTGTCTTAAAACTCTCTAATTTTTCCGTCGGACAATTCATGGCTTCATCTTCAGTAAATGAAACAAGAACTGCTTACTGATACTACTGACAATATTTGTTTGAGAAACCTAATTTAATAATGTAAATGAAGTGGAAGTAGCTCTTAGCAAATATATCCCTTAAAGGCTTTAGAATGAGAACCAGCCTATAGAAATAATATTTCTCTGTAGAATGACAGTTTTAAAATGACTGCAATGATTTGTAGGATAGGCTATTAAATTGTACTGTTTGTGTACAATGGCTGCCCTTAACAGCCTCACAGCTTCTATTTGCAAGCAATTACCGCCATYGTGGTATTTGCTGTATTCCATCAGCTTAGCTTACTGTTACCTCCACTAGTAACACAACTAGTGAACTCTTAGGTAACAGGCAGATGTTGAAAGGTTTCATTGTGGACCACCATGTGCAAAACAACTGAGAGCAGAAACAGATAATACTGATGAGGTGTTTTAAGGCTCCACTGACCTTATACCACATTTCTTAATAATTTGCCAGTGATGTAAATAACGGTGGTCTGTACTTCCTCTTCAATAYATACTACTCTGTTGGCATAGTTGTTGAATATTAAGAACACATGGCTCACAGGCTCGGGGACAACCTTGCCTGAGGTACGTTTCAGGCAAACAGCATGGCTGTTGCTGGCAGTCCAGAAGGATATTCCAACTGCTTGCAAACTGTGAGTCCACCTACCTGCAGCAACAGAAACCTGAGCTTCAGCCATTTGCTTTATGGCTCGTATTACTATTCTGAGCACAGGCTCACAGAGCGATGGAACAGGCTTTTTCTAGAAGGACATTATAATGTGAGTCAGCTACAGCCATGAATTTTATTAACTTTTTTTGTTAGAAACTGCATTAAATGGCAACACTAATGCACAGATGAGCTCTGCAATGTTCCTATTCCAAGGCTGAGCAGATGGCTGTTTCGATGTGTGCTTGCTTTCATGTTCTCCATTTCATGCAGTGTCCCTTATCTTAGGCAATCCACTCACATTTATGCTGCCAGAGAGCCTTTAAACTTGCTGGAAGTTTATGGAGTAAAGAGACGGTTTGGKGGAAAAGCCAGAGGGAAAACTCAGATAAGACTCTGGTTGTGCTCTCTCCTCTACTTGATTAACTCAGGAAGCTTCTAAGATTTCCAGTCTCTTTGTGGAGATGGAGGAACTAATTTGGTAGGGAAAACCCAACCAAACACTATTTCAAAACCTGAACAAACCAAGGGTCTAAAACTCTCTCTATCTCCCAGCATGGTATTTTATTGCATTTTTCCTTCTCCATTTTTTTTTTCTTAGCTCTGTACAAAGACCTACATTTATATCTAACTCATTTTTGGAAGGAATAAACAATTCAAACAGCAGAGAACAATAAGAACTACAGGTGCACAGATCCTTTGAAAAATAAGTCACTGATGTTACAAGAGAGGTATTCAAACTGAACCACTGAACCTTCAGAGGCCACTGCTCTGTTCCCATTGCAGCTGGTATTTTCCTTCTCATTTGCATTTAAATGCAGGAAGATCCAGATACTCACTCTTCCTCCCTTGACAGGCTTCTATTGCAGGTGGTGTAAAATGCCCAGCTTTTTTTATTTTTATTTTTATTTTTTTGGATCAGTCTCCCACCAGCACTCTGACATGTTCCTGTCCTCAATGATACAAGGAGTTATGCAGCTTTCCTGTCTTCCATGTGCTCCAGTCCACTCCCCACCACCTGCTTATTTCACAGCGGGAATCCCATGGATGAGGAGTGGTCAGTTTGTGCTATTACCTGAGCAACCTCACTGGTTGCTGTGACAGGGGGGGATCTAGTGTGACTTGTAAATGCTGCCGGCTCGTTAGTGCAAACCGAGGATCTGACAAGCGCTAGGGAAGGGGAGCGCTATGCAGCTCCCCACAGTCTGACTTCAGTCAAAATGGGGAAATCTGCACAGGCTGCAGATTACTGGCAGTTTCTGGTTAAACTGTCTCCTGTTAGTATTTGATAATAGCTGCAATCAAGGAACTTCAGCTATGAGGAAATGAGATGCAAAAACTGGCATTAAAGTGAGTTAGTTAAAAAGTGTCTACCATGCATAAATGGTAGACACTAATGCTTTGCCTTCCACCTGTGGTCATGGTGCCTTCTAAATATCGTAGTTTAATTCCTTGTTACCCATTAATTTTTGAGATATTCTCCTAGTTTAAGAAGTAGCACCAGAATGTGATTAATATGAGATTCAACAGCCAATAAAGAGCTAATAAAGGAATCAGTTACTGCCTCTGGCTCCTGTTATGTTTCAGTTTAACTCTAAAGGGATCCTAGAAAGTTGTACATCTTGCACTGGAAGGCCAGCACAGAAGAGAGGCACAGTTCCCACCAGCTTCCTTGTGCCATTAAGACTTTATATGTGAGAAGGAGATATTCAGAGATTCAGAAGTGAATGTGGAGCACAGCAGCAGTAAACAATGCCTAACTCCACTCTGCTTGAAACACCTCTTCATCTTGAACTCCAGTCAACTGTCAGGAGTTCATTGGCATTTGGCTTTTATTTTTCTTTAAGTATCAAACTCCTAATTTCTCTTTATCTCTCTTGACATTCTTGAGCCCCTCAGTCACACCTCTCATCTTCCCTTTGCTCCACTTCCTGCTGTTTTATACAAATAATAAAGAAAAAGATTCACAACCCCTTGTGGAGGCTTGGGAAGGTTAAACAACTTGCCCAAGTTATGAAGAGAAWCAGACAGAAAAACTGAGTCATGAGCCTAGGTCTTGGGCCATAATCYCCATTCCATTTGCTCATATGTCATCAATACGCATAAATATGTGGTTCTATTTTAACTTGGAAATATTAAGTCACTGTTTTAGCATGACAAGTTTTCAAATGATGTTTTACTGGCTGAACATCATGGATGTGAACATCAGTTGCACAGTAAGAACAGACTGAAAAGGCTAAAGACAGTGCCAGGGAATCAAAACTAACACCCATTATGACCCATATTCCTTTCTATAGAAACAGGAGAGTCTTTTATATGMGCTAAACTCCTCAAGGTCTTGTTCAGACATGAAACCTAATCAGCCAAATGTAGCAGGGGGAGTAATGCCATGTATTTCCAAAACTCCCTACAGCTGGTTGCCTACCCTTCATATCACACATACCAAGCTTTCACAGCCTAATTTAGCCTCTTTTTCATTTTAATATTTTAAATCCAACTAGAAAAATTGTATCATCTATGCACAGCAGGATGTCCCATTATACGTGAAATAAGCTTTACTGGTATTACAGAAATGACAAGTTCATTCTTGATGCTATGTACAAAGCATAATTCCATTCCGTAAAGCTTATTGAATTTAGACAACCCAATAGCATATGTGAGCCTTATGTTATTCTGCCCTTTCACAACATTTACAAACTGATACATATCTCTTCAAGAGGATAAATGTTTTCCTAAGTCAAAAAATGTCAGCTTTAGCTTGGACTGTATTAGCTCTGTTGAGTTCTTCAAATACACACCAGGTTAATGAAGACTAAACCATGGTGGGCTACGTTTTTTGATAAATATTGAAGTGCTCTTTGATCCTGATAACCCACAAATGTTCAGCRTGAGTGAGTTTTCACAGTCAGCATGCAATGATTTTGATATTTGACTTAATCTGTAGCCCAGTGTGGTTTATTTTCCTTATCTGGATGGTATGCTTAGAACAAGAAAAGATAGAGAAATTAAAAGCAGCAAAACAGTACTCAGAAGCCTTTTTTCTTTCTTCCTATTTTGCTAGAATTCTGAGCCAACTTGACCCATGCCTTAAAGACATCTCATACACAAGTCTTTGCAAACAGCGATGCACCAAGATGCCCCTCCTTGTGGCCTACAAACCATCTGCACTTTTGCACTACAGTTAAGCTCTCCATTCACTCGGTAGCTTTATATCAGACTGGGAATTAAAAATAACAATATTTTCTACTTGTATCAATGCTTATATAGCACCTTTTTATCCCAGGCTCTCCAGGCACTTTACAAACATTAATTAATTAAGTCTCACAACAGCCCTGTGAGGCAAGGAGCTATTAGGTGAAATAATTCCTTTCAGTTTCTTGCCTTTGCCATGGGGAAAAGAACTGGCATAAAAAGCTTYGTCTGTGCCAAAAAAATATAGCCCAGAAATAATGCTGGCAGGGCTGTATGTCTCATCACTGCAGGAAGCAAGTGCTCAAAATCCTTATGCATTAGCAGAACTAGGGAGCTAGTTGTCCTCACGAGCTGAGCATGGTATTGTTATCGGCATAAAGGTTATTTTTTTAATCATAAGAAATAAAAAGTGAGAGCTTGCCTGCTAAGCTTTCCAATGCCCTCGTGGATCCTTAGTAACAATGTACGACCCACAAATGGCAGCTAAGGCCAACTGGTGCCTAACTGAAAGTACTAGATGAAAGTAGCCACATCTGTAGGCATGAAGAATTACTAACTCAAGCTGAAGTTGTTTCCTGGATCTGATAAAATTAGGAGTAACCAGGTTGTTATACAGGCAATMCAAACATGAAAGAATACAAAGATAAAGCACGAAGGATAAACACATGGCAAAGCATTGAACAAAATGAACGGTAATGTTTCAGACACTTCAGATGCTGAAGCACAATACTTCAAAAATAATGCTGTAAATTGTGATGTCTCATTTACGGGTATGTTTTKGGGTTTTGGTGCTTTTTTGCCTTTTTAAAGGGGCAGACAGGAGAAAGACTTAAAGCTTACAAAGGGGAAAACACACTTACAGCTTGCAAAACAGAATTAGACTTACAGCTTGTAAAGGAAAATAGTGCCATCTGAATTCAATGTTTAGCCAAGCACTGTTTATCAGGGTTTCATTCTGTGCACTAAGAATATAAATGGTTTCTTTTTTCCCGGGGCCAGATTTGGATCACTAACTTGAGTTGGGCCTGAGGGAGAAGCACAGCATGTATGATGAGCTGATTAATTACCAGAAATCAAATGCCTTGCAGTCAGGAGCAACGTGCTTGAAAGAAAGCACTAGTACCATAAAAGTGGTGCATATCTACATGCATGCATGGCCAGGCAAGAACACCATGGGGATTAGGTTTCACTGTAGCCTGAAACAAAGGATTTAGGAATGATTGTTTATCCTTGACAGTGTGACCTGTGCCAGTCTTTATTAACAAGGGCTTTTGGTATGTGACATTTAAAGTAATAGAACCCTCTTAAATAAACCTCAGGATTTTACATTCTTAAAACATCACTAGGATTTCAGCTGCTTCTCAGAAACTGTGGCAGTGATTCATAATTAAAGGTTAGGATATGTCTTATTTCAAGCCTTATGTGCATAAATATAATCCTTTTGAGTCTGTCTTTTAGGAAGAGCTCATTTAAAGTGGAGTACAAATCTACCAGGAAGCCGTAAACGAAGGCAGAATTATAGTAAATATTACGAACATTATATTGGCAAGATTGGAAAGTTGTTGAAAATTAACAGGAGATGGGTCAGATCACTTTAGTAGATTTTCCCTACCTCTCAAAATCATGTGTATATATATATATGCAGATGCCTAGTAGTAGATTTTGTTTTCTATACAGGATTATTTTAGAATTGCTTTCTCAGTGATAAAGCTCAGGGATATCATAAAACTCATCYGAGATTCTAATACATCATTTCATGCAGTCCTCCAGTACAGAAAGTCATCTTGTCTGGATGAATGTTTTAATGGATGATTTAATGCAAAACACTGTTAGACTGTTTTAAAGTGTTCTGTTTACAGTTGTCTATTCTGGTATTTAATTGTTCCTTCCACCTCTTGCTCGCTAGACAATAAATAGTACATTGTCATCTCACTAGAAGTATTTCTGCTGTTTGAACATATTTTTCTATACCTATAAACTACCCTTTGAACCAGTAAATGCTTCAAAATAATATGGGTGCTGTAAGTAAGGCTATGGCAAGGATATGACAGGCTAAATGGGAAACAGCAAAAGACCAAGCCAGGTGATGGTTTTCTAGTTACAGAGAGTAGATATACATCTCTGAAAGAAATATTTGCCCAAAGGGTGACTGACATGATATGTCACTGAAAAATAAGCTAACTTTTCATATTATTTTCTCTTTTTTGTTTTCCCGTATGTCTTTGTACTGGGAGAAATAACACTTAAGAAAGGGCATTTTATCCAAACCTTCACATTTCTCTCAGCTATATTGTCTAAAGTTAGGTAGCTGACACAGCTCCCTGTCTCTCTTGCTACCTTTTAATGCAATAAACATTTACAGATGAAATTTACAGGATTTTCTGTCCTGATAACATTTTAAATGGTTGTTTCTGAAAAAAAGTAATACCATRCTGCAACCAGGCCACAGCTGAGGACATTGCCCATCATTTCAGTATTGCGTGCATGTATTTTGCTTTCGACCACAATGACCAACATGCTCTTTGACCTGAGATGAGAATCAGCACTTTCTTTGAACTTCTTTCCCCACCTGGGAGTAAAGAAGTGTCCAGCAGAATTAATTTGGCAACTTTGTCCACTAAGCATTCACAGAAAAAAAACAGATAGCAGGAAGATCCTTTGGATCACATTGTCATGGCTCCCTGACTTCAAATACCACTAGAAAAATTGAGGAAATCTTGACTTTCATTGACACAAACCAGGTGAAGTTTTCCTGGAAAAACAGCCTGTTATACTTCACTAGTACATGTGCCTTGTTCAAAGGAAAGCAGTCCTGTACGGCATGGTGTAGCAAAGCTAAAAAAAATTTTGCTCTGATCCTGGAGTAGCCACGGACATCGTATGTAGTCCTGGACCAGCTGCTGAGTTCAATTTATCTTCTCAACTGCACAGCCCGGTAAATCATTTGCCCATTCTGCCTTAGCTTCCACTTAAATAAGCATAAGGATAATAATACTGCAATATCATTCAGCAAAGTTGTGACATAACCGGAGGGAAGGTCTTGAAAAAACACTGAACAACATGCAGCAGAGAGAGAGAGAGAGATATCCTTGCCACCCTCAGTACATAGTGTTGGTGTACAGAGCTCAAAATTTTCAGAGTAGAAGAAATATCTAAAGACATATTTTTCTTCCCTCAGAACTGTAATGCTAATCCTATTARCATTTTAGTGGGTGATCATGGTGCAAGAGCTTCACACAACATTTATATAAAATCTGAACATCCCGTGAAAGCAGCTGTGAGGGCTTGATGAGCTCAAGATAAAAAAGGAGGCACCCGTGAACCATCCAAAGCCCTTCAGCACTTGGTGCGGGCATGCTGGAGACCCTTCCTTCTGCTGTAGCTGCTGTGCAATGCCGGCTCCGAGCCCCTTGCAAAACCGGGCCGCAGCTGCAAGGCCACTAAGCCAGGAAGAAGACCTGAAGCTGGGCACAGAGATGGGAAGGCACATTCAGCCCCGTGTCGCAACGTCGTGCCGGGCCGAAACGCGCCGCGACGCCAGGCAGATGCAGAGCTGAGACGGACAGACATGCAGCGGGGTGGAGAGGGCGCGGTGCGTAGCCAACACTGGTCTGCGACTATCCCTACAGAAGCAATTTTAAAATTTAAAGAAATTGAGTTGTTTGGAGTTCTGAAAAAGAGTATGGAATCATCATAATTCATACTTTGTTCTTTTTTCCACTTGTTATTTAAATTTCAATAATTAAAACTCCTAAATACCCATCTCAGCTGTCTGGTATGGATTTKGGATTTTTTTTTTCCTTAGTACCTAAGCAGCTGTAGTGATGATGCTTCTCCATGGGAGTTTGATGATGGAGTGAGTCTTTGACTCATACCATTAATTACCGCCAATGTGGGGATTGCCTACAGCTCAGACGTCACCTCCCAGCCGCCACCCTCTTCCGGCTCCTCACCACCATCGCTAGCACTCATATTTTTTTGGCAAGCAGCCCGTTTCACGAAGCACTACCTAAGTCCGAGCGTGAAGCCGTGGTGCTCATCTTGAGTCTCTTCCACTGTCACTGCTGCCGCTCATCTCCTGAGGGAGTCTTTGACATTAGCTAAGCCAAACAATACTTGCTACTCTTTTTTCATATTTATTTGTTATTTAAAAGTGGAAATACTTACTTTAAAGCAAAACGTGACTTTAACTTGTATTATTGTGCTTATTGTTGTAGCATTAACATGCTGAATCTAGCCGGTAGCTCATTTACTCCCACAGCCTTTGTCTGGCAGTGGCAAGTATCCGTTATTTCAGAAAAAGAAGAAAGAAGGAATTTTCAGGATGCCTAACCCAAAAAGAAGAGTTTTTCTTCTGCTCTCTCCCTTCCAACRCAGTGAGTTGCAATGTGACTTATACCTGATTTACACCTCAGCGTTATCACTCTGGATACTCTCACCGGCCACGTGATTTTTTTATTTGTTTTTAATCCCACTAAAACCAACATTGCCTTTTGGCAACGAGTTTCACAGTATAATTCTTCTTCGTTGTGGAGACAAATATTCCCATTCTTCAGCTTTAAATTTCATCTTTTAACTGAATATCCCTTTGTCTGTGTAATATGAGAAAGCCGGAGTCAACTATTCCGCTCTGTACTCTCGCTGCCATATATTATTTTATAAAGCTTTATCTGGCCTCTTTGTATTTATCTTTTCTCTAAAATAAACAGTTCTATTCCTTTCACTATCTTCAAAGATTTTTTTTTCAAGCCTTCAGTTATCCTCCGAGATCATTGCCAACCGCTTTCTATTTCTTTTTCCCCCAGTTTTTTCAGCAAAGGTGACCAAAAGTTTTTAGCATTGAGCTTGTCAGTGGTTTATAAAATGACATGAAATATTTGCCATTTTATTTTCTACAGTTCCTAGATGGCATTCCTTCAGGCGCAGCCAGATTAACCAACGTTGCAAAGAGCGCGATTCCCTGCACGAAGCCCCTCGCAGTCTCCGTTTAATTTACTTTGTCACGGTAACAGACCTGCGCTCTTCCTCACATCTGTTACGTTTCGACTTTACGTATGTGTTTATATGATCCTACCAATTGCCTGTAGCTCTTTCGGGAACCTGCTAATTTTAGATAAGTCGGAAGCCTACTCTGTATTGACGCAAAAACGGAATTGCATTTAGAGTATTAATTTCTACAGATGCAGCCTGCCCGCGCTGCGTAGCTGCACGGGGCGCTAAGACTGGCGGGGGCAGACCGACGTCTCGCAGCCCAGCCGAGGGGTGCGCGGGCTCGCTGCCCACGAGCAGCCCAGGGCGCGCGGGGCCAGCGCACACACGTATTCCTGTGTGTATATATATATGCATATGCACAGATACACCCATACAAACGCATATGCACATGCTGACATGCACACACTCACTGCTGATTCTGCCACCTCAGGGTTTGTTTATACAAAAAGAAGGAAAAATTGGTGAGACAGAAATCTGATTTTTGGAAGAATTGTTCTCCCTTATGTTTTGCAGGATATTTCTAAACGACATTCTGCATGTTATCTGTTGCAGCTAGTTAGGCAGATATGTTATTCCAGGCTGTTATCTGACTGAAAAAATAAATTCATCTACACAATATATTTTCTTTGTCATTGTTATAGAATCAGAGAAGCCTAATCAATATGAAACACCTGTTCATATTGCACACTATTTGTATCATTACTTCAGTTCCTCTGCATTTGCGTCATTGAAAAACTGGTACKCACTGGCCACTGGTTTTCTTTTTAATAATTTACTGCCTAACTGCGCTCAGTTTTAAACTTCTCCAGATATGTCATTAACACTAAGGCCCCCAGCTTTGGAAAACCCARAGATTTTCAYGTTCTCAGTGAAAATAAATCGCCTTTTTCAAKAAATAGGCCTGCAGTTTTTCTACCATCTTCAAGAAAGATCAAAAGGCTAAAGAAAAATGTTTCACATAAATTTCTGAATGTTTTTCTGAATTCTTTCACTATGTTTAGCTTTTTTTTCATGAAACCAAACTTTGATCTAGCAGTGGTGGACATATGCCCCTTGAGATAACTCGGCCAAATATAGTTCTCTTTTCTAGCATTCCCTTTTGCACATGTAACTAGTGATTTGAACTCCACACCACCTTGGCTGGACACAGTTTAGAGAGCAGACACTAATTCCAAATTAGGTCAAGTTTGCATTAAAAAATGTGATTTATTCGAAGTAAAATATTTGCTATTCCCTGGGAACAGACTGTAAAGCCCTTAGGGAGAAGTTATTCATCCCAGCAAACCTATTTACTTCAGTGAAACTATTTGTTTAAGAAAGTTCTGAACAGAGAAATCCGTCACCACGGCTCACGGTGATGATAACCGTTTTATGATATTATCAGAATTTCAGGTATCAGGAGAGGGGAGGGCTGAGATTTTAGGAGACCACTGGTGTTCTTCCTCATTGCTGTAAAGTGTGCTGCTACCTGTGAAAGCAAAACAATCTCCAGAGCCGCCTTGTGAATATCCTCCTTTCTTAAGGGACAAGACAGGTTAAAAACTCCCGGCGTTACCAGCTGCTGCGATGCGCTCGGCTCCCAGAACACGCCGCTTGCAAATGAAGCTGTCCACTGGCCGTTTTCTAATGGATCCACTTTGCAGCGGAGGGATTAAATGGAATAAATAAGTGTTTGTCTGGGAGACAAAATGCACACGCACAAACACATTCACTCATGTGTGGAAAAGTCGTTTCGCCATGAGGAGGAGCAGGGACACAACCAGCTCCAGTTTTCCAGGGACAGCCCATCTGGTTAAGGCTGAGAGGATTTGCCCTTCCTTGGAGAACTTATTGATAAAGTGTAACTTACTCTGTTGATTAGGAAAATATTTTTTCTGAAGAGCAAGCATATCTCAGCGCCCTCACTTTTCCTTGCCAAGTGTTTTCCTTGCCAAGAAAGACTTCTGAGACTTTTTCTAAGGAAAAAGAAAAGCATACTCTATTATGAGATAAGGAAACAAAAAGATTTTCTTCTGTAGATAAGAAAATGTATTTCTCAGAAGAAGGACAAATCTATTTTTCTCTTGAGGCATGTGTACATAAGCCTTTATATATATGCATATATATATATATGTATGTATATATATACACATATACACATATATATGTATATAAGATTAGCATAAATTGTGTGTTTATGYGTAAACTGTATGTACATGGTAATGTTTTCATGTCTAAACAGGTATTAGTAAAAGAGACCTAGAGTATGAATCCTCATATCATATGTTTAAAGTATTTTACAGATACTAACCAGTCTTCAAAACAGTTTGGAAACTGAGGCTGAAGTTTCAAGTCTGTGTCAGAGCCTGGATTAAGTCTGAAGAGTTAATGAGAACCTTTAGACCAGAGGAATTAAGAAAGTGCTTTAGTGTCCTTGCTCTGTAGGAATGGATTTAGTTGAAGTAAAGCCTGAGTGGAGATGTCTGTCCACCCTCCGGGAAGCTTGAGGACCTCTTCCCTTATCCACCCCTCTATCCACTCGAAAAGACGTACTAGTTYCGTAAGTATTTTAAAACAGGTAAAAATTAATACCAGGTTGAAAACTGCCAYATTGATTAAAACTTCACTTTTACATTTAAAAATATTCAGAGTAGAATTAAAATTTATACCTGTCTCAGTAATGCTCATTTACTTACCACACACACAACTTCCAGCAATTTCCCTGCTGCCCTGAATAGTTGTTCCCTGCGTGCGGTTGAGCATGTCACTGTGTGTTGTTCCTCTTCTTGATCTTGCCACGAGTTGCCTCATCACATACAGTGATTTTCCTTGCTGCTTTTTGTCTAGAGTGAAAAGATTTGAATTCTCCCTCAGTCGCCTACTGACCGCTTGAGCCCAGTACGTACCAGTCAGGTCTCCATGATGTGCTGCAAGCGCTTTCGCATTTTGCACGAAAGTCTCCCCTGACGRTGACAAGCCCACCTAACTAGGGAGGCATCCGCCTGTGTGATTACGAAACCTATCAATTCTTTATTACTGTTTGAAGGGAAAATGATATCTAAAATCTGCATAAGCAAGGAAGGAGCCTCTTTATGCCGGGCGCTGCACAAGCGCCGTCCCAGAGGAGGAGGATGCCCGCGGGCAGGGGAGCAGCCCGGGGTAGTGGGGACCGGGTGGGGGCGAGAGGCTCGGCCGGGGCGCGCGGCTGCCGGGACCGAGGGGCCTGGGGGAAAAGCAGGAACRAGACTGCTCCCTCGGACCCCAGGCTAACGGCCTGGCCGTCCGAGCCTCCTCCCGCGCGTTTTTCTGCTATCTTGCCCTGCTTACCTTCACTTTCCCTGGTAGCTCTGGAGTCAGAATTTCTTTTAATGTGAATGAAAACAGTTTAATTTCAATTGCCAAAATACAACATTAAAAATGAATTCCTGCCTTCCYCAACTAACATTCACCTCCCAAGTGCCTTATAATTACATTGACAGTGAATCCTGGGAAAAGATGAAATTTAATGATATGAAGGGTGTGGGGGAATAAGCATCAATTTGTTAAATATTGCATTTTCTCTCTGGATTTTAACCTTAGGAGAGTACAACACATGTGTGAAATGCGATTGCAAAGAGAAAAGTGAACAGAAAAGCCTATTTAGCCRAGGTATAATATCATAGCTGTATTTAAAATTCCTGAAGCACTCCAGAGTTCTGGCTGCAGGATGTTTTCCCCAAAGTACCTAATGTAAACATAAGCCTGTTTATATTCCAGTAGGTGTGAATAAACTCAGCCAACTCTCAGTGCCAAGAAAACGAAGCATTTTTTTCCCCCCATCACAGCAATTGATGTCAGTAATCGACTTGCTGGGTGCTGCGAACGAGGCCTTCGCTCTGCTGCCTCCGGTAAGCAGCGTCGATGCCTAAGTGTTTAAGAAGCTCAGAGCAGATAATTTAGTGCATTTCTCTGCGTGTTTTGGGGGGAGAAAAAAAAAAACCCTCACGTCTCGCAGGAGCGACTGCCCAGCGTGGTGCAGCCGGGTTACCTCGGCGCTCCTCGGCGGAGCCAGCGCCGCGGGGCAAAGGYGGGAGAGGCGGGGGCGCGCGGAGGCCAACGACCCGGGCGCGACAGGCCTCACCGGGCCGCGACGTCCCTGGGGTTTTTTTTTATTTTTTTTTTTTAATGAGATGTTTCTGGGGAACTGAAACACGTAATCTGCAGCCAAGAGCACAGAAGGGAGGTGGCTTTGTATTTTGTAAAAATAATGAAGCCATTGATCCGCGGCCAGATTTTGAAGAGGATCRTGAATGTTGTTTGGGGGGAAAGATTACGGGAAGAATTACCCGTAGCACTGTCACCTCCCAAAGCACCRCTGCCAAAAGGAGGTACTGAATAGCTTTTCTAATCTTTTCTCTCATCCCTTTCTTTTGGATGAAGTCAAGCAGAATATAGTTAAAGGCTTTACTTCCACTGAAATCTTCTGTGTTAAATTAGACCTTCTGAATCCAGCCTTTCCCAGCTGACACTCTTTTTTCTTTCTTTTTTTTTTTTTACAGTARGTAATCAGTGTTTAATTACTTGACTTCTACAGGGTCCAACCTTTGAGGCCCTCCTGGCTTGCTGAGCACTCGGAGCGCAGTGTTGGGAGCGTTCGGCGGCTCCGGCGCCTCGTTAACGCTCGCGGCGCAGGGAGGCAGAGGGAGAAGGTTCGGCAGCTGCGACTTAAACGCCTCTGCTGCACGTCCGGGAGCGGGGGACTGTGCCGAGGTGGGTCAGGAGCCCACGAGGGCCTTCTCGAGCGTGGCTCTGATCCGGCCGCGCGTGTGCGTCAGGAGCGTGCGCGAGGGTCCGGGCGCAGGGCTGGGTCCCAACCGGTGCGGGCGCGCGCCCGCCTCCACCCTCAGATTTGCCTGCGAGGTTTTGAGTTCAAGCAGAACTTAAAATCGCGAACAAAATGCAGTCAAAACCAACGGGTTTTTCTGGCTGGGTGTCAAAAGTGGGAGAAACTGCACGTTTTGCATGCTTTCAGAGTATGGCTCCATGGGAACATTTCAAAAGCATTAATCTTCCTTTCAGGAGACTTCAGGTCTCACATTTTACATTTGCTAACATACATAAATCACAAATCTGGGACACCAGTACTGATCTGAATTACATTTGACACAATTCTCTTGTCATCGGTTGGGTTAAACGTGTTTTACACCAGGTCCTAGTCCTATGAACAATACAGCTTTAAAATTAAGCGTATGAATATACGCTTGCAAGACTGGAGCCTTAGTTTCAGACTACGAGACTTCAGTTTTCAGCAAGTGGGGGGAAAATTTTGTTTTATGTGACCGTTTTGCTGATGCTATTTGCAGTTCTCTTCTATTCTTAGTTTCTCCTTATAGTTCTCCCTGTGCTTATTTTCTGAGAATTTTAAGTACTAAACTGCTGCTGAAGCTTGAACCATTGCATTGTTTGACTAATTAAGACTAAAAAGTTTCTCTTGAACAAAATGTCATATCCCTCAATTAAACCTAATGAGGAAAAACATAATTCTTACAGACCTCTTGTAAATTAAATACTGCCTTTTGAAAATCTGCAGGTGTTAATTATTTCATAGAAATATGAGCTAAAATCCTATTGAAATCCATATATTAATAAAGGACAGCTAAGGAAAACTGTAATTGTCTAGTAACTGTTAAAAAAAAAAGAAGAAGAAGAAGAAGAAAGGAAAGGTTGCTTCAGATCAAACAATCTATAATACTTTTCTGTGTTTCCTGGCATATTAAGAGAGACTATCTTAGCACTTTTCTTAACCATAAAAAGAAATTAAGTTATTGTGTTCCTACTGCTCCCCAGAAGATCACTTACAAAACAATGCTAAGCATGCCATGGTTATTGTAAACATGTGGAAGAACCGAAAAGCAAGTTTTTTAAATACACGAGTGAGCAAATTCACATCCAAAAATTTATTGAAGTTAACCAAAGACAGTTTGGCTTAGATGTGACAGTTAGTTCCTATTTCACTGGCATCAGTGGAAACAACCAATGCACTGAACAGAAAAAGTATTAAATCATTGTGAATTTTCATATCAAATTTGAATTTAACACTAACCATGTTCTCTTTCACCTAAACTGTTTCAGTTCATAGTGGTTGTGTGAAAACATAGCGATAATACTAATATTTTGAACGTATACCATGACACTTTTTTGACTGCATTTGCACACAACATCTCTGAAATACAGTCTCTAAGCTGGAAGCCTGAATGTCAGACTACAGCATCCGTGTAATAAACTGAACCAAATTTTCAAGAATTTCTTCATCCACTGAAGAAATTACCTACTTCTCCTCCTGCTTCCCACCCAGCAGCAGCATCTTCCAGGTTACTTTGCTATCTGCTCAAAGTGGATAAGAGCAGGAGCAATTTAGCTACTCAGACAAGTCTGATTTGTAGTCTGAAAGTAGAAGTCATTAGCAAAATGCTRTTTGGCTAGTGGCAGCTTAAACAGTGATATATGATTTTCATTCATTTCAAGTCATTTCTACACAATTCTTAGCTCTTATTTAAGTGAATCTAGAAAATCTCTGTGAAATGGAAAGATTTGTGTGTTTTAAATGAGAGATTATAAAACATTGTTTTTGCAGCTGTCTGATCTCTTGTTAGTTAACACATTTTTTATTTACTTTCTCTTCTATGACTTCTGGTGCACTTCAGACACACAACTGAAAAAGACTAATGTAGTTTCTCAGTTTAGTCTGGTTTAGATCTTGAAATAACTTTTAGAAGTAAACAGCTGACCTAATTACATATACAGTGAAGGCATTAAAATGCAATATGGTCTGCAAAATGCAGTAGAGTTTCCAAAATAATACAATATGCAAACGCACTTGTAAAATTTGCTTTAGAACAGGCAGACACAGCCAGGTTAGTAATAACAATGAGGTCTTAAAAACTAAGCTTTTCTATGTTTCAGCTATGTTTCAATTTAGCATCTGGAGAAAAAGAGAATGTCAGAGGGGAACCCCTGAAAAATTTACCAGCCCATGAGAARCAACTTTTTTTTCTGAAGGGAAATTAGTTATAATACCCTTGATGCTCTAGCAAAATGCTTACTAAATAGGAATGAATACTGTACATTAAAAACAAATCTAACAAACAATCAGCATATCTTTTGCAGACGTCCTTTCATAGTCTCCCTGAGAGATTTACAGTCTCTGTAGCTGTAAATGGTGTGACTGAGCGATCGCTCCGTGTGAAGTGCCATGGTACTGTTGCTTCCCAGCAGGCAGTCCAGTCAGATGATGCAGAGGAGGTGCAGGGAGACAGATCCCATTTGAATGCATGAAAAAAACATGATGCAGTAATTTCATAGCTGTTGTGGAGTATATTCTAGAGGCCTGATCCTCATTTTTTGCATGCTTCGAGCTTCCATTCAGACATAATACTGGATTTGTGCAGAACTGCACTCTGCCACTTGTCCGAATTTACCAGCATTTAATTTACGCCAGCTCTGAATGCACAGCAGGGCAATGCAGAAGTCACGAGAGGCACACGTGGCTGATGGCTGTGCTTCTGTCATTTCTTTATCTGCTGGCTCTGTAAAGTTTTGCACTCTGGCCTTTGGGAAAGGCAGAGYTAGCAGAAGAAGCCCTCCTCAAATTTCTTACCGCAGATTCCCCATCTATAAATCGGGACTAATAGCACTTCACTATTCTGAGCAGTCCTTAACGCAGAGTTCAGACCTCGTTAATAGATTCCACTTGGAGCCTCAAGAGGTTTCTCCTGTGTCCAACAACCTGTTTCTGCAGAAGTTGCTGACCAGCTTGATAAGGAGCTGGATTAAGCTATTTGTTATCTGCCTGTATTGTACCCTAGATACTTATCTATCTAAGGTACTTATATCAGCACCTTTACACCTAAGCACTTCCCCATCTATAATGGAAAGTATTTTCTTTATCATAGTCCTGGAAATAGTATTCTTTTCAATTTATAGTTGGGGAACTGAAGCAGAAAGAGTAAATGACTTTCCTGTCATTTTAACAAGAGCTCTGTAGCAGAGGAAAGAGCTGCCCTGGCTTCTCTGTGTGCCAGGTGGAGTGAAAGCTGCTGGATTTGGTAGCTGCGGGCAACCTGGAGGAGCAGGAGGAAGAGATGTTCCAGCTATGGTTTACTTTGGCCATTTATCAACCATACATCCAATTACATAAATTTCTCTTACCAAAATGGACGAGGGCAGCTCATTAAATCCAAACTATTATTTTTGTATACCTCTTGAATCATATCCATAACTTACAAACTTAGAAATCCATACAAAGTATGTGAACATCTTTTAGGAAAAGTTCTTGTTGCAATGAATTATGAATTACTTATGAATCTTCACTGAATTACTTTAAGTTCACAACATACTCTTCAATATTTTTTAAGACAGAAGAAATATGCCCAGACTAAGGAGATTAAGATGGCAGTTGCAAAAAAAAAAAAACAAAAAAAAAACTATGTCTTTCTAACAAAGTCAATCATATTTGAGGAGATGAGCATTGCTGTTTCATAACGTCTCTGATAGAAGAGAGTTCTGAATTATACTGAGAAGAAAACCAACTATTTCTACAGACTTGGTCACAAGCAATTAACAATAAACCAAACATTAATGCCTTTTGCTTTAGGTGATAATTAGTAATTAGCCACTGTTTAGGACCATATGTTACTTATCTGCTRTGGAAATTAAAGAGACTGATAAAGGAAATCAGAGTAAGGGGGCTCAGTGGCTGTACTGAGTCAAGTCRGTTCTGGCTGGGTTAACATACATGTATTGCATTTTACATTTTGCTGCAAATGTGCTTGGAGCCTGGGGAGAAAGTCCCTGTTAAAGGTGAGTGAAGGCTCCTTCACTGAGAACAGCTGTGTGAGTGCAGCGGGGCATCTTCTCCAGCCAGCAGAAGCTCCTGGGTGAGCAGCAGGGACAAGGTATGTGGCCAAGCCTGCAAGGCAGAGGTTTTTCTAGGGACTTAGAGAATACCATGGAGAGTTTGGGCAAACTTTAAAGCCACTAAAAGAGTGAAAGATTGGTCCTGTGAGGAGAGGCTGACAAGGAAAAGATTGCATTCCCTCCCCTTAACTCATTTAGTTTTTCCCCTGTGGCAGAGCTGAGCTTTCTTTGTCTGAAGAGCTCCCTAGCTTATGGTTTTGTTGACTTCTTTTCAGTGGCTTTTTGCTTTACAGTCTGGGAGCTATTTAGGTGTTTATGTGCTTATTTTAAGGGAAAAAAAAGAACAGGCAGCTCTGTACAAGGCTTGGGCAGATATGTGATCCCACCAATCAATTTCTTTGCACTGGCCTCATCTGACAGCAAAGCAGTTAGATAACATCCTGTGCAAGATAAGGCTCTAAAGAACCACAAAGGCAAAAGTTTTTTGTTTGTTTGTTTTGGCTGGGGTCAGGTAATATTGCTCCTTTTTCTGAGAGGTGATACCATAAATGCTAGGAAAGTTTATCCTGTTGTAGGGCAAGATGGCTGAGTTCAAGCAGGTGACTTAGGAGTGGAAATGTTTCTTCTTTTGCTTGTTTGGTGTTTTTTTTTCCYTTTAAAAACATTCAGCAGAAATTTTACTTTGATTCCAGTCAAAATCATGTTTAAATATAGAGAAGTGTCAAGGTATCCCCTACACTTTGCTGTGGTTTTTACACTGTGTTTTCTATATATATCATACTTATTTTGCAACTACTTAATTTATGGAAATAAATTGAGTACCACACACTTGTTTTCTGAGTTAACAGCAACTTATCTAATAAAAGAGTGGTTTCACTTTTATGTCATTTCTATTGTATCGTATTAAATCTCCTCTATCCTTACATTGTGAGGAAGAGCACTTGATTGTTTTATATTGCAAAATAGTCTAGGTGACACTATGCAACATGATGGTTACAACTTAAAGAAAAATGAGTTTATAAAAATCGTTGGTATGATGGGAACGATATGTTTGTGACAGGTCTGTTAAAATATCACTCTGGAATAACCCTGGGGTGAGCACGGCATTTGTTTTCATGTTTAGAAACGTTTGCTTGCTGTTTCTGGGACAGAGGGGTCAGCAAAACCTCTGTAAATGTCCTCAGTGACTGCAGAGAAGAAGTGGTGAGAAAAACGAATGCAAGGGCAAAGGGAAGGCTTGCTTTCAGGTCTTTTATGTCTCGTATAGAGAACTGAGAGAGGGGCTGGAGTGTTACTTACATTCCCCTAAAAGAGTGATGGACTATAGACTKGGGATGTGTGTTGCTAAGAGAAGAGGAGGAGGAGGAGAAGCTGTGCGGAGCCTCACAGAGGTGAGGAAACCGAAACGCAAAGCAAGTGGGACCACTGGGCCTGCACCAGTGGTGGAGAGGAGGAGATCTGACGGCCTGTCTACCTACTGAGCTGTGACCCAGAAACTGCTGCACCCAAAGCCTGCCCATCTCGCAACCTGCTTAGCAGTTTAACCTCCTCAGATCCCGTGAGCTGCACACGAGCCGAATTGGAGACGGGAGGCTGTATCACYTGACATACCAGCATCTCTGTCCTGATGGAATAGCCTGGGGCAAGTAGTTTTACTACTCTTAATTATTCAGGTTTCCCAAAATAGTGTTTTCTTGTATCCCCCTCTCATTTGTTCACCCTTCTGTTAAATTATGTTTGGTAATCCCTTGGGTTTTATGCAGTGTGTGTGTTTAATTCACAGTCGGAAAATTAAGAAGGATTGCTCATTCTTGTGCACAAAAATAGTTTAATCTCACTTGCGTTCCTGGGTGGTGTTTTTTTCTGCTGTTCAGGTTTTCTTAGGAATACAAAATAAGCCCCTTCCTTTGCATTGTTTGACAGAGGATACAAACAGATAGTACATTCTTCTGCTAGAAAAACAGTCTTGGGGCCTATGATTTCTAATAAAATATGAAGTTGCTCATGTAAATGTCCTGCCTTAATTATTGATGGGATTTCCATCCTCCCAGTATTATACCTAAGGTATTTTTTCCTGGTCCTCTTTTATTTATCACTCTATTATATGTATAGAGAATATACATATTTTTCACTGTCATTTTCTTATCTGTATAAAGTAACACATCAAGTGCTGGTCAGTAAGAGAATAGAGACAAAAAGCAGTGGCACCTGTGTCGACAACTTTTTGCCTTCCTAGCAGGAACCCTTGCTTAATGCATGCTTTATTTTGGTTAATTGAGCAGCCACATAAACCAAATATTAGTTAAACATTGAGTGTGAGTCCTCAATTTTAGCTTTAAAAAGTGAAATATTGTCAGTGATTTTCATAAGAGTAGGCAAGCACAGAAATAATTTTATATATTAGTACTAGGTAAGCTTGCAGTTTGCTAACATTGGTAGGAAACTTTACTAGAATTACAACATAAGACTCTTTTTTTTTTCTTCTTTCCCTCATCAGCTAGGTGAATTTCTTTAGCAATTCAAACCTCTAAGAACTTTTTCAGATAAGGTACCTAAATTCTTATGCTGAGACTTCTTAACATAATTCTGCTCTCCCCTCTTGTATGAGTAACTGTGATGCAGACTACGCTTTTGTATATGTAATGTTGCATTATTGCATTAGRACAAGAGTGCTTGGTACCAAATTAGGAAGTTCAGACTCACTGAATTATGCAAAGCTGGTTTTACAGCTTAGTTTAGGCTGTAAAAGTAGGGTTGAGTAACCATGTTTGTCCACTAYCTGAGTAGCTGGGCTTTTGTTTTAAAGCAAACGAATTGCCGGCTCCACATCACATCAGATATTCTCAGGATATTCTTGAGAAACAGGCATTCCTTGCTTCCTGGGGGAACCTGGGAGACAAGTTCCTACTGTAGGGCAGACCTCTACCTGCTGGATGCCTGGGTTGGTCCCTGCACCTGGGCAGAGGTTGTTCATCCAAGCTCTGTTCTCAGTTGTTCTGCTGACCACAGCTGGGAACTGTCCTACCTCAGAAACACCCTGTCTCAATTAGATCTTTCTTCTCAGGTCATACTTTATTTATATGACTGTCTATTTGCTACATTCCTGTACAACTACTCTGGGAATCTGTCCTGCAAGTTGAAAGCACGACAGTATTTTTATATCAATGCATCTCTACTACGAGGTAATTTGATAATGTCTGTCTCTATCTTTCAGCAATACAGCAAGCAGGCCTGGGTTTAGCAGATCAAGAAAAACTTGTAACTTGCTACTACCCTGTATCTTGAAATATTTAAATAGCACATCACTACTTGTGATAGGTTTATCTCCAAGTACAGTACTAGACAGCTTCTAATATAGTTCCGTAATCTCATCTTTTTTTCTTCTGAAAAGATAAAGTAAAATCTTTTGCTTTCTGCCTTTCATTGTAAATTAGAGTTCTAAGTGGTGTGACTGTCATTTGAATGTTAATTATGCCATATTGTTTTACAGACTGTTAGACACGCCTATAAAAATGAGTCTTAAGTTTGGAGCCTTTTGATTAACTTGTTCAGACTCAGTATTCCCCTGGACTTGCTTAAGACTGGTAATTGGCATTCAGAGAGGTAGCAGAATGCACCTGCCATTCGACCACTGGTGACCTTCACTATGAATTAACTGCAAAATCCATGTCAGGCAGTTAATTGAATGAAGCTGTGAACTTGTAAGTGGTAATGGTTATGATTAGTGTATAACATGCCATAACAGCAATGATGTAATCTTGGTCTTGAGAGACTTAGGGCTGAAGTCTTGGGGGGTTTATATGCCAAATTAAAGAGGGGATAAATGACAAGTAGGAAGCTCAAAAGGGGGAGAGAGGAAAAGGAATCCCTCTTCTCCTCTTTCCAAAGACTCTAAAGATAAAAATATTTAATTGGATTTGAGAGGTTGGTGAACTTTTTATTCCCGTCAATGTGCTTTATCTGGCTTTAAGGTAGAAAGAACTGTCAGCAGCCCTTTCATCTGGGTGAGAGGAGGTATTTGTCACTCTCAGTTGGATGTGAGGAGCAGCATTAAAATGACTTGTTTTCATCATTGTTTCAGGGAGCATCCATGGGCACATGCTGTGCATAGCATGTATGCGTGGACTGGCTTATAAGCAACTTTTTTGTTGGATACTTTCATAGCCATTACAGTAACGAGATTAGTGATGCACAAGCTGCTCATGCTTTCTTTAGACTCTACATTTTGTATACTGGTGACAAATATGAACTGAGCAGCCAGAAAAAGACATTTGGTAAGGATGATGTGGGTATATTTAAGCGCACGCTGCATGCAAGAGGGAGCAGCTTTTGTAAACTGGATGGATCCTGCTGGGCTCTTAGCACTGGAGCCCACAGATAAAAAGGAACTTGTCTTTTGTGAAATTTGCTTCTGATGCCCTGTTTACATGCTTGTTAGAATATGACATCTTGCAAATATACTCTACAAGGCATGTTGCTCAACAAATAAATGGGAGAAATGAAGCCTTTCATGGCTGCTGTATCGGGCTGCTAACCTGCCTGCTCGTGAGCTGGAGTGCATGTCCAGAAATGTAAAGTTTTACAAAGTGCTGTCGGTCTAGTTGAAGCATAACCTTGTTAGCCTAACACTAGCTGTACCAGTGAACCACAAATAATAGTAGTATCTAGCTGTACCAGTGAACCACAAATATTAATAGTAGTATCTGTCAGGAGGATTTTGGAAATGCACTTAACTATGTAAATTATATCTAATATGAATTATTAACAGAGGACAACTTAAAGAATTAAAGAGGAGTAATAATCCAGCTATTGAAGTGGTCAAAGATCTGCATCACATCTGCTAAATTAACCTTATTAGTACTTTAGTGCATCACAATGCCCTGAATCATGGGTGGCTTTCTCTTGTCAGTGAGTTTGCAGCCTGCTGCATAGAACCAATGTTACAGCAAGGGGTAACCAAGAAACTAGTGTTTGCCTGCTTTGTGTAGTCCATATGAAAGCTCCACTGTGCCTGTGCAAATGTGTGCTAGGTTACAAGAACAGACTGTGTACACCTGGATGTTCATGTAAAAAAGAAAGGGCATTCTCTAACATGATGGATCCATCATTAGAACTCTCATGCATTATAAGAATAATGTAGTTTATTTGTATTCCTATTCTTGTTTATCTCCAGAGTGAGGAGTGAACTATGCTTTTCCAAAGATGTAACATGGTTAGATTTTACATTCTGCAGCATGCAAATCATTACCTTTGCCCTTTCGGGCAAATCTTCTGGGTTGCCTGCCTTCGTTAGCAGATAGCATACAACTGATTAACACAGAGTTGCTGACTTTTCTAATATTTGAGTTTTAAAATGTTTAAGCATCTATTTCATAAGAAAGAAAACGGGCAAACCAGTGTAACTGTTAAACGCAGCAAACTGACCTCTGGAGAACCTCGATGTCAATATGGATTGCGCTACTGAGGACAGACTTTAGTGCCGTTTTCTTTGTCCTTAGGACAAAGGTCGGTATTTGACTAAGTTCGCTTTGTCTTGGATTAAATTTCTAGCTCTGCATAGAGTTGCAGGAGCCTGATTCTGCCAGGCACTGTGTCTGCTGTGTGACACCCCCCTCCGCTGTCACTGCCGCGCACGGAGGGCACTCAGCACCTGGCAGGAACTGGCACTTTGATAGCGAGCGGGGATATTGCAAGGCAGGATTAAAGTGCACTTGCTGACAGAGCTGTTTGAAGAAGCTTTCAGAGCACCTGCCCACGCTGTGCCTGACTCTAGACTTCGCTATCAGCCCCTCAACCTCATTAGCACCAAATTCATTCTCAAAATTAAATAAATAAGAAGCTATGACAGCACTGTTTATTACCTGCAGCAAGTCTAAGACATTCCCAAGCAATAAAATACAATGTCTTACTGTTCTTTCTCCCATAGGGCAACTTGAGGAATATAGCTATTCTAGACGCCTGCAAAGATGTCTTCAGAATGTCCTGGAATAAAAAGAGAAAGGAAAGAACATTAAAATTGCCCAAAGTTTTAGTTTTCACTGAAACAGTTTGTTTTCCATTTCCCCCMCCACCACCACCTCCAGATAAAGAAGGCACTCTGGAAACAAGAAAAAAAATCATAGGTTGGTGTTTTTGCTTGCTCTGGGGCTTCTGGGTTTTCATATATTTTGGTGGTAGCCGTTGTTATATTAAATCAGAAGGGGTAAGAGGGGAAAACACATCCTGTATAGTTAGTTTCTCCCCTCCTTTTGGACTTATTTGGATAAGAAATTATTTCTTTGAGATGACTGGTGAATTCAAATTTCTAAAGGCAAAGAACAATGACAATGTAATTGGCTTTCTATTAAAAAAAATCCATTCATTTTTGATGAAAATCTTGTATGTAGCCTTTTCGGTAAAAGGCTACTGGAAGATTTTCCTTTATTAATAGAAAAGGAAGAATATTGCACTCATATAGGAAAAAAAATCAGCAATTTATTTTAGTGGTCATCACTGACCTCAGGTACCAATGTGAGTTGCTTTCTGTAATATTCACTAGCGTCCGTTCCACCACAGCAAGAACGGCACTCTGTCCACCCTAGCGCATCCCACGGGAACGGAGTCCCAACACACCTCCCAGGAAACTGTCCCAGCTGAGACTCTTACCCTCAAGTAAAGGCAAATCCAAAACAACTTGCTACTGATACCTGAACGCTTTCCGTGCAGTTTATTCTGTTGTCATTGTTACAGGATCAAAACTAGGCAGAATATAGGAGAATGCATGAGGAAGCTTCCAAATTCTACTTATGTGAGGAAACTTAAGTGATTTAAYTGGTAGTATCTTTTTTATAGCACTATGAAGCTCTATGTAAAAACAGTGATTGCTTCAGCTTTGAATTGTTTGGGAAGTTGCTAGTGCATGTGTGTCCACTGACTCACCCCATGTCTTCTGCAACATCACTGGATAACCACTAGAATCAATTTAAATCAAATTACATGCATGAATCTAATTACTTGCTATTGTTTATAGAAGCAAGTCTTTAGGGATTTAACGGAGGGGAAAGCAAAGCATGAAGTAAAGCTTTGAAGTGGGTGGTTCTCTTCTACCGTCCTTCTGTTCTCAGGTATTCAAAAGTACAGATTTTTTTTTTAATCATATAATAAATCATGACATCAGGCTTTTGATTGGTTCATATCATTTATGTTTCCTGCTACTATTCTACTCAGACTAACCATTACTTATTCTTCAGGAATAAGTTTTCTTATTTTCTTATTAAGTATCTGAATTAGAAAAATACCATAGTTTCAGATGTCCATCTGTTTCTGTCCCTAAAAATTTTAGGAAATAGAAAATGAAGTTTTAACTTTTACTGTTTTGATAGTTTGTCTGTTTTCAGCCTTTCGCAATGTTACTCTTTTAATTGGCTTTTTCTCATTCTCAGTTTTTTCACTGATGTATATAACTTCAAACTCTTCAATAATTTGGGAACATGTTGGGGATTGTCTTTTAGTAGTGCAAATCATGAGTAATTCAGCTGAAGCTAATATAAAATAGATGCAACAGGCATTAAAATCAAATGTCTTTCCTATACTATCTTGCGTTTTTTTWAAAMYTTTTTTTTTAACCCGAGTATTTTGTTTGCTCTGCCTTGATTAAATCTCTTTGAACGGCTAAAACATGTCTCCTCAAGTTATGACAGGAGGTGTGCCTGTGAATTCAACTGATAAGAAATGTTTTCTAGCCTTGCTGATGATGGCAAGTGACTCTTACCACGGCATTGTCTACTGCAAAGCAGTAGACAGTAGCATTTCTAATTGATAATATCCAATTTATAAACTTGGACATTAGAGTATAGAAACTCTTGCAGTATACACACTCTCCTCTTCTTTTGCTCTGAACTTTTGTTTGCCGTGCCACTGTACCATGAACGTTTTCCTAAACTTCCTGTAAATTACACTGCTTACTATTCAGGGATTGCTTTGTTCCTTAACCACCTTTGAACTTTTTTCTTCCTCAGTAGATTGGTATGTAGTGCTATAAATTATAGCCCTTTTTTTWAAAAAAAATAGATAAATAAATAAGATGAATAGCACAGTTTAAGAGAAGAATACTTGGCCTATAACTCTAACAGATGAATCTTAAAAGAAGTACTTTATCTGCATTGCTTTCTYGCTTGCTGCTAAGAGCAATAGCTGTGAAATGAAAGCGGGGAAGACGGCAACTAGGTGGCCAGCTGCCCGGGACAGCGTTTCCACTTCTGAGAGCTCTCTGAACTTCACCAGTCGYTTCTGCATGCTGTAAACAAACTTCTATTGTTCTTAAGTACTTAGGTGCCTGTTAACAAAAATGAAATAAGTCGTTGCTCAAAAATGTCTGTAAGGCTTCTAGCAAGGCTTTATCTTTATGACACTAACGATAATCCCTTGTGTAATTAACTGTAGAGYGGTTATGCATGCAGTATGCCGTCCATGACAAGCCTCATAGAAAATACATCAGTATTAGCCACAGGTGAATTCATTTAGAAAGATTAATGACTGAACCTGAATTTTAATGTCTGAAAAGGGATGGAACACTGAATCCTTAATTAAAAAGTTGAATGACTGGTATGGTTTGTTTAACATCGCAAATTTCAACGGGAGATTTTTATATTCAAATGAAGTCTGCAAAGGAAAACTTTCGTTAGAAGGTGGTGAAGTAAGGGTGAAAAGCAAAAATGTTTTATGTGCTTTACTTTATGTAAATCGATACATGGATCAGTTGCTTTGATATGGATCAAATGAAGTATAATTATGGCTCCTCTCTGTTTACAGTGAATGTGGGGCAAAGAATTCTTAAGAAATGCAAGGCATCGCTATGCGCCTACTGGTAAAAAGTTAGATGAGAAGAGCAGTAAAATTGACGAGTGATCTTATTCTTTCCTTAATGAGACGGTTTCCTCTTCATTATTATTTTACAAAGTTTTTAATGAAGGGAAAGTAACCTTGAAAAACACTGTTACAATCCCATTCCCAGAAGATGCTTAACTCACTTTTTTCAAACTCTGCTTTCAATTAGTAAGTTAGTTAAAAGTAATTCAGCAAACCACCATTATCAATGCAAACAGTGTCTTTCAAAAAAATTCTTACATTTTAATATTTAATAAAAAGAGAAGCTAGATTTTGAGAAGAATAAATAATTGAAGTAGAATTCTCTTACCTGTTCAGAAATGCTAACGTAAGGGACATCTGAATGTACTGTTTCTATGCTGCCTAAAATACATCTTTAAAAACCTTCTGATTACTTTCAGTTAGCCTTAATCATGGAAGATGTATTCTGAAGAGTGGAGCCCTGGTAAAGCTTATTTGAACAGCAAAATGTATGTGTTTTCAAAAGCAAGACTGTGACGTTTATCTTCTGACCTGAATAGATACTGAAGATGAATTGTTTTGCTGCCTTATTTCTAACAAATGAGTCACCCAAACTTTGTTTTTAATTGTTTATTTCGATTTCTTTAACTGCAGTGTAGGGTTTTAGGAAAACAAGTTTTCAAGCAAAATCAACAAAACTAGTTCAATTGAGGACTGTCTTTCTAATAACCTAATTACATTTCCCATTACTCCACTTTTATCCACTTAGTAAAGGAACATACAGCAAACTTTGAAATGAGAGAGAAGACAGAAATGGAAAATCAGAAGTCAAGGAAGGAGTGCCAGTGATTTATCCTGGGAAGCATCTGTGATTACTGCTCGCAGCCGTGGTAAAGCAGATTGTGATGCTCTTTAGCTGCAGCACCGTGCCTGCTGTACTGCTCTCCCTGCCAAGCAGAAACATGGCTTTATTCTTGACCACTTTCCAAAGTGGTGTATTTTTAATGAAATGTCATTGAAAGAATACGTATCTTCTTGTAAAGCTTCAAGGAAGAGAGGAGGCATTTAGAAAGCTAGGTATATGTTGTGTGTGTGTGTGTATATGTATATATGTATATATGTGTATATATATATATATAAAAAATATAAAAGCACTCTATCAGTTACTCTTATAAATTACCTGTAACGTTTGCCAGGACACTGAATGCTGGAATATTTATATATATTCAGCCTCTAATTTCAGGTATATCTGCTGTTTGAATGCTTGACTGGAGAGAAATACGTATAATGAACTTCTAACATCTTCAGCTACAATGTTCAGCTTGTTTATTGCTTCGTATTTCCATAGTCCGTACCGCAAGACAACTACTGGCCCATGGCTTGTAAATATTTTTGATGCTCAAAGTTCAATTCTCTGGAATTAAACACTGACATCAAAGGATAAAAATAACTGAAAAGTGATGTTAATACTTCAGAACTCTTGCCTTGATGAACTCTGTTAATCCACTCAGCAAAAGTCAATTGCAAGTTATACCTCCAAGTGGGTTAAAGTAATGATTTTGTTAATACCAGCTAAAATCAGTTGCCAAAGGGGCTATTAAACTTGTGACAAGGAAATGCTGATTGACAGAAGCGGGTTAAGTCCTTTGCTCTCTAGAATATTTTGCATAAAATGCCAGGTGATTTTGGCAAATGTCAAAAAGTGCTGCACTTGTATTCAGCTTGGATGCTTAACTAAATAATCATATCTAATATGATTGAGACTTTCTCCAAACTCAGTGGATTCCTTCTGTTGACTTCAGTGGAATTTGGACCAGTATAGTCTAGATAAGGTTAATAACATCTTTGTGAAGTAGGTAACTTTCTCTTAGTAGATCCCTAATGTTAGTTTCTCCTTTTTAAACAAGATGGTCACTGTAGAAGTTGCAACTAGGTTAAGAGTTTGTCTCTTGGTGTGAATTGTAGATCATATCACTTTAACTTTCTGGGCAGGAAACTACTCTGAATGTCAAAAATTAGGCTGGAGAACAGGTTGAGCAAAATGAGATCTGATAGGATAGCAAGAAATAACAGAACATGAAAACTTAAAAAAAAATCTCAAAGCTGTTAAATTTTATCTTGGTCTTGATTTGGAGACTTATTCAAATACTTTTTTTTATCATTACTATTCTGGGGATTCCATATGCTCAGGAGAAAACAAACCATTGGTAAGCGCTTACTATACATGTATCAAAGATCCCATATGGTCATTAAGATTTTCATGTACAGAGATGCACTTACGGGCACACAGACACACACACRCACACAYGAGCCATTTTGCAAAAACAAATGTCTGTCTCCTCAAGTTCTTGCGCKGTGGAGGAGGTGAGGGACACGTGCAAAATGGGCTTTTTCCTCCCCCTGAACCAAGAATTCCGCTCAGGCTTTTCCAGTGAGTCTCCAAGGTTCATAGTGTCCAAAAGGTGAACATCACTGCATCCATTAAGTGTGCAGGATGAGTTTAATCTCTTTCCTGGAAACCACAGGGGAAAWCTTCCTAGTTTCTATGGTGGGCTTTCCGTTGACTCTAATGACATTCTGGGCCCATTTGGATTTCTCTGTGTAGGTTTTYGTTCATGGGAATGAGCTTTCCTGATGTCACAGGAAAATACCCTCTTAATTCAGCACATCATGTTTTTAAACCAGAAATGCTATTAACTTACCATTAGTGTTCAGTTTAATAGCTGGATAATTTCAGATTGCCACTAATCACTTTGTCCGGTAAAATAATTTCTTGTACGGATGCTGCATGAATATAACCCAAGCAGTCCTTCAGGAGAGGAGGAGGAGCCGTTTTACACAGCTTGTCAAGTCTCTGGAGCCTCGGGCAGTTGGTGCCCACGGAGCGGTGGGTAACCCCGTAGGGGTGGCCTGCAGCTCCCGAGATGCGTGCTGTAAATCCCTGCGTCTGCAGCGCTCGTGCCAGATGCACGCGGGGCACTGGCACGTCCGCTCTGTGCCACTTCCCTTGCTGAAAGAAGGAAGGTAATGCTTTCTGCTAGAAACCGATCTGAGCACGTTTTGGTGGTGTCGAGGACAATATGAACAGTTTTTAATAGAATTTGGAGTTGAGGCTGTAGCAGTAGTATCGAAGGGACATATCTGAAACAGCTGTATTTCTTCAGGTAATCGCTCGAACAACGTGTGATGTTACAAAAGCTGTTTGAGAACAGTGTAGCCCACGGGGCACCCGAGACAGGCGGATTCTCCTTGCCTTAAACCATGCTTTAAACCTTGCCTTAACCATGCCTTAAAGGCTACGCGCTGTGCTCTGCCCCCGCCTACGCCCCCGTCCCGGGGTTCGGGCCGCCTTGACAGAAGGCGCTCCCCAAACCAGCCGCTCGGACGGCAGCGGGACGTCCGCCTTCGAGAGCCCGGGCAGAGAGAAACGTGAAACAGCGGGAAGCAAGGGCGTACTCGGCAAAGCAGGGGCTCGTGTAGRCCCCTTACGTACAACTTAAAATGCTTGGTAGGCTTGGGGGGGGGAGGGGAATGGGCCACACGAGGATCCCGTATCCACGTGGAAAAATGCTCCTCGGCAATTTCACCGTGAGTAGGGATAAACCCTCTGCCTCAGTGTGTGGAATATGCGGTTCGCGTCTAGCGTTTTCTCTCAGCCTCCRCTTTCCACCTCTCTTTGGACAGTGATGGCTTCTCCTCCGCTTCTCCTGCTGTGTGCTATGTAAGTAAGTTTTCAAGAGATCAGTTTATTCAGGAGAGAGAACTGACGGTGAATAATATCCAAGGGAGAGCAAGCTTATGTTACCCCAATTAGTCATGAAGAAGTATGCAGGAAAATATGAAATGCTAGGGGCGTAACTAAAMCTGGAAAAAATCCTTTAGGTTAGACTAAACTGTACAGAAAATAGTATTATCTATTGTATATTGTTCTCCACTCAGCAGTTGTTCAAGAGAACCAGTATGACAGACACACAACTTTTTTTTTTAAGCATCTCTCATTACACTTGCATTTTAAATCAGAATCTAAGCTTAAATTCAAATTTTTATTTCTTTATTGTGAAGAAGTGTGAAAAAATCTTTGTGTCTGTATAAAAATAATATAAGCTGACTTATATTAAGGATAAGTAGCTGTGACTAGCATACTGACTTTATAGTAAAGAACATCTCAGTATCATTCTTGTGCCAGACTGTTTGTATACTCTGTATCAGAAAGGCACATGACTAGGTATTACTGAAAA
The DNA here is from genome assembly GCF_003343005.1 of Rhea americana. Taxonomy (NCBI): domain Eukaryota; kingdom Metazoa; phylum Chordata; class Aves; order Rheiformes; family Rheidae; genus Rhea; species Rhea americana. The sequence continues at coordinate 10,660,836 of NW_028186149.1, forward strand.
ATAAATTATTCTTATAAATAGTGAGATTGAAGTAAGCACTGCTGGAATGAAAATGCAATTCTTCRAAGATAAGTTATTCTTTAAGATCATATACTTTCAGAAGTATTTAAGGGTTTTCTTTTTAAAGAGCAGTTGCAGATTTAATATTTTCTCTATAATAGAATCTGTGCAAACCTCAAGTAGAGCACTTACTGCTAAGCCATTTGTCACACAATTTCAATGTCTATTCTTTATCTTTTGTGTACCACTAAAACTTATTCCCATTTTAGCAAAAATTGGGGTTTTAGGGAAAATAAGGATGGCATTAAGGCACAAAAAAACTTAAAGCACTRTGTGTGTATTCTGCATGTTTTTGTCCTGATTTCAAATGGCTAAGTAGTTTTTGGACCAAAACAGGCATCAAATGCTGCACAGTCATATGTTTTATGTTTCACACAAAGTTGGAGGTTTATGGTTTGCACATTTATCATTAATGCTGTGGGATTATGGAGCTGAAGAGTTGGACTGATTAACAAGACTGCTTTTGTTTATATGGTGTTAAGGTGAAACAGTCCAGTGACAACTGTATTATTTCTTGCCTTTTCAGCTGTCCACACTTGTGCCATAAGCTCAACATCCTGTCAGGTTTCATCATGTATCCTCCTTATTATCACATTGTGTGAACTGGTATAGCTGTAAATTAGAAAGACTTTTTTTATGTTGAATTACTTATCACTGTGGAGATGCCATGGTTACCGTGCCAATCAGGTATGGATAATCAAGTCCATAATAAGGGATCTCAGGTATGTATGGTATCTGGCTGGAAAATTAAAGTGCTAGAAGTTCATGCCACCAGGATAGTTGAGGAAAACAGCTGCAGTGTAGGACCTGATAAGAGCCTGTTATTTTTTCCGTGTGTGTGTGTTTCCCCACYACCACCAAAGGGGAATGCAGAGGGCTAACATCTGTTACTTCAGCGCTGGTCTACTTGTTTCTCTTATGCACACACATTTCTCTTTTTTAGAAAATTCCGTYTGAGAACATGACACAGGAGTCTGTCGCGATTGATCAGGACAATCTAAACACCCCACGGGGTCTCGTGTTTGTATGCTGGGTTTGTCCCCGTGGTGATATTTGACCGCTGGTACTTGCGATCTTCATAGCCTAAGCTTTCTTTGAAAAGTAGTTAGCAGTGCAATGCGATCCCTGAGCTTGTCCTATGTTTGTTTTCATTGGTATGCAGTAATACATCTTCATCGGATACCTGCGTGAGCCAGCAAAAGCAAAAATGCCATTCTTACCTATTTTCTCAAACTAGCTGTTTCTCCTTTGAAAGAGCAATGAATCTGCTAGTTGTCAGTAATTTGAGATTTAGATTCTAGCTTTTCCCCTTGTGTTGCTGTGTATTGATCTCCTTTATCCTAATTTCTGTTTGTTTGTTGTTCAGTTCACCCTCYCTGAGTAAGCTAATCTGTTTAGGCTTTTATGTATACACATGGCTCTGCTTTAGGTTTTTGTTTGCTTTAGGAAGGTGGAAGTTCAAGAGTAATCTAGGTGTCTATTCCATGTGGGCAACCTCCCCATTACGCACGCATCCCTGGGGAGCCTGGAAACCTTTAACTGGAGCAACAATGTTTGGGTGTTTTGGTTTTTCTTCTCCTTGAAATTTGAATTTGACAAAGTGCAATTACTTTCAGAARACAAAACTAAAAAATGGGTGATTTGGGCACTGTTGTCACAGCTGAGCTGTACTTTTTGTAGGATGCTAAATCATCTAACTTTCCTGTGTCCTTCCTGGCAAATCAATACGTGGCTCCTACCTGCTCTGCTTCTTTCCTTTGGCAAGTGCCATCCTCACTGCTGTTTCTAGATCTGCTAAGGTCGATGGGATGTTTCTTTCTCTGCTCTCRCTTCACGCTAATTATCCCAGAGGCACAAAATAAAAACAAAGAGCAGAAAGCAAGTAAATAAACAGGCTAGATTGAATCCCTCAATCCAATAGAAACGAAATTTGCTAATAATTGCTAGTAAATTGCTGGTAATTGCTAAAAGTCATAGCAATTTGTTTGCTTTCATATAAACAAATTACTAAAATATGTTGCTGTGACTTACATGTCCCCATTTCATCTCGCTCATATGAAATGGTTATTGCTCCACATTTTAAAACACTGTTTATATATAACTGCAACAATCTAGTTGTATGACAAACTCACGTTATCGTCTCTAACTTGGTGTCTGGAGCATTTGCACTCACAGAAGGGCTGYCTGGAAGGCCTCTAAGATCAATGAGAATTTTTCTATTACTTTCAATATGCTTAGCGTGAATCCCAAAGTGAAAAGTAGCTTGCAGGGAGCCTAGATATTGAGCCTGCTGGTACACGTGAGTAGGAAGTGCCAGACTGCAAATCRCTGGGAAATGTTTTTGCTTCCTAGCCAGACTGCTGGGTCCACATGAAGCTGACTGTGATCTCTCATACASTTGGGACTACCAAACATTTAGCAACACTGACAACTAGGGCCTGACCTCCTCTCTGTAGGGATTTGGCTGCCATAATATCCCTATTGCTTTGCCCCATGAGTGAATTTTAAATTTAAAAATAAAAATGCTAATGGTTCTTTTATGTGCTTTTTTCAGTAAACAATTTTCTTTTTAAATGTGTAACACATGTTATGTCATGTATTTGCTTCTCTTCAACCCCCTACCCCCCCCCCCCCCCCCCCCCCCCCCGGTTCTCTAAGAGATGGGAATTTTTAACAATTTTTGTTCTGCTTTACGTCAGAACCCCATTTGAACCTGTGCTGTGTCAGTCAAAGTTCATCATTCCACAGTCAGGCATATCAGCTTAATCCTGCCACAAAGTTTTGACTTTCTCAAAATCTGAGAACTGAGTTTGTCAGCCAACAAATAGCATGAGATTCCTTGCTCCGCATGTTGAATGATGAGACAAGTATGCTTCATCTTCTCTAGCTTCTAAATTCTCAGCAGTTCGTATGCTTCTGTGATGGGAATTTCAAAAACTTCCATTAATTATTATTAGTTCTGGAATCATATTCCTCTGGAATATGCAGTTCTGTCAACACATTACTAAGYCAGTTCTAATTTTTGTCAGAATTTATTTTCTGGAAAAGAAATTGAATATATTTTTGACAATGTTAAAGCACTCTATCTTTTATTTGTTATTGTAAATAGAACRTTTTGAAATAAAAACAATTCAGATCAAAGTAACCGATTTTTTTCCAAATTTTGGAACACTCAGGATTCACTTCTAAACTGAAAATTCTTACAAGGCAAAATGTGATCCAGGAAATGTCAATGTAACATTAAGCAGAGTTGTATGTAACATGTACCTGGATGAAATCCTGTGTTCGAGGGTCTGCCGTACATGTGTCCAATGTTTCCTATGTGAGCTAATGCAAAGGTAGCAATATTCTGGAAATAATGAGCTTGACAAAGCATTTGTAGTTGATATTTTGTTTAATGTAAGAGGTATGGTGTACTGTAGACCATAAAAGGAATGCAAATCAAATTAAACTAGATTAGGCAGGAGGAGTTTGGTTACAATCTCAAGAGCTCCTAGCTAAATAAAGAGTGAAGTCACTTGCCTTTTGCTACAAAAGCCAGGTAGCCACAAAGTGTGCTTAAAGATCCTAAAGCTTCTCAAAGCTTTGAGCATTTCTCGAATTTATGCATTTTTTGCAGTGCAAACAGTTAAATAGTTATATATTTTGGTACAAAAATATACACATGTCTAAGCATACATTCACATACTACAGATATACTAAATCTCACATTAATTTAGTTAAGATGGCAACTAGATCTTAAGAGTTCATATTCATTATTACAAATGGAAAAAAAAAATCCCCTAAAATACAAGTGAAAAATGCCTATTGAATGTAAGTAGGGAAAATTAAGTGATAGCAGTCCATTTCTTTTGAGTGTACAGGTAACTACTGAATTGCCTTGCTCAGCTCGCTTTTCTAGTATCGTGTGCTGCTCTACGTCATTTGCTGCAGAACTGCTTTTAACCACTAGCATTAATAATGATCAGGATTTCCACATCTTTGCAATGCTGCTTCTATAACTGAAAAATCCTGCATGTGCTAACTATTAATTCAAGAAACACAGGCCAGGAAACAATGCAACTTTTAACTCTAATTTCCTTCACATTGATTCTTCTGTTGGAACAAACAGCATTCGGTTAATCCTACTCACTGCTCCAGGTTAAAATCTTGAGCCATTACCCCTTCAGCAATTTTAATGGGGCCCAGCCCAAAATGTAGSTTTTGTCTTTCTGTTAACTTCAGCAAACTTGAATGAGCCTTCTCAAAGGTTTGCACTGTCCTCTGCTAAGCATCCTTTGGCACACTAGAAGTAAATGGTGAGAAAGGAAGATAAAATCTGTCTGCACTTTTTTCTTTTTTCTTTTTTCTTTTTTCTTTTTTTCTTTTTAATGGAGGTAATTATAGCTGTTTAATTCCACCGAGAGGATCGAAATCTGCTCCCTAAAGGCAGTGCAAGTCCACTGAAGCCATTCAGATTACTCTGAATTCAATGCAGGTAAAGGCCAAAAGGATTTTTTTCCCCCTTGGGTTACAATGGCATAATGTTAAATACATTAAACAGGAAATCAGAACTCTGAAAGACAAAGAGTTAATTAGTACACAGCTGAATATATAAACCTAATAAATTATCCAGGACACACTGTGCCCGTAGAAGTGGTGCCAAGTGTAACTATTTTGAAAAGCTGTCAGATGGAGGCGTTCAGTGGTTTGCACAGCAGATATAGACTGCCGAATGCCTCCCTTGAGCCTAACGCTGTTGATGCCGTATAACCTTAATTGAGATCTGATCCCCAGCTCTTCTCCCTYTTTTGCTGCTGGCAGACACTTCTACCTGCGAGTGGACAGAAATCCAGATGTAGTAGCTCAGGGCTCGACCCTGCCCTCCCCACACCGTTGTGTGACAGGAATGTTTAACGCTGCAGCTCGCTGGAAAGATTAAAACAGCGCTTGTCATCTCTTCTCAGACAAGGAAAATAAACCTTATTTTCTAAACTGAACAAGACCTGGTATAATTGTGTGACGAAGCAAATACCAGACACGCAGCGCCAAAGCAAAGCATCTGAAACATAAAAGCCAAATAAAACATCCAAGTCTGTCTATTTTTCTCCTCATTGCCATTGAAATAGTTGACAGGTAAGCATAACCAACTGTACGTAGCACGTCTGCATTCGGGTGCTGACGGGGTCTCTAAAAATAATTGTAATACTAACTGTAAGAATTAGGAAGCCTGCTAAGATGCACATACCAATGATGTGAATCAGCAAAAACTACATCCAGCTGCTGGGCTGCTCAGTCCCTGAAAGTGCCCCCCCTCCCCCTTTCTTTAAACATGGGTCATAATTTCACTTCGTCCTTCTGATCATTAACTCCAAGGGATAATAAGAGTGATTTTACCAGAACCTCTCAAAAGAYTTAGTCTTGTGCTACAGTTTAATGACTCTTGCTATTTGTGCCTCTCCAAACTCTGAACAAAACKTTTTTTCATCATCTTGGTATTGCCATGTCTTCTCCCCGATCTGCTGTCTTTTCTTCCACCTCCTGCCCTTCTGCCAATRCTTTTTGCATTACCCAGCTTGCAATATCTAGACTCTTTGGTGATTCTTTAGGATGTATTTAGCATTTTTCTTTTCTTTAAAGCGTATGTCAGCAGAAAGAGGAAGACATCAGAGTTCAGTCAGCTACCTTGGACATTCAAAACGTACTCCTGAAAATCTCCTTTTCTGAGTTTATTTTGGCTTTGATTTAACTTTGTTAGTCAAAGGTACAAAATGAAAAGCTGCTGTCATTCCCTGTACTACAAAAATAGCTTTGGTAGTAATGTTTTCATTTAAAYTTTTAATTTATACTTAGAAAAAAAGTTAATTATGTTAGTGTTTTGTGATGACTTTTAAATGTTTTTTAAAAGTCATAGCTGGCAGGTTTTTTTGCTAACTCCAAACCAATTTATAGTGCAGTACCTCCTTGAGTAAATTGGTCTTTTAATCATATTACGATGATAAGCTCCAGCATTTATGGAAAGCAAAGTACCGCCCTACATTTCTTATTTAATCCTGATCACACAACATATCCCACTGCTAAACTATACACTTAAGCATTGTAAGTTGAAATAATTCTCCTGAAGCAGCAGAGCATCTGAATGATTCACCTACTTTAACAAGTATATAATTAATTTATTTGTTCTCCTGTTCATGGTCAGTTGGGTACTTCTGTTTTCTCAGACTTATGATATCATATGTAGAAAGAAGGATACAGAAAGTGCATATGCAATGTGTTTCTTTGTGTACAGAGAGTATCATTTCTTTAAGAACATGGCTTTTCTAAAGTTCACAGGGGTGGAACAGGCATTTTTATACTGTTACCAAAATCAGAGGACTCCAGAATGAGCAAATGGCTTTTTTCATGCTAAAGACCTGACAGAGAAAATTGTTGGYTTTCTATAAATGAGCTGCTTGAATGAAGTCTGAGAGTTACTTAGGTCTCATTACGTGTGGTTAGTTTGACTAAGAATAGACACGTTCAAAACCAGACATCAATGTCTTAAAAGCCACTCCTGGGATAAACAGCTTCTTTTTAAGCCACTTAATTTTTTGCCRTCAGATTAATATTTTATTATTCCTCAGAGTCCCTGACATGGTCTTTATGGTTTTAAGATGTGCTACACACCATATATACAAATACTAAATAAAGTCTTGCAAGTCCATTGAGAAAAGGTGATGGAGCTAAATGCTTTAGTTTCCAATAGCAGTAATTAACTGCGTATAATGTTATAACAGTTTATTTTAAGTGAGAATGAGCAAAAGAACCAAAATATAAATAAATTCAGTTTCTGAATTGCCTGTCTATAATATTGGCTTCCACTTTCATTTGTAAATACTATGTTAAAATTTTGATTGAAACTCCTGCTGATAAATTTCATACCTTGAACCATGCCATATTTCACACCCAGAGGCTTCATAAAGGGGATGGATTTATAATTTTCTTTCATTGATCTCAAAATTATCAACTATTTCTTTGTAGAAATTCTTGCATCACATACCAGAGTGTATAGACTCTTTTTCATTAGTCATTCAGAAGTAAAAGATTTATAAAGTCAAACATTTTTTTTATCATTCTGTGGTTCATGGAAGCATGTTTGTTAAAATTTGTGAACAATTATTTTGACTGGAGCATCACAGAAATGCACAAAACCATCATTAATAGAACCTATACTTTTTAATAATGCAGTACAAGTGAATTAAGCTGGCATAAATACATAGACAAGGGCTAGTTTAACAGGTTTGAAAAGAATGTCTACAAATTGATTGCAATTTCTAGATTTTTCTTTAAATACTGTTGGATATTTTTCCAGATTATTGTAATTGCTAGAGAAACCTATCACATTTTGAGCAGTGATTACATCAAAAAATGGAAGGATAATAAATTGTTTGTCAACAATGAATATATGACAGTTGTGGTTAGAAGACATCAATAGCAACATACAAAACTATTTTTGAGATCTGTTTAAAAATCTTTCATATTTTATACAAATCCAAGGCCAAACAATTAAGGAACTTTTAAACATTTTTGGATTAGTCTTGCTTTGCAAGACTGCAAATGCAGGATTTGAGAAATTTTGAGCTCAGCTCCTCAGGCTGGTGCAGTGATATCGATACACTTGGAGAAGGACTTAGCCTGATAGTTTTTAATAACAYCAATGAGATAAATCCCATTATGCCTCTGTGACAGGTGCTGCTGTAATAACAAACCTTTAAGTAGAATTTACATGGGTCCAGTTTTGTCCGACTCCCAAGGAATATGTACAAGGACTGTTTGCAGCATTGTATCGATAGGCTGTCAAGAAGATCCTTTTCTAGTAACATAGAAGTGCATGTTTTTTACAGAATATGTGACAGATGCATAGTGTAGCTTTCCTATTAAAAATATGCCAGGAAAAAGCAGCTACCATAGTCTTAGCGCTCATTAGAAAATACCTGGATTAAATTCCGTGCGGAGGGAGTGTGATTAGCAAGCCAGCCTTCCACAAATGATGAGCAGACTGGTTACCGCGAAGTGCAGAGGGTTACGGTGGAGTGACCTGATCAGAGCACGAGGAGAGCAGAGGTGGAGGGCTTAACCTGAGCCRAGCGGAGCAGGGCAGGTGGAGCCAAGCAGGGTAGGACGTCTCCACCCAAGCGTGGCAAAGTAGGCCAATACTGCTGGCAGAGGGAAGAGGAGTGCGAGCCAACTCTTTCAGGAGAAAAAGAAGGGTTCAGAGGAACAGCTCCACCGATGGTGAGTGGAACGAGCCACCCGCTGTAGAGAGGGAAGCGACAGTCGGGCCGTGCTCGACAGAGAACTGCTGCCGCACTGAAGTCTGAAATCAATATTACTTGATCAGGAAGAAATGTAAGTATTATGCCAGAAAAGGTGGTTTTAGGTTGGCAACAGGAGTGGAAAACCATGAAGTACTCAATACAAAATAGCTTGACACACTGTAGAGAGAGAGACTGCTAAGAGAAATCGAGTGAAGCGGTGGTTGTGTAGAGCTCTTAGAAATTTGTGTTGATCAATGCTTCCAACAGCAAGATCAGTGATTCAACAAGTGCCTCTCAAGTATGTTTACTTTTCATCAGTATTTCTATCCTCTTTCCCAATGATATATTGAAAAGAGGAGACAGGTAATCACAGAACTTTTCAGGRATGATTTTGAGAGAAATAAAATGTAATAAAGCTTTTTCATTGCAAAATATGATGTAAAAGCAAAAGGAGATGATTGGAGTAACTGTTTAGTCACAGACAAATGGAACCAAACAGTAAAGGTTTTAAAGTAATTTTTGATGTATGTTTAAGCAAATATTTTCCTTTTTATGCCTGAGAAATTTGTATTAAAGTAGGAGGTAAACTCTTGAATGATGAATTGCAAATCTGAGGCAAGCAGATATATCTGAGTATGAGTTGGGGAAATACATCTTGCTTTCTGTGAAAGAAAAAGAATTCATGAAACCACAGAAGAATAGACATCACTGTAGTTTAGCTTAAATATTCTTTATGATTTTATATCAATTTTGTCATTACCATAATGACTTTCTGCACATTAGAACGGCTGGCAAGCATCTCTTGGATGCTAGTGGCATCCCCCAGGGCTCGGTACTGGGTCCCATCCTGTTCAACTTATTCATCAATGACCTGCCTGAGGGGACAGAGTGTCGCCTCAGCAAGTTTGCTGATGATGCCAGGCTGGGAGGAGTGGCTGATACACCTGAGGGCTGTGCTGGAGACAGGCTGGAGAGTTGGGTGGAGAGGAACCTCATGAGGTTCAGCAAGGGCAAGCGCAGAGTCCTGCACCTAGGGAAAAATAACCCCTGGCAGCAGTACAAGCTGGGGGCTGACCTTCTGGAGAGTAGCGCTGCAGAGAAGGACCTGGGAGTGCTGGTGGATGACAAGTTCACCACGAGCCAGGAGATGGCACCACAGTGTGCCCTTGTGGCCAAGAAGGCCAATGGTCTCCTGAGGTGCATTAGGAAGAGTGTTGCCAGCAGGTGGAGGGAAATGATCCTGCCCGTGGGCTCTACTCAGCCCTGGTGAGCCCTCATCTTGAATACTGTGTCCAGTCCTGGGCTCCCCAGGACAAGAGAGACGTGGAGCTACTGGAGAGAGTCCAGCGCAGGGCTACGAAGACAATCAGAGGGCTGGAGCAYCTGCCCTATGAGGAACGGCTGCGAGAGCTGGGCCTGTTCAGCCTGGGGAAGAGAAGACTGAGGGGGGATCTTATCAATGTGTACAAGTACCTGAAGGGAGGATGTCAAGGGGACGGGGACAAACTCTTTTCAGTTGTCCCGTGTGACAGGACAAGAGGCAATGGGCAGAAAYTGAAGCACAGGMAGTTCYGYCTGACCGTGAGGGGGAATTTCTTCCCTGTGAGAGTGACGGAGCCCTGGCACAGGTTGCCCAGAGAGGTTGTGGAGTCTCCTTCTCTGGAGATCTTCAAGGCCTGCCTGGATGCARCCCTGTCTAACATGCTCTAGGTGACCCTGCTGAGCAGGGGGGTTGGACTAGATGATCTCCAGAGGTCCCTTCCAACCTGATTCTACAATTCAATGGTCTCCTAAGGATAGGACAAGCTACAGCAAAGAGCTCTTACAAACATTTACTTTCCATGATGCATGTTTGTTGGTTGTATTGGCTGGAAGTTCACTGTAGTGTCCTTATTGTAGGCAAATCAGGTGCTGGGAAATTTAGAAACTATTTTTTTTAAAACAATAACAACCTGGTTTTACTCCCATCAGGGTTTTGTTTGTTTATGCTTCATTCTGGGTAAAGGGTTGTGTTCCTCTGGAACGATAAATGGTTGATGTTTTCCTGCTTCTTTTACTTCCAGAGCTTGATTCATGGTTATAATGATTAATTCCCAAGTATTCTGCATAATTCCTGAGTTAAAAATGACAGTGAGGAGGGTTTCAATATTCAATAGAATGATATAATACTCCAGGAAATAAGTTTGAGTCCTAGTACAATAATTTTATGTTATAGGGAGATAATTACAACAAGTCTATAAAAGTCTACCAGTTATGGAATCAGTGTGCTCTACGTCTACCTGTCCATGTCCAACCTTAATAATTATTTGCATCATGACACTAGACAGGTCAGACTGAGTTTGGGGTTATTCCAGCAGCTTCAGACCAAAACTGCAAGTTCAGGTTGGGTCTGATCAGCTCATTTTAAAAAAAATAAATAAATAAAATAAAAATAAATAAATAAAGGTATTCAGTACATCCTCACCTTATTCTTCAGGACAAGAAAACAAACTATTTTCAAAAAATGAGGGGTGATTTGTGATAAATTAATATTCCTGAGAGCAAGCGGACTCTGGATCTCTGCTAGAGAATGGAACTGCCCTGGAGACTTGTATATGAGGCTAAACTTGACCAGACACTCAAGTTTTGTTTTGATCCATGTCTAAAGAATAGTGAAGTCATGACCAAAAAAAAAAAAAAAAAAAAAAAAAAATTTTTTTTTTAAAAAAAAAAAAAAAAAAAAAAAAAAAAAAAAAAAAAAAAAAAAAAAAAAAAAAAAAGTTGTGGAAAAAATATTGTATGCAAAGGAATTAGCAACAAAAAGCACATAGAACAATGAAAAAATTACTTAGTATACTGTTTAATGGAAAATAAGTACAGAACATAAGGAGTAAAGAAAGGAACATGTTAATATGTAGAATGCCCTTATGCTATCTCAATTTAAATCTAGCCTGAAAACTTTTCTATTTGCACGGACTATTCAGGCTTAGCTTCCTCCTTCTCCACTTTTTATAAAGGACTTTGAACTGAGTGCTTGATGTTAAAAGCAGTATATAAACTGAAACTGCATTATACTTCAGAGCAGATAAAGATATTGCAAATGCAAAGAAAAACTTTTAAATGAGACACACTACAGCTGGAAATGCAAACCACATTAATCCAAGAATTTTTGGGTTTTAGTTCTGCCAAAAGAAGAGAGAGGTCAAGGGGGAAGTTTTAAAGAATATAGAAAAGGATATGAAACAAAAGCATAGAGGATAGTAAAACAACTGAATAACAAATGAAAGCGCGCACTGTCAGATGAGTCCAAGAGACCAGGCAGGAAGCCAGCAAATATGGTTGCAATATTAAAACAAGGGATGAAAATCATCAAGAAAATTATAGGCACATTAAATAAGTGTACGTGGTGGGTGGGGGGAAGCGAACAAAAGAAAGCGACACAGCAGGAGTCATTGGAGAGGTGCCTGAGGTCATGTTTCATGGGCCTGCAGAACAACGRGCTTGTCAGAGTTTGCACAGGGCAGCCATAAGGGCACCCGGCATATTAGAGAAAAAGCTGGCTATATTGGAGTCAATGTGAGTTTTGACATTGACTCTGACAGAGCCAAGATTTCATTCATTAAGGGAAGACTTTAATACGCACCTCAGTGAGGTAGGAAAGACTATTATTTCATTTTGCAGAGGGAAAACTTAGACTCCAATAGATTAAGGGTCATATTCTGTACAGAACTGGTGCCTCTGTAAGATCTAGAAAACTGCAAGTTTTAACAGCCAGGTGCTGGCATGTAATATAAGATCTCAAAGTAAGACTTAAGTTTTTAGATTCTCACTTAAATATTCAGGAAGAATTAGTTGGGTAATTTAAGAAATATGCATCTTAAGTAGAAAGCTGCCTTGAGCTAAGCCAACAGAAGTAAGCTTACACTAGATATTGAAAAAGTGTTGGGCTCCCCCAGCAATACTCAGCCAAAAATTCTGCTTGGGGCTTTGTTCAGTAAAATCTCCTGTACTAACGGGGAAATGTGACTAATTAGCTCAGGCTTGGCATGACACTAACACAGCCACACAGCCTTGTTTTGGATCAAGAGGTGCTCATATTTCATTAGAAGAAATGCCAGAGGGAGCATTCATCAGGCCTCCAGTATTTGAACTAAGAACACCTTAGGAAATGCTAAGAAGTCTGAAACCCAACCCTTCAAATCCAAGGTAAGAGTGAAACAGCTCCTAGGAATTAGCATTTATTTGTATTCCTTCAGTGAACCGAGCACGGCTCTTTTCTCTTTAAAGAGTTGCTGGAGAACTTGTTGAATACATTTCGTATTAAATAATTATTGGTTTCTTTTTTTTAAGAAAAACCTTCTGAAATAAAATATTAGGAGTACAACCCAGAACACTTCTCCTTGTTCACAGTTGAATGCCCTCTTAAAATTAAAAGCTGTGTTCTCTCTTTTATTTTTCCTGCTGATGAAACTAGTCTTGCTTTATTTGCTGCTTGCATTATTTGTTATGACATAGTTTTATCAAGATAGAAGATGTATATTCATTCCAGACAACCTGATGACTCACTCATTCTGGAGGATATGGCTTATAAACTCCCTGATGTGTGGAAATGATCATTTCCCAGGGACTTAAGGAAAATCTAAACCTGGATTTTGGGTTCTGATGGTGCTTATAGAAGAGACTTCTCACGCACTACAGCAGCCCAAAGCATGTGCACAATGCAGAGCTGTATATACCTGAAGACATCCTAGTTTTTTGTTTGTTTTGTTTTGTTTTTAAAAAGGTGACTTTAGGCTTATGGAGCCACAGATCAGAAGAGGTTTTGATCGTTACCAGACCCTATCCCTTGCTGAAGTCTCATTGTCAGTACATAAGGCATAGATAGACATTCACTGTGGTTGAACATCAAAGTGCCACAAGACTGTCTTCAGGAGGCTGGTGGCTCACTTCCCCCTGCCCCAAAACAGGGGAAGCAAACACTCTACCTCATTCAAATCATCATAGCTTCCACTGCTGAAACCTTAGCTAAAGACTGTGCGAGCTTAGTTCAGGTAGGCTGAAGATGAAGGCACGGTAACTTCGTCTGTCCCATTAGCTGAGCTGCAGCTGTGGGAGCAGCTGGTTCAGGGAGAACGTCTGTCTGTCTGTCTGTGCCCCCAGCTGGGCTTGGACCCATTTTGAAGCGAAGTGCTTAATRTACTAACCCCTGAGCCCTCCACCCTCCCTGCTGTGGGGATTTTTCTCGTGATGGTTTGTTCTGGAGTCTGGCAATCTCTCCCTAGTCAGCTTGTGCATGAGTAATTACAGTGTTCCTATTGCAGGGATCAACAAAACACCTTGCCTTATTAAAAACATGATTTTCAAACTTATTCTTTATGTATAGAATTACTAGTAATATATATATTTTCTTTAAGTCATGGCTTTTGTTATACTTCATATGCTCTGTATTCTGTTACTGTATCAGCCAGGGACCACTCTTTTGGAATGGCAGATCCTTTGTAAGAAAGAAATTAAACTGGCAAGCAAAACTATTTATTCTAAATCATTTTTCAGTTCTTGACCAGCAACAGGCTTAAGGTTCTATATCCATAAAACATTGAGCCTGACCAGAGTATTGTATATCACTCCAGAGCCAAAAATGACTTCTTTTCTTCCTCACTGAGAATGAGCACTTTTTTCCATTCTTGGCCTAAGTCCGTGACTTTGATTTATGTAAAATTGTTAGGCACATTTTTCTACATTTCTAATTGTTTCTTCACCTTTAATTAATTAGAGCTATATTACAGATGACGGAGACAAAAAGGTTAAGTACCAATATATTAAAAAAAAAAAAAAAAAAACAAACTTCAAAGCACTTCTCAAATATGTAGAATACAAGTTATGTGAGTATATAATTGGTATAAAAGTTTTATTTGTGCTAACATTGGCTGGGTTGTATAATTTGCTTAAGCCCTAGTGATGAGACAGAGTCCATGGTACTTTGCGTATAAAATATATTCTAACATTTTATATATGGAATGGGAAACAAATGTCAAAGAATTCCAAAAAAGTTACAAACAATGTAGGAGAAATGTGTGTTAAAAACACGGGTGGTAACATTTTATAAACGTAGAATTATAGGTGGGTTATTGCATGCTGAATGGTTCCTGCCAGCAATGCTGTTTTTCTTTATACTTAAATCTCAGTTGTGCATAAATATATCCATGYCATTATTCTTGTGCATATACTTAACCCTCCTACTGTGAAAAGCTCTGTGTATCTGAATGGTGGTAAAGGTTAAGAACTTGCAAAGTTTAGTTTAGTTGAGGAACAGATCACTTGCAGCATCCAGTTAAAATTTACTTACTAGTTTCTTTATGTTTTATTGGTTTGTTTCTTTTCTTTAATGAATGGTTCACAAATATTTGCTATAATAGATGACAATCATGAGGCCTAAACCACTTGCTAAAAGCCACATCTTTTATTGTAACCCCTGAAATTTAATAASGTTTGTTCAGAGATTGTCTCAGGCCTACCTATTTTTGCAAGGCCTGTATTTTAGGAAAATGCATACAAGTATGTAAATAATTTAAATACTGAGTATTTGGGTAAGTAACTTGTCCTTCCAAGATTAGGCTATAAATTTGCACACTTAAGAATTTTCCAGTATATCAAAAACAATAGCATTCTGCAGTCTAACACAAAAAGTACTCTTTCACTGCTGTCTGTAGTTTAGGCTGAAAAGAATATTTTTAATAAAATCATGTATTTGATTAAGAAGATATTAAAATTAGAATATTTCATTGTAAAAATCTTATTATAAAAAAAAATGGTAATTCAGAAGCAAGTTTCCAAATTTCCTCTGAAAACCTAAAAAAAAAAAAAAAAAAAAAAATCTACAGTGAGTTTGGGACCTGATACGTAATGAGAAATGTACATCTTCCAGGGAGTGAAAATAGGTTTTGTGTACTACATGGAGTAAACAGCTGCCTTTGACTTTCAGCCTGCCCATTCTTTGCACAGGGTCAGGCTTTCTAGTGCGGCTCTAGCATGTAGTTATCCCCAAACCCATCAAAATTTCTTCTATTTTGCCTCCCAATTCTTCCACAACTGTTTCCTGAAAGGAAGCAATGTAGGACACACAACCRACTTTACCTAAGGAAAATAATTAAAATATCAGCATTTGTACTCCTTTATCAGTATTCCAAAATGAGATAAGTAAATAAGTCACAGCCTAATTAAACCATATTCATTTTATCTTATCTATTTTTCCCAAGTGTCCCGGACCAGTAGCATACAAAAGCATTATCAGAGTTGTGTGAGAGTAAACTCTCATTCGGGAGGTGCTATTAGACTTCCCTGTSTTTTTTAGGCCATATCCACCTGCAAAAGATAGTTTTACAACTCCTTTTGTACCAAAGTGAAGGTACAGGAAGTAAAATAGGATAAAGACACATCTCCTGCTCATTGCTGGAATGAGATATTTCTCCRGTGAGCGAAGAGCAAGGCTCTCCAGCATGGAACACTATTATTTCTGTGTTATCACCTCACAGAGATACCACAGGCCCAGAATATTTGGTATTTTCCTCATCGTCCCTGCTGTAGTGGACATATGCCTCTGTGAGAATCATAGTTTTCACTCTTCTGAGAGAGAGAGAGAGAGAGAGAGAAGGAGAGAAATAAAAAGTAAACTCTTGCTTTCCCTCATTTTGGGTTGGTGGTACAGTTTGCAACTTAATAACATTCAGTAATAGCAACAAGCAGGAACTCTGATAGCAGAAGCAACATCTCACAAGGCTAACTGCTTTCCCCACAGAAATTTAGAAGAAAGAGCTGTATTTCAAACACTTTCCATGGCTGCTGTTTCAAAATTTAGCATCACATTTTCATCCCTGAACATGTCATTTTTGACCCGTTCATCAAACATACTTACTACAGTCCCAGCCAGCTGCAAAACCATTTGAGGTTATCTTGCCAGAGAAGGAGCCTTCATATCCTGCTCCACTTGAAAAGCACCTTTGCTCTTTACATACAGGAAGGTAAATACATTATAAAAATGCCAAGGACTACCACAGTTCAGATATTTGAGAATCTTATGAAGAAAAGGCACACAGGGAACTTGAACAGATGCTACCCATGAACTCTTTAAAGAATGCAACATAATTCTTGCCTCGTCAAGGTGAGCAAGTCACCAGCACACTCCTAATTCATTCGCTCTCTTAACAAGCTTAGAGCAAAGCACTACAGAGACAAGAGGGCTCTAAAAAGGGATCAGCAGTAACCTCACTCCCTCTCTGGGCTCTGAATCTCCTCARGATGCAGAGATCTATGCATGGCCTTCCTTGGGGTGCAGTGTAGCATTTAATATTAAAAAATAAGTGGCAGCAACAATCTTATTAAAATTTCCTTTCACTTTTGCAAAGCAAAGATGAAGGCTTTTGAACAATATTTCTAAGAAGAACAAAGGAAATTAACTGGGCTTTCGAGATGGCACCTTCGTAGTAAATGTTATGTCCACGTTGAGATCTCCCTGCTCCTGAAAATAGGGGTTTCTCCTAGAAATGATAACAGATGCTTATATTTGCCAGCCTTAACAGATGACACTTTATTAAAGACAGCATCAGAATGAACCCCCTCAGTTTGAATTTCATGAAGTTTGTTAAGGAAATATTTTCGAAAAGAGAGGGATAAATTATGTTTTAATGATGTTCACATGTTTCTCTGAAGACCGAAAGCTGATATATGCAGGCGTCGAAAGCATTACATACTAATTTCATTAAAGTGGGGGATGGTACTCAGGAAAAGCACAAACGTAAATGCTATCGACCTCACTGGCAAGACGCCGAAAAGAACCTGCTCTAGGAAGCTGAGACTTCGTCTAACAACTAGGTAGGTGATAGCTGTCTTGAAAATTTATGGTATCATTTTATTTATAGCAGATGTTCCCTTAAAGCAAACATTTTTGCTTTATGCTAAGCAAATCTTATGGATAATTACAAAACATAACGTGGAGGTTCAGTAATGCTGCAGACATCAAGAGTATTTTTTAGAATGGACTACGAAAGAAGAGAGGCAAAAATGCCCTGATATTGATCTAACGCTGAAAGATAAAGGGCTAATCAAAACAAGACTTTTGCAGATSCTTTCTAGAAACTTGTTGTTTTAAAGGGAAAAGATAAAAGTTGAAACTGTGCATGGAGGCCACTAATTAAATCATCATTTATCCCAAACGAGTCTTACAGTTCCGATAAAGATGACTAGATGCCAAAACAAGCCTGAAGCAGTATGACTAGTCATTGCCAGAGAYCTATCGCTTGAGAGTTTAGTTTGGATATGTACTTATTTCTGTCTAAGGAAACACTGTTATTTGCAGTTCTTGCTCTAAGTAAACCAGATTCAAATCATCAATTCCATTTGTTCAGTCAAAACTGTATGATAGAGCTCCTGTTCATTTAAACTATGGTTTAAACTATGCTTTTTGTGCCTCCTGAGCAGGCACTGGCAAGCTGCATCTTGCAGAAATTTCACCATCTCACACGTACTAAAGGAACTGAGAACAAGTGAACCAGAAATTGCAATCTGATTTTTTTTTTTTTTTTAAGGGGGGGGAATGTTTTGCTAATAGCAATGGTTGATTAAAGAAAGAGTGTCGCTTTTCTCTACTAAAGCTAATGTCCCCTGTTAAACTCTTTCCAGTTTCAAACATACAACCTGGGCCTTCAAGTCTCTGAAGGTGAACAAAGTTGCTGCCAATGGGGTGTTTGCTTCCCTAATTTTTCCCCTAATTAGTGAAGTTCAATGTGGAAGTATATGAATTTTTGGAAAATAGAATACAAATGGATAGAAACAATACATCTGTGAATTTGCTGTTCATTATTCATGGTTTGTAAGAATGCATATTTCAAAAGAAAGTCATTAAAGTAATACTGCTATTCTGTTTTTACCAGTCTTCGTGACAGTTTAAGCAATAAAATGGTTTAATCTCTCTGGATTG
The DNA here is from genome assembly GCF_003343005.1 of Rhea americana. Classification (NCBI taxonomy): domain Eukaryota; kingdom Metazoa; phylum Chordata; class Aves; order Rheiformes; family Rheidae; genus Rhea; species Rhea americana. Next base: position 10,679,124 of record NW_028186149.1, read on the forward strand.
CAATAACACAAACTCCTGACAAGGACAGGAGATTGACAGAATTTGTAATAATATATTTTTACTTATGTCACATATTTGTAATTTCAAGGACATGATTCACAGTGACCCTACTGCAATGTTGTGTAGGCATTGTTCTATACTGATTTGCATTAATGTCTACAGAAGAGTTTTCATCTCTTAGTACTGCTTCAGAGGATATGCTTGTCATTAAAATTCTGGTCACAGATGTGGGTTAAAATATCTCTAACCTTTACAAATGTATTATGTGGCACTACTGACATAGCTTTTATTGCAGATAAAATCTATAACAAATTCTGTGTGTGACAGGAGAGGAACATGATTCTGTATTAAATTCAGATGATAGAGATGCATTCCTTGCTTGTATTTTTAAAATGTTTTGGATATAGTATCAATGAGTTAGGCTTTCTATTCCATTGCRGTTAGATATCCATTAAATCCATTCAGTTTGTTTTAGTTTGATACTTTAATAAGTTTTTCTTAAACTGGCATTCAAAAGAGGACATAAAATGGCAGTAAGAATTCAGCTCATTTCCAGGCTTTGGTTGAACTCAGAAGAAGAAAACAAGAAATCAGTTTATTAGAACAGACTACCTAAGATTTATCATTGGAAATATTAGGCTACATTTAATGTAGTTCACCGATGATCATCTGCTTCTGTTTCTTAACTTCCATTGCTACTCGCATGCCTAAAAGGCATATTAATCTTCCAAGGCTTTTTACACATCTGTGTGTATGAACAGCATCCTGGACATCATCTCAACTTGCTCCTCCATGCTATAGGGAGGTAATAGTTTCCTCCTCGGTTACAGAAACTGTGTTATCATCCTCGATACGTTCTAGGCAGCACTTGGGAACAGAGACAGTTTTCCGGCTGAAGATTTCTCTTCAAAATCTGTCTGAGGTTCTTTGTACGGTCTACATGGCATAAGGCAGCTGAGGTGGAGAAACTGCGGTTACATCTCTCCCAAAGGATGGGGGCTGCATCCAATCTGAGCCTGTTTACACAAGAAAGTCGCACCAATTCACAATCTGAAGTCGTGCATTTAGACTAGTRCTGCCTAACAGATATGTTTTTCCTCTGCAAGGAGAATACCCTTTTCGTTTATACCACCTGGGGTTGATTCCAACCTTACGGCAAAATTTCCACTGGAATTGGATTTTCCAGTAGATAAGGTAAGATTTTGGTTATTATATTGGCGTAACTGAACTATTATAACTACTATTATATCTGTAACTCTCACTAGGAATGGTAAGGCCTCCGTTGTGTAGCTGGGGAGGAGGACTGGCCTGCTCTAGCCTGTCCAGATGGGGGTATGTTTAGTGTTTAGCATCCTAGCCTTGCGCGRCAGGACGGGAGACACAAGGGGCCCGTGACCTCAGACACTTGTTCTGTGATGAGCCTGCCCTAACTTGCACACTCCTGCAGTCTTCCATTTCTCCCTGCTTTCATAAAATGGTAGATGTCTATATCAGAGCCTGTGACCATATTTGTGCGTTATGCATGCGATCGTATTAATGCCTAAGCTTACCACGGTTTTCTTTGTAAAGAAAAGCAAGTGGCACCGAATGACTGTTGCTGCTTCAGCTGCCTGGGTGGAGTTGAATATGGCATGGTGATACGTATGATTGATAATGTTTATCCTGCATGTCTCTCAAAATATAATTGAATCTTATGCTTACTAGTAGAGAGAGGTGTAAAGGGAGTTTCTTTATCAGTGGATGATCTCTARGCATAGTGTGCTTTATTTCGGAAAAAGAAATGGAAAACTGGAGAATTGAACCTTACCCAAAGGATAAAATTAAATTAACCAGTAGTAGTTATAACATCTGCAGTTTCTGCACTAGGAAGCAGAATACATTGTATCAGAAAAGGTATAGGAAGTTCTTTCTCATCCTAGTCACAGAGATGGACTGCAAGGAGATYGGGGCAAAAGAAGTAGTTCTGCTGTAAAAGCCAGGGAGGTCATCCGGGCTCTTCAGGATCAGTCTGAATGGGCGCTTTTGAGGGCCCRGGAGGAGTTCATTCAGATGCCACCAGGTCTCTGGATCCTTGATTTATGACCAGTTTTCTCTCTTTGCACAGTTCCTGCCACCTTGAATGTTCAGGAATGGTCTAGGGTTGTGGAGTAATTCATGGCACATCACACTCAGGAAGGAATAAGATCTGTCAGAAGTTGACACAATTGTCTATGGTATTGCAGCCATTGGAGAAGCAGTCTATTATTGTATTAACAGTAATATATATAGAGAGAAATTGCACAAGGTTTGGTTATTTAGCAATAGTTAGCAAGGAAGGATTGCGGGGAACAAAACCAAACACAAAGCAATGAAGCAATGGCCAGAGAAGTTATAGAGTTACTGAGTTTTGGAAGGGACAAGGAGCAGGATTTGGCTAATTAACACCATACGGAGTTGGTTTTGAAGCTGCCAATGCTTTTTTTCATTGAGAAAGGAGATATTCTGAAAACGAGTTCTCAGTCTGTGGCATATCAGTATAGAAGGAGCATTGAGTGTGCGCTATTCACTACCCACACGGGAAAGTAGCTCAGATTAAAATAGTATTGTAATGACTGTGGGCATAAAATACAAACAGGAAAAGTGAGGGAAAAAAAAACAACTTATTGTTTTCAAATGTTTGTGCTCTTCTTATTTAACCCTTCCTTCAATATAGGAAGAATTTGTCACAGTAATTGGTGACTGGATATTCAAGCATAAGAGCTGGGCCCACCACTGAGTTGCCATCTGCACCTCGACAAGGCTGCTCTGTGCCGGCGTGCTACTGAGAGCTAAGGAATAGGTCATGGTAACAGATGCTTTGGGCCCCATAAGTGAGTAGTCAGTTCTTCTCAGTGCCCTCTCACAGTTAATGCTGGCTTGTAATGTCTTAAGTCAACTTCTGCTCATAGCAGATTGTACTTAAGTATATTTATATATTTTGACTTTCAGATTTAGACATAGCAGAATGCATGCTTAGTGACTCATTTCCTGGTCTGGAAAATAGAGGATTAAAATCAAGAACTCTCAAATTATTTCAGTGTTTCAAATTGTTTGATTGAATTTTAAACTTCTCTGAAAATCAGACCAATAATGTGGCCACAGATCCATAAAACAAAATCTTTGTAGAATAAAGTATTTGACCAGTGTTAGCAATAAAATGTTTCTTTTGAGAATTACAAGAATCTGAAGGGGGTTTTTTGATGGAAAAAAGAATATTATGTAGATAAAAGATACCTAGTCTTGCTGCAGAACTTTTTCTGTAAGTCGCTTTCCGAACAGTAATGCTGGAACAGATCCCAAATTTTGTTTTGTTTTAATTTTGTTTAATATTTTCAGCATGTTAAATCATTTCCAGAATCCTGCATGGGGGATATTAATTTGAGATGAGCAAAGAATACCAGAGGAGGCTTCTTCTAAGGCCTCCTACCTTCTAAATTTTCCTACCTGTAGAATGGGAATAATGATGTTAAAGCTACTTGTAAAACTGTTTGACATCTTCTAAAGACAAGTGTTATATGAGGAATACACATTTGTAATGTTTGTATGATGACACACGTTTATATATAATGGGAGTATATAAACACATTCATATACACATAATGTGTGTAATACTAATATTATTACATTTTAGGCTATATTTTATTAACTACATTACTAATATACATTTTAATAACACCAAAAGCCTGATGAAAAATGTTCTTAAGATTCTCATTTACTGTTATTCACTTTGTGCCAGGTCCTAACACTAGTGACAGCAATTTCATAGAGATGTTAATGAATTTTACATGATATGCGTGAGAATGAATGTATTTCTCATTAAATAAGATGTACAAGATTCTGGCCAGAAAAGAGAAACCAAGTTTGCAAAAATGTTAAAATGCAGCACATTTCTGAGAGAACAATTTGCAGTGTACTTTAGGGGAAAAGCTGATATCCTTTGTTCATATTGTAAATTATGTAATTCTTCTCCATGTAGTATACTTATGCTGAAAGAGAAGGAAAGGGAATTTGCCTAGCTTTAATGTCTTTTTCAGGGGTGCTTAACACAGATGGATACATTTGTATCAGTCTAAAACCATGTGGTAAAGAAGAATACAGAAAATCTACTATAAATAAAATTCCATGACATTTCGGTCTCCACTGTCATTAAAGGCTGGATGAAAAAAGATTTAGCCTTTTTTCGTCATAAACAGGTACAATACAAACTATTTTTATTTCATTCTGTGCACTGCGCTCCATTTTTGGCAATAGAATAATTTTATTTCTTAAGTATAACAAATATTTCTGCTCAATTTTCTACTAGGCTTTCAGTAATATTTCCTTTAAATACAGTTTGCCTTTATAACTCTAAGGACAAGTTCAGCCCTGATTCAAATACATGACATACCATTGAAGTCAATAGAGCTGTCTCTATATGACATGATTTTTTTCTCCAGCTCTCCGGCTGTCACATACAGTCATGTCAGCGTGATTCAAGATAAATCGGCTCTCAGCACAGGCCACATCCTGGGGGGTGCTCAGCGCCCTAAACTCGAGCCAGCTTCAAAGGAAGCACTCACTGCCTCCCAGCCTATCTGGCTCTAGATGCAGTGTTTCCTCATATTGCTCCATACTTACCCTAGGAAATACTTTGAATAGTACAAATATTGAATTTAGCCAACTGCCAGAGTCAGCTTTAGTGTTTTTGGACAGATCTGTGAGAAGTYGTATTTGGCTCTTTTTTCGTTTTTCTTTTAACACCCTTTTTCTCTCCGCTCCTTTCTTCCTCACGCACACGCAACAACTTTTGTTCCGGCAGCCAAGCCCGCTAAACCCCAAACGGGCCTTCGGGGGGTGTTAGTGGGYGGAGGGTAGACACCAGGCTACGCGGCGAGGCTGACCGTACGCGCGGAGCACGCGCACGCCTGTGCCCGCGGGTGTGYTTCGGGGCAGGCCGTACCCGTACCCCCCGCCGCACAAGCGGAACCCCGCGGCCTGCGGCTGCCGTGCCCTGTCACCCTGAGGGAAGGAGCTAGCGGCRAGCTTCCTCTCCCTTTCTACCAACTGCAGCATGCCTTTACTTTCCTAACTGTCCCGCCACGTCAGGCAAGATTCACAACTGCTGTTTCTCAGAGAACAAATGCTCAAAAACTTGCAAGGAACAGTCAATAGCACGAATCTTTATAAATTAACATGATGCCCGTAGAGTGAGTTTTGGGGTTAAATCCATGAAAGTAGCAAGGCCCTACTTACAGAAATACACCTGGGACAGAAGCGGAACTGGGGGATTTCGTCTCGAGCCAGGCCTGGCGGAGGAGATCTCTGCCCTCAGCCTGGGCTCTGCCTCCTGGCTTGAGCCAGCACAAACACATGGGATGTCTGAACATGCCCTCAGCTTCTACAAGCTGCTCAGGACTCCCTGACCCCAAATAGCCAAAGTACATTTGCAGTGATAAATCTAAGTATTCTAGATCAGAACAAATGAACATAATGCTGCTCACTCCTTCCCAGGGTTGCACTCAAATAAGATGTGTGCATAAATCAGATCTTTCTGCTGAAAAAAAGTGCAGATATTGTAATAAAATTATGAATATTAATAACAGGACAAAGGATACAACAAAGCCACCAGACAGTGACACAGAATGGAAAGTTAGATCAGCTTCAAACTTTCSTGGAGTAATTTCTTTGCCTTTCATAACCCAGTGGAAAAGGCTAAATCGGTTGCTTAAATTCAATCTCCAATACTGCTTCTCTGCAAAAATAAATGTGACGAATTAAAAAGTAAGACTTGCATCAAGAATAGGATTGTCKGAATTCCTGAGCAAACAGAAAACTAACCCAGAAAGATTTCTTGAAAACCTGATCTGCTGATTTGTTTGACCTTATTAGCTCTTCTTTTGCAATTTCGTTGATTTTGCCCATCAGTCCTCTGCTTCAAATCAGCTTTGAGACTTACAGAGAGCACAGTTTGGTAGTATGCAAATCAGTTTTAATGAAAAAGAGCATCCTGAAGGCAGCCAAAGAACTGAAAGATTTAATTCACCCAGGTGCATGTTTGCCTAAATTGTTCTCATTCACTTCTGAAAGGGAGAAGAGGATTTAGACAAGTAAAACGAGTGAGAAGAAATAATTAAAATAATTATTTTATAAGTAACTCCTCTTTCTCTGGTCAAAGAACAGTAGCTAAATTTTCTACTTAAATTTTTAAGGATGAGATTCTGAAATCAATGTCAATGTAGACGTCATATTGTAAGCGGGTGGTGAACATCCACTCGATGTTTGTGGAAAAAAAAATCTTAAAATGAGTGTGTTTGTCTTCGACACTGCAGTCCTGACAATGCTCCAGATACTCACCTGGAGGAGAGGACTGCAGATCCGCTGAATTAATCCATCTCCTCTTGAAACTYGCAGCTGCTGCTTTGCAGGTAGAACTCCAGCTTACAGGTAAAATGGGGGGTTTCATGTCTACCTTGGGTGACCTGAATTACTCTTTGAAGGAATAACTTTTTCTCTCTGTGTCTTTTGAATACAGAGGTGGTTAGAAAGATTAGCCTCCCGGTTTTGATATTTAAATTAAATATTTAATGCTGGGTTGTTTGAATATACCCCTGATTAGCAAGTGACTTAAATAACTGTTCTTTAAAAATGTCTTTCTTTAGTCAGATCTTTGGCCCTAATCCCCATGAAATAACTATACATGCTTAACTTCACGCGCTGTAAACAGTTTACACTGAAATTACTAGAAATAATTAGAAAATAAACTAAACAATAGACTATTTTTTTCAGGAATCAAGGTATGAAATGGCAATGTTCTCACTTAAATGAGTGCTATTTAATATACTTGATTATGAGATTGTTTCTGAAATTAAACAGCAAATCTCAAAACGGTACTTTCACAATGAATATTTCATATATTGAAATACTGCATTGGTAACTGGGGAGAACAGCAGAGGTAGCTGTATGATGGTGGTACAAATACTGTTATGTTCACTGGGCTCATCTTCTGTTGCAGTACCTAGATCTAAACCAAGAGAGTCTGCTGGGGGGATCAAACAGGAAAGGAAACAATGTCAAACAATGCCAGGAAAAAAAGTCTGCAAGTGARCCAGTCACGGAAAAGGCCTGTCACGTTAACGGGCCTCTCTCTTCAAGCGCAGAGACAGAGGTCAGAAAACCGGAGGGCCGTTACAGAATCGCACCCGGCCGATCCCGAAACCGGCCGCGAATCGCCGCTGATGGAGAACGTGGTGCTTGGGGGTACCTGCCCAAGCAGGACACGTTTCTTCCTTCAAAGCGCTTAACCTTTTTGTTTGCCCCCTACATATCCCTGAACAACTAGATTTTAGTTGATACTATCTMTTTTGGGAAGAAATTCTTTAGATTTGCCTGCCACTCAAAGAGAGTGTGAGGGAAAACTCAGATACCCAGCTCAGCCCTGGAGCCACCCCAGCAATTAAAGGCAGGAACGCTCACACTGTGTTTACAGAGCGAAGAGACACTTGATCTTTCAGCAATGACAACAGAATTACTCTTTTGTCTTGTTTGATGTCATTCTGCTCACAAGTCACAAGTGGAAGAAGCCACGAGCAGTTTTGAAAATACATCACGTTATATAGAGTGCCTACACGAATCCTTATAAATCCCCTTCCTGCAGGCCGTTCAGCAGATGTGATCTGTTTTGGTTGGTCACTCAGAAACAGCTCTGACAAAGCTGTTCCGAATGTCACACTGGAACACCAAGCCATGTAACCACATTTGAGGACTACAGTTTTAAAGACCTCACTGTGAATTCTGATTCTTAATCCTGAATATTAGTAGATAAACATCTAAAATTGAGGATTTTTGAAATATGTACTCATCTTGGTAAAAGAGAATCCCACATGAAACAAATCAAATGTTTTAGACTTTTTTTATTTAGTAATATTCATCCATTCACATGCTGGTTTGTAATTCTTTCTTGTTGAACTTATGTATGTACAAGTTTTCATTTATCTACTTAACAGAACAAAACTTCAGGCACTTTAGAACTGTAATGTCATCATTGTCAAGCTGATTACTTACAAGGACAGAGAAGTCACAATGAGTTTTTCTCCTACCATATAACTTTATATATTCTTATCTCTACTCGGTTTCATTTAATTCTATACTGTGATTGTCACCATAGTATTGAGAGTACTTTTAGGAGTATGTTAAGGAGCATGAGCATCATCTGGCTCTTGTTTTTATGGTTTAAAGCTTTGTATATAATTATAGATTTTTGCATGTAGTATAACTAGTTTTTGATAGAGTAATCAAAGATCAATGGAAATATTCCTTACATTTGTGGAGTAGAAAGTAGAGAGAGTTGAGAGCCCCCCTGAGAAATCATACCATGGATTTGGCCTAGGAAAGTTTTGATGTCATCCATGCTCTTCACTAGAGCCACGGGTGACCTTTTGAGTATCCTACACCCGTTATGCAAAAGATTAACTCAGCTGTCATGTGCATACAATTGTCTATGTTCATACTTGAATGAAATCTCAGAGGGAAACCTCATTCTAATTTCACTCCTTTTGACAAACTTCAAACTTTACGAAGCCCAAATCTCTGCATTTCTACAATTAGTACTCATACTTCTACAAAAGGGTGGTAGTTTTCCAAATGCTGTTATTCCAGTTTGTTAACATCTTATGCTCATTTTGCATGATAACAACTCAGAAATGAGGATAATGCCTGATAAGGCCTCTCCTATACACTGAAAAATTGGTTATTTTATGTGACTGATAAGATTAAGATCTTGATTTTTCTGAGTTTTTTCCTTTAAAAGAAATTAAAATTAATATAGAGAAAAAAAGAAAGATGTATATACACAGGAAAAATTGCACTCTACCTTCTGTCAGGAAATTCCTTCATGAGGCCTATATGTTTTCTTGTATATGTTTCAGTTGTTTTATATGTGTGACTGTACATGGCACAACCATCTAGGCAGAAAATAAATGTAATTTTATATCAACTTTAGAAGACATAGCATATTATTTTTACTAATAACAGATAAATCAGTCAGGAGGAATAAGAAGTAACCTTGAAATGTATTCCACATTAAAAGCTGGAAAAAAATGTAGATTAAGGTTTATCTTTAAAATAAAGTACAGTCTGAGGTCTAGGACACATTTAGTAAAGTTCCCTTCTTTTTATTTCCAGATTCTTTTTCCAGTATCGACACCTTGTGTTCCTCAGATTCCCCGTGTTTCACTYCTTTTGATTTCCAGTGCCACACAAAATGCAAGGCTGTACTTCGTGATAGAGGGTCAGTTACTATAATTATGCATAACAGTAGCTTTGTGAAGGTATGCCGCTGTTCAGATGGGGTGTATTCAGTCGTTTTATATTATTTCTTCTGCTTTCTTTCTTTTCTCCTCTTCCCTCTAACATACTCTCTTTTCAACCTGCTTTTTTCAATTTTACTAAACTATATTCAAAAAAATTGTAATGCTAATCCTCCTGTTCTTTAACTAATGAGACTGAATGAAACTCTTATTTGACCATTTGACCATTTCTTGTCTTAGTCTAGTTAAGAAATGTGTTTTGTTTCCTTTTGAGCTGCGTAACAGACTGGCATTAAGAAATGTGTTGAGTCCATTTATATGCAGATGATCTGCTGTCCTGCTTCTTTCAGTAGGTGCCATAAATTAGCATTCAAATTTTAATCCAATTTTGACAGGTTTTTTTTTAATTCATTTCATATGTATTTAATCCTACATCAGTCTCAATTTTTCTGCAATATGTGCCATATTGTAGCAGCTAAAAAGCTGCTACTGATGATTTTCTCATTCCTTTAGAGTGAGGTTTTAATTCTACTAACACTTTCGTTAATGAAATACTCTTCACTTAATGGAATTAAATGCATGGCCTGTGTATTTCTCATTGTACTATATAGTCTTATAGTTTGGATTTAAATTTCACCCTTCTTCTATAAAGATTCACTGCCACATTTTGGCCTAGTAGATGGTCTTTGCCTTGGATAAAGTGTGAGAAAACAGTCATTACAAGCAAAATACCAATAACAGTTTCAATGTTCTCTGGAACGTTCTATTCTATTCTTTTTTTTCTATGACTAAATATATTTAAAATGCATTTTCTGCTGCTTGTGTATGTGGGCTTCAAGAGGCTGAACTAGCAATCTGATGACCTACAGATATCATAGGTAAACCTCAAACTATTCAGAATCATCCATTCTTCCACTTTTGTGTACAAATTATGAAACTACTTCAGACATTCTCTCCAAATTATGAAAAAATCCATATCTTCAAGCATACTTTAGGACTATAGTCACACAGGAATTTTCCAATGAAACAGTTTCTCATCAGATAATGTCTTTCCTTTTTTATAGATTGCACGTTTTGTGAAAAGTCTACAGAACAATTTTGCAACAAAATTCTTGTTAGGAAATGGTTTCTCAGCTTATAGATGGATTGTTTGGGGGAAGAAACCCACACAGAAGACCTAACATGTCTTTTGAAAACAGAAGTCTCAGCTCTGTCCAGGTTGCCATCTGAAGACTGATTGCTTTTATGACAGTTACCTCTAGTCTATTTCTGAAGTGGTCGTTTTGTCTCTTATGAAGATTTTGGTACAAGTTGTAGGGGGAAATGAAAAATTTTGGAAGTTACATAATTATTTGCAGGATTCTTTTCTAGCTTCTTCCTGGACCTAARGACTTTGTAATAAAAGCCTCTACAGAGTAGGCCCTGTAAACTTACTACAGCTGAAGAACAGGATATCTACCTCACAGCATTTAGAGACAATGTTTTTGGTTTAAATCAATAGAAAGAACAATTTTTTTCAATTATAACTTCTTGACCCTATAGCTTCTCAGTGAAAATTGTGTTCTTGTCAACATCATTGCCAGCATCCGTGAGTTTCTTTGCAGTGGACCAATGAACATATGGTCCCCAAAGCTGGGAAAGCAGGATCCAAAACTCCCAGCCAGCTGTACCACTGCTGCAACACATTTTCTCCTTCCTTTACCTACAAAAGACCTATCAGAGATCACAGGCTTCTGCAGAGCCTTCCCTAGAATTTACAACAGTTTGACAAAAGTTCTCCTATTCAACAAAATAGCTTTTCTCAATGACATCTTTTTTTAGTCAGAAAATCTGACTTTTTTACCCCTTTCAAGCAAAGGTCTCGTTTAGAGGGTGACCAAGGATCTGCTTTCTTATACTTTTCTCTTTAGAAAACSAGATAATAGACTCTCCCTTCTGAAATTAATCAGTTCTAGCTCTGCTGGAAGTACCAAGTGGAACCTTTTGAAATTGATTATTTGGGATATTTTGATTTTAGTTACATTTTAAATAGATATGTATGATAACTTCCAAGAAATCTGGGAATTCTTATTATACCTGAATATATTCACTTACTGTGGATGTCCGTGTGTGCCTACATAGAAAATAGGAGTAAAATAAAATGGCACCAACAGCAAGCACATTAGTGCCTTTTCATGTTTATTTGCTTTTGTAGGTACTAAAGAGATCTGAGATGTATCTGCTGGACTTTACTTTCTGGGATGTGGTAATGTCYTATCAATGTGATAGCCAGTTAGAATATATTTGGCTTTTCTGCTGCTCTGATGATGRTTGGTTCTTTTCCTCTTCTCCATATTCTAGTCAACAGAGAATTCTTAACAGGTTGTACTATGGCAGAGCAAGGATGTTCACATGGATTTAAATAAATCAAAGGGACCTCTTCTAAAAGTGAATCAAAATCAAGCCTCTTGTAAAGCTGAAAAATGTTTTTGAATTTCTTTGTCCATTTTCTCTAATCTTTCCTACTCCCTCCACTCTGACTCTGCCTATCTCATGCTATGATCTCTGTCATACTAAAAGATAATATTCTTTTCTCATTTCTTTTGCACTAGTAATAGTTTTCCTATTTTCTAATACTTTTCTCTTCTATTAGATGATCTTKTTCCTTTCAATGATCCTTTTCTTTTTCTTGGTTCTCTTGAATGGAGGGCCTAACAGATTCTGTGCTGCATGCTAAAATAATTGCTGTATCCATCACATAACACTTTCTCATCAGATGTGTTTTAAAATGTTTTAAAATGCAAGGTAGAAGTGGGAAGAATGCACAATGTGTGTATGGACAGCATATTCTGAGGCCTGACAGATACAGCATTGGATCTGCTGGATTCTTCAGCAACACTGAAGACACTGATTGGCGCTAAAAGAAGGGAGGGAGAAGACACACMGGTCTCCAGGGAGTTCAGTGGAATATATTATAAGAATGGGAAGAAAAGACAAGAAGGAATCTTTTGAGTCTAGTCTTCTAATTTCATAGGCAACCAAGTGAGATGACTTCTTTAATAAAGGAATCATTCTCCATTAAAATGCAGATAATTTATTTTTAACCCCACCTATAGCTATTGGGAGACAGTTTAGAAAACTCCAATGGTTGGAATCATCTCTGAGTTCATCTAAACAGGAGCTGCTTTTCTGTTGTTAGTATTGTCCTATAGCTTTATATGGCTGTTTTCCAGTGTCTAATAAATACAGACATCAGCCATATACCCTTTCAGCTTTTTGCTTAGCCAGATAAAACCAGGAAAGTATTTGACCGTCCTCCCTGAGTCATGGCTCTCCATTCCACCAGCCATCGTAGTTGGTTATGATTCCAGTTTTAGCATGCATCTTGTGGCCCTGAGTAAAAAAGATTTCGTGCAGGCTGCAGACATGAGCCTTTGCGTGACACGAATATTTCTTTCTATATTATATTACATAATATTGTATTTTATGTCATTTGTGTGTGTATACAAAATATTTGTACACATGTATTTTATAGAATAGAAAACAGTGATTCTCTCTTATGGTGACTTGGTTTTCTAGCTTAATGTAAACTGCAGATTTCATATTTCTCTTTACATCTAGGTATTAAAAAGATTGATCCTAAGACTGATTTTTGAGGATTCCTGCTAGTAAAATTTCTGCAGTCTGATTCTTCTTCTTTCAATGCCACCTGTTGTTATCTACCCATTAGACAGTCTCTTATCCACTTTACAACTCTTCTCCTAATCCCCAGTTTCCTATGTGATGCTGTATCATATGCAGTGCAGATATAAATAAGATGTATCACAAATCCTTTGTCTAGAAAATCAGTTATCTTATTAAAGGCACATAACAAATTCACTTGGCGCGATCTAGCTTTAGTAAATCCTTTTAGTATGCTATCCCTTTTTCCATTTGCCTCCCTATCTTCAATTATTTTTTCCTTCAAAGTTTCTTCTAAAGCAGACTACTGAGATCAGACTAATGGGTTGGTAGTTGCATAGGTCTCCTTCTTAGAAATATATAGTACATTTGCTATTCTCCAGCCAGAGAGTATCATATCTGAGCTGGTTCCTACCAGGTTTGGAATTGCATGTTCCCTTTCTCGTCAGACTTGTGGAGTAGAGTCTATTTGATAGCTCTCACTCCCTGCTCTGAGCACACTGTGCCTTTAGCCTTGCTTCCAGTTTGTTCACTTCTATAATCTTGACTTCATTCCCATTATCCTATTTCCTCTGTGGTCAATATTATTAAAACACACACAAGGTAGTCACTTTTTAACTGTAAATAGATTTTCTTTATTGCCACTGGAACTTCCTTGCATAGCAGCCCTATGTTTTATTTATTCTTGTTCTGTTTAACTGTGTGAAGATTGTTTTGTTATTTGTTTCAATATCCAGTCCAAGTTGTAGTTCAGTTTGACTACTGACAATTTTCACCTTACTTTATATCTTTGACCTCTAAAACACATTTTTCTCTGCTGATACAGTTTTTCTTTCCTTCTGTGCTCTGCATAGCTTTAATATTCTTCTTGAGGGAGTTATCGAGTGGAGTATCTTGACCCCTTTCCTGCATTTTTTTTCTCTTCTCCTTCAGATACACATTCCACATAGTTTTAGCACCTTTGATTTAAAGTCATTCCAAGAATTCTCCACATGCAAGACCTTGAACAGCTCAGTCTATTTGATTTCACTAGCTAGGCCTTTTAGACTATCAAAATTTGCCCTTATTTTTACTTGTTGTTCCATTTCATTTAAATGAGCTTAACTCATGATTGCTTTTTGGACCAGCTTTCTCATAGTATCTATATGGCTTGTCAGAGCAAAGACAGAAATAGTTAAATCTCTTACTGACTGTTGACTGCTTGGTAAACATATGCATTAACTTGACCCAAACAGATTCTGTTTGCTGCATGTCACTCTTTCTTATTTTTAGATACTTTAATCTAACAGATTATTAGAAAGCAGCTACGTGAGGCTACTTAAACKTTCTTCACTCCTTTCCTGGGTAGCATGTACACTTCAGTAACTTGGTCCCAGTATTTTTCATTCTCCTTCCTGTTCACCTACTCATAGTTCCTCAATCATAGCTGAATTTTCATCAATCAGGTTTTCTTCCTGTTGTGGATAATAAAGAGGCATGAAGATGCAGTGAATCTCTCTCAAGTCTTTTTTTTGTATTTCCTAAAGTTCTTTTTAATGTGAATCTCATTTTTTTTCCATGGGGAATTCAGCCACTCCCATGAGCCACCACTGTTCAGGCCTTTTCCCCTACCTAAAATGAAACAATTTAGTGTAATCATCTCTGATCTATTCCAGTGGAAATTTCAAAGCATCACTTTCCCACTGTGAAGAAAATAACACAAAAAAGGTGGTTCTTCCCCAGTCCTAGCAGGATCCTACTTCCTTCTTCACCACTTCCCACATCCTCCTTCTTGGAAAATGACCTTGCATCCTCCTGTTCTCTGTAATTGCTCTTGTGACAGTTTAGTCGTTTCTTCTTAACACAGACTCTCAAATTATGCCAATATTATTTTTTCTCTCTTTAGTGCACTCTGCCTTCCATCCACAGCTGATCCTGCCTCCTGATCTCCCCCATGAACTTCTCTGTACTGTTCTCGTTTCTCATTAGGTACTAATCTCTAACAATCTTAGCTGGAATTAACTTTCCAACTTTCTTTCCACMTTCTTTTTGGCTTTGCCTGTTCTACTTTTTCAGTTTCCTACATGGCACACATAGTCTTCAACTCTATCTTTCTTCTCTTTCTCAAATTGTTATTCTACTCATTCATTTTGTCACAGGCTCCCTGACTCACCAGCTCCGCTGCATTACCTTTTACAAGTCCTCTTGCTCAACAGGTGTCTGCAAATCCCCAGTTGCCCATTCAGTTTGCTTTCTCTTACACCATTTCCTCAAATCCAGTTTACATCCAACATTGCCTCCAGCTGCATCTCTAGTGAAGTCTTCTCATCATGAATTTCAGCAGCTAACATGCATAAAAATCTTTCTTGAAAATAATATACATCCCACAGCTTCTGCATCCAGTTCATCCTGTCTCTGCAATTTGTCGTGTATTCCCCACTGCTGCCTCAATTCCTTTTATAGTCATTTTTTCTCACCTGTATTTTAAGGTGTTGATCCCTCTCCGTATTGCTCACTGCTCTCCCCTTACAGGCCTTCCCACTGCCAGTGAAGTTGGGGGACTGGACTGTCAGGCCATTACCAGTTTGGCATACCCTTGAACTAAGGAGCATACTGTGGGATGCAGAACAACACAAGCAAATTTTGGTTCACAGCTTATAGTTTTAAAAGGTGTCTAAAGCTATTTTCTACAGCTATCATAAAAAAGTTTGATAGAGATAGAACTCTGAGTCTCCCACTGCAATGAAATTCCTTTTTCACCTGCTGAGCGGTCACTGGAAGAAGGATAAGTGAGAAAGTGAGAAATAAAATTTGTCCAGGATACAAGTAAGATACGACCAAAGAACAAGGTTGAAAATTTCCTGGAGCACGAACAGAAGAAAATAAAAGGGAAGGCTGAAATTTTGGGCAGGTTAAGAATTAAGTATTTAGATGTGCAGAATGTAGTTCAAGGATCCTCCTCCTCCCATCCTAAAATAATCCCCCCCCCCAATCTTCTCTGGAGAACCAAGAGCATTTTGCAGCAACAGCATTTGTTTATGSAGCTCAGGCAGACACCAATAACTGTGTCACATAATGTTTATTAGAAAATCCAAATATATTCTCCACTACTTTGTCCAATATCTATGTGATCATTTATCTGTAGCAAATTTTACTGTAAATGTGATTATTTCCAAGAAGCAATTTCTCATGACTAGATTAAGTACAGTACTCACCATATATTCTGTTCAGACAAGGCATCATTTTGGAATCTATGTTACAAGCAAACGCCTTATGCTGCAGAAAGAACCGCATGGGTCTACCGCAGAAACAGTAACCAGAATACAATAGACTCTTTTTGGACTCAGCTTTATCTGCAAATGAACCGGAGACTGAATTTAGCCCTGAYTGTCTTTGCAGACAGTTTCATGCGGTTGATCCCTGAACAAGCAGTATTTTACTGTTAGATACGCTCCCCACTATAAGAAGTTCAACCAAACTGCCTTAACTGTTAATACAGGAGATTTTCTCACTAAATCTTATTTCTCAAAGAATGTTAATTGCATTAATTTCTATTTTCAACTGGTGATGAAGGAACATGTGACCAGGCACTCAACTTCTCATGACTTCTGATCTAATTTCTAAGCAGAACGACKGCATGCAGAGGTTCACAAAATTCTATGCCATCTTGCAAAAAAAAAGTTATTTGAAGTGCTGTAAACAAAGGAAGCAAAGTTTAGTCCAGGTTCCTTTTGGATTGGAAGCAGGTTCAAGAGGGTTGAATTATTCTCATATTTCTCTAATCAGCTTAAGTACTGCATTTAAATCAAATCAGGAATGTGTAACAGGTAATGTTTGTGGTATTTATGGTAATAAGGGAGAAATTTTGAAGTGGTTGAATGCAAATTTTTTGTCTCTCTTTTGTCCTGATAGATTTTAGARAATGCTGGAACACACACAGTCACACTGTCAGTGAGATGCCTGTGCAAAGGCGCTTTGAACGCTGCCTTCCCTTAGCTGTTTCGAAGGCACCTGCACTCTCACAAATACTAAATCTCTCAAGGCAGGCTTGGAAATATCCCATCTCCATTTGTGCAAGTTACTCGGTTCACAGTATTTCCACGTTTAAAATCGTTTAGCGGGGTTTACCAGATTTCTGGTCGCTTGGGGCTTGCAGCGTAAAGCCCTCGCTGCATGACAGGCTGAGTTATTAGGTGCTGATGGAGATCTGACCGAATGGGCCATCAGAAGTTGGGGGGAAGGTGGGGAAGGGGGTGTCGGTTATAAACTCGACCGTGACAGCTTTCCTCATCTTACGCCTGCGACATGAAGAGGGAGCTGTAGCTCTTCCGACACACCGCTCTGCCTGAGCCGGCGCATCCAGCCCAGGCTGCGGGGCTCAGCTCGGCGCGGCGCGGCGCGGCTCGGCTCGGCTCGGCGCCTCCGCCGCTCTCCCTCGCCCGCCGCTCTGCTCTCCCTTCTCCTTCGCTCACTCGCTCACTCTTCCTTTTTTTTTCCTCCACCCCCCTTCTCTCTTCCTGTGCCCCTGTGCCAGTTAATTTAAATGTATCTGTTCAAGTGGAGCTAATCCATGCAAATCAGAGGCACTGGCTCCCAGGGCTCGATTCACAAAGAGAACCCAGCTTCAGGAGGTCACTCGTTCACAGCTGCTCCTCCCATTATATTTTCCCTTATTGCAGAACTGCTGCATGTATACAGTGACTGAAAGGACTCAATTTACTGCAACTGCTGCCTGGCTTTTGCTTACAACTTTCTTTAAAGGGGGACTTACCTTCTATCAGTCTCACTAAGGTAGGAAGTCTGATTCTTCTAAAGCCGTGTAATGCCTCCGGCGTTTGCTCATTATCGGATCCCACCGTAATGATGCGTATCGTTGGCAGAATTGGGTCCTGGCAGAATTGCGCCAGGTGCTTGATGCCTTTGTTACTTGTATGTAGAGGTGCAACTGCTTAAAGGGCTGTTTTTCTGATGTGTATTTAGGCAGCTATATCCCCCCCCCCTTATTTTTTCTTTTTCATAATGGCAGGTAGGATCTTAGCACAGAAGCTCTCTGATCTATAAATATAACCTTCTGCCAAGTTTTTCTTTTCTTAAAAAATGTTTTGTAATTTGTATGTAAGTTAATGCAGTGCTCTGTATCCCCCAAAGGAAAATAATATCACCAGGGCTTTATGGCCTGAACGTTATTAAGGTGCTATCTTTRGAGCAGAACAAACTGTTGAAAGGTTTTAAGCAAGAATAAAAGGGTCACGTTTTACTTTGCAGTGCTTGTAAACAAGGAAACTCCAGGCCTCACTGCAAATGGGCCTGTCATAAATTTGGACCACAAGATAAACAAATTGTTATTAGAATTGCCAGCAGTAGTGGAAGTAGTGAAATGGAGCTCTTACAGTTACGTGTTACTATCTATTGTTTAGAAAGGTTGGAGGTGCAGTTACTGCTTTGTAAACAAAGTGAACTTAAAAGCAACTGTTTGGATATGATTGAGAAGACACTCTTTGAGAAAAGAAAAGTCTATCGCTACTTTGTTAGTTATGTTCTAACTTCAGGGGTATATCACATGAAATATTGAACAAATACATCTGACAGTACATACTGGTTTATGAAAGCAGACAGCAAATCTTGCATTTGTTTATGTGCAGATCTTTAAATTTGTTGTCAGAATTGAAAGATACAAATGATAAGAATAACTTTATAARGACAACTTGAGATGTATTAAATCACAAATAATATATTGGAAGAAAAGTGCAATGAAAAAAATAGAATTATTCTGACTTACACTTGTCCCACAATAAAGTTTTTTTGTTTGTTGCCTTTCACAGCTGGAGTTAATAGATGACAATGATTAGATTTGGAGCCACCCTGCCTTTATATGGACTTACTATATAACACATCCAAGTTAATCAAATAACAGTTTGAAGCTTTAGACAGGGCTCAAAAAGAAAACTAAGTTGACAGGCAAGACAGAAAGAGAGGCACAGAGATTCCCAAATATATCCTCTCTGGTTTCTTCGAGTGTACTTGAGGCATAAATTTTCAGTTTTACTTTCTGGATTAGAGACTTGTAGTTAGCAATATTCAGGAAAGAATATTTGCTCCCTATATTAAGTATTTCAGAGCCTAAAATGTGCATCTCTTCTCTTTGAGATACAGTCTGCTTTTTGAAAAAAAATGCATTCTGATTTTGGAGTACAGTACAAACCCAGAGCGCCTTGTTGTTGTTAGCATAAAGAAGACATCTACACAAGTATTACTGTGCAGAGGGCAATCTTTCTTTCTCTGGCATTTGTTAGGTTACTGTACATAGAATTTAGCAGATAAATATCTTCTGCTTCATGGCATTTTAGAGAACCTATTGGTATGCAGGTTACCCTGTGAGGATGGCAACTGAAAAAAGAAATATGTTTTATAGCAGTGTGTAATAAAAGCCCTTCACAATGATGTAAGTGAAGTCTGACCTTTCTTTCTTATCTTGTAATTAGAATTTTTATTAACTCTTTCAAGTGCAGAGTTTTTTAAGTAAATTGATGTTACCTAAAGAGAACAAGTATGTATTTTTGAACTATGAGTTTAAAAAGTACAAATTTTAGAATTCTCTCCAGACAAGAAGAAAGAGAGCGATTTTTCCCAGCAATTTGCTCCACACAAAGCAATTTTTATTTATAGGAAAAGCAAGACTTGATATAGAATCAATCTGCTCCCCCCTCAGAAGGGGAGGAAGGGGAAGAAAAGCATTTCTAAAAAATATTTCCTTAGTTTGGAAGGAGGAGAGAGAGAGATCTTAGAGAAGAAAGCTGAACTTCAGAAAGGATGTTAAGGATCTTTTGTTTGACCAAATCTCKGGCCAGGATAAAGTTGGGAAGTAAAGGTGATCCCTGTGGAGTTTAGTAATATAGAGAGATGAGATCAGATGACTCACCACTGGAGATATGAAAAGGGGAGAAAAAGGCCTTTCTGAGAAAGATTTTATTATTATTATTATTTGTAAATGGATTAAAATATTGTTTCAGCAGACAGTTACTTTCTGCTTCCTTTCCACCTTTTACCCAATGACCAATGTCTTAGAGGGATGAAAGTGATCCTTAGTGAGTCATCAGCAGCACTTCATAGAGTTATTTCCAAATTATCTACTTGATTTTCCTTGTAAGTTCGCCACATTTACCTGGCGTAACTCAGTTTAATTCCTTGATATACTGGAATAAATGAGAAGAAATTAAGTGTTTATATTATGTAGGTCTCTGAATGTATTTTCAGGAACCTCTCAGAGGAGCAAACCTTTATGTTACGTTTCAAGTTAGTTTATACTATATGGTTTTCTAAACAAAATTGCCAGTGTCCATCTACAGCCAGTTTTTTTTCCTACTGCTGTGGTTTCTTCATCTCCCTCTGCAAACTTGCCATTGCTATAGTAGCTCAGCCAAACATCTCTTCAAGATAAGTTACCCTTTACTCCAGCGTAGTGTGCCTTGCAGCAGAATCTATAGGATGCAGTAAACCCTTGTAGTCATATATAATGCAGGGCTCTTACTCCCATCAGGCTCTTTTCTGCTGGTTTTACAGAAGACACTTAAAAAGATAAATTATCATCCTAAAAGGGTGCTATAGAGATTGTTAATAAGTTCCATCCAACTTCTTAAAGGCCWTAGTTGTTTCAGTTCTGAGCAGATACAGTTGCTAAACTATAACTGAAAAATATTCTAGGGAGGTAAGAAAATTTGGGAATCCTAAAAAGCAAATGATAGAGCCTTTGATAAAATGCACAGCTATAAATGGACTGGGGGGGAAGAAAATCTAATTGTCAACAAGGTCTTCAATCAGTGATTTGTCATTGGTATTTTCTATAACTACAGAAAAAKAATATGTTCCCCACAGCTTCTCATCAGATTACATACACAATTATATCGTATTCTCCTTTTTTATCACTGTCTTGTACTAGACAGCATATTGTTAAAATGTAACGTTGCCAAATACAGACCTTTCATTTCTTCTGCAGATAAAGCATGCCTATACCTGTAGGGGTTAAAAGCTGAATCAGATCCATAACTTGTCTCCTGACAGCCTTTGAAGTTGTGCTCTATTTATTTATTTATTTATGTATTTTGCTCTGAAGGTTTAGATTGGCATCCTTTTGTATGTTTGGAATTCTTCAGCAGATGTAAAATGCTTGGTAATGACTGAAATCATCCTGAGGCTTTATATGCCTCTTCCCCAGGAACTGCACCCGAGCTTTAGTAACAGTGGAGAATTTTATGCAAGCATCCATGCTCATGAGAAATTTCATTTTTCTGCTCTATCATACTCTCTTTATCATTTCTAGAGGTGTTTTAAGACAAGTTCAACCCTTTTACTACCCCTTCTCCCTAGTGTCTGTTTTGGGGAGCCTACATGAAAATGGTCACTGTTGAAATGCTCCAAATGAGGGGCAGATAAAAAGAAAATAAGYGGAGTGGAAATGAATCTTTAAATGGCAAGTCTGTGAAACATTGAACATGGTTATCTGACGTTATGTCAGAGAGTGTTATCTCTTCAGGAGAAATGAGCAAGAGCAGTCCACACAGAAAAGTAATTGTTGCTTTACTTCTGTCTGTTTATTTGGGATGGCTTCAACGGCCTCCCACTTTTTTATTTCTCTCAGTGTGAAAAGATTAACTATTAGACATGCAGTCAGTAGGCATCTGACTCAAAAGCTATGTTCGTTTGACCTTTGGACACAAAATATCTAATGCAAACAAAAATCTAAACAGCCTCAAAACATCACTGAGTACAAGAAAAATGCAGAATGCAGGTCAGCAGAAATGCAACACTTTAATTTTAAAAATAAAATCAGATTAGCATTTCTTTCTCAGGTCTACAGCTGAATTTTGGGTGCTGAGGATTTGACCAGTGTACCTGAGGCAAGAGATTTGTGGCCAAATTCTGCATTAGTTTGAACAATTGAGACTGAAATGTTAGGGAGAGGAATAAAGGGGAGAAAAAAGGAGGGTAAGAAATGTTCAACCAATAGGTACATATTTCTCAAAGATTAGGTTTTCTAACTCTACAATGGGCGCATAGGAAGTATTTAAAGTCTATATGATACGACTGCTAATTTTTTTTAAGGTTACATTTATCATGCTATTGTGATCTCCCATTACTCTGTTAATTCTGACAGTTTGGTTTGCTRTTGGCTTTTTTCTTCTTTTTCATTTCCTTTTTTACTGTTAGGGGCATAAATATGCAGTGGTGTGAATGGATAAAACTGAATCCTTCAGTAACTAGCCACTATTTCTTACTTCTCTTCCTATCAATTCGTAAAGGACTGGGGCAGAAGACCTCCACGGTATCCCATGCGAGGCAAACGGCTGAAAGAGGGGTTCAGGTTTTGTCCATGGAGAAATACAGTAGTCACAAGGGTCCAGTAGTGCCAAGACTCAGAAAAATTTGTTTGACCCTATAGAGAAGTCTGCATATTAATGAAGAATCAATTAGTTGCTAAATGCAAATAATTGCCCCAAAGCAATTCCTGTCACCCAGTCTTTGCAATATGTTAGCTGTGTTCATGGAACAGTAACAGTCTAATGTTAACTGAGAACCTAAAATTAAAAAAAATAATAATTTTGTCCATTGATCCTGAGTGTACGTAATGCTCATCACCTTTGTGACTGAGGCAAGAAGGATGTAAGTTCTTCTTATCAAAACTTGATGGTTCATGTTGAGTCCAGACGTGATCAGTGCAGARGCAGTTGAGGAAGCAGGCAACTCAGAAGGGAGGATCCAGTCATAGGCCATGTCTGCACAAAKTTTTTGATCCGCAATAGTTTGAGTAGTTTCTGTGTTTCCTGTCCAGTGAGTTAGGGGTAACCTTGTGCCTCCTTTTTCAGCRGAGGGAGGGATAGTCCTCTCTGAGATACCTGAAAGCTGATGAAGAGGACTGTTGAGCATGCCAGAAAATTACACTGGTGGTGCTTACTCGATTGGTCTCCCAAAGTACATGGGCTAGCCTCAAAAATATATCTTTAAATGACTACATCAGAAATGTTTCACAAACTTGTGTGTATGTGGTTAGTTTTTATGTGAATCAGACMGGAGAAGAGAGATGCACACAGATGAGCATCAAGGCAATATAGGGGACAGCCAAAGACATTATATAAARCTGCTTAAATGTACAGGACGTGGTTTACAGTCAGTACATTTGGTTTTAATTTATTCAGAATTACATTAATAGCTTGTGAAGAACATATCCATACAGCATGTATTTTCTTTGCTTCTTCCTTGTCTTGTTTGGCATGCTACTTTTCCCCAACGTTCCAGTCTCGCCTTGTGGCTTCACTCCTTTTTCCCCCCCAAAAATTCACCAAAAGCGTACCATAAAACCTGTTTAATTTCTTACAAAAGATTATCGTTAACTGTGCTTTTAATGTAATGATGTCAGTGGCAGATGATAACATGTATTAGGTAGTGCAAACTGCTGATTATCTGTCAGGATAAATCTGTTTATTTCAGAAATAGCAGTCTGACAACCCCCTGTTGTTAATCATGAAAGTACATGCTAATGCCAGGTACAGTTTGGTTGGATTTGCTCAGAGGAAKGTGTTTGTTAGATTTTTGCTTTGACAATCTTCGCACCAAATTTTGCAAATTTTTTRTATATGTGTCCTTAAGAGAGAGTCTAGAGCAAAGCTGCTGATCTACAATTTAGGTTCACAGCAATTCAGAGGAAGGAATGACTTGTGAAAAGAGAGAGTGGATTATAGGATTACACCGCAGTTCAGACTGTGCCTGTGGCTGGGTTCATCTTTAGTAATTTCAATGCAGACCCATTAGYGAAGAACAGAAAAAAGCACAAGGAAAGTTAGGGAGTTCTTTTTCCCCAGGAGTTACTTCTCTTATATTTGTTTATTTATTTTTCAGTATATACAGCAGTTCCTAATTGTATCAGGACTAARAAGACCATCTCCAGATGATGCTCATAGCAATCCTCTTTAACGAGATAAATGACCAGTCAGCTTTTATAATGTTGTGAATTCGACTCAGCTTTTGTGTTGTAGAAAATGAGTATTATGTATTTGAAGTGAAACATAAATGGGATACTGAGGTGTAGTTTGCCAAATCTTAGGTGAAGAGGTATTTTGTCTGACTTTATTGCATTTTGATCATTTCACGAATGCTGTAACATGCTGAATAGCATAATAAAAATTGATATTTATATTGACATTTCAGGATTCTAAATAGAARCTCAGAAAATCTAAACAGACTTCAGTATCTCCACAGCTGTTCCTCCAAACCTATCCGAGTTCTGGCTAATTCGCTTTTTCTCCCCACATACCCTCAATTGGCCCTAATATAAACATCTCTCTAAAGCAATTTCTCCCCAGAAGATTATGCACATCTTCATCTTAATTCAGAATTTACATGTGTACTTTGCATATTTTTGCATCAGTATGTGTTTTAAATTAGATAAAGGTCACTGTCATTCATAATCAAGAAGAAGGTGTATAAAAGGTCAGGATTCAATAAAAAAAAAACTGATTAGATGTAGAGGTTTGTTCATATGATTCAGTATATCATTGGATAAGTGGAAATCATGAGTCAACAAATTAACCTTGGTATAATGGGTTACTTGCTTCATTAGGATCAGAAATGAGATTCACAATTTTTTTTTCCCATATATTCCTCGTTTGTCTCTGTAATAAGAAGAGATACTGTGCTGTTGATACTTATACAAGTGAGTATTTTTATAATTTAATTTGGCTTAAAATGCAACACGAATGACAATTCTTGTATTAAAAAAGGAACTGAGGCGCTAAATACATTTGCTAGGCATATAAATATCAATGAAGTGAAAATTATTTGCTGTAAAAATAGATAAGCAAATTTAAAATAATGGCCTATGTGTTTTGTATAAGCTTTAGCTTGAGCATGTTAAAGAGCCCACAGTAAGGGARGCTCTTCAGGTCTAGTGTCAGGAGGGTCGAATGCAGATGAGGATGGACTAAGAGCAAGGATAAGCTTGTGCTCCACACACAGTCAGCCACAGACTGTCTACATGCTCTTGGGTAAACCYGTACATCTCTGTACCTCCTCCTGCAAAAAAAGGAAAAATAGTAAGAGTCCTTATGCTGCAGGACTGTTCTTATTTTGGCAGGAGTGGATTTACCAGGAGGCCCCRGGCAGTTTTGGTCCTTCCACCACTGGCCCTGTTCATCGCACTGTGTTCCTAGCCACTTACTGCATAAAAGCAGCAGGGCTGTGGATCTCTGCATTTGAATTACAGGTGCACTGGTAATGTCTGAGGATTCTGCGGTAATATTTGCCACTATAGATTTGAAATACTGGGCATGGAAGGAGACCATAGTTACAAAATGTGCTGGCCTAGGRAAGACAATCTTTTATATGAAATGGTAATAGCATATTCTCTACTTCTGACTCTACAAACTAGGTACACTTTTTATCATCCCACCATAAGCTTTTCAAAACATTTTTTTTTTTTAACTGAAAAGTGGTGTAACTCTTTCAACCTGTATCATAGCAGAAAAGTCTGTTTGAAAAGCAACATCACAATTAAAATGGTTATACATGTCAGTGTTTCAGACATTGTGTATTTCTTTAAGCTTTCTTCACGTCTGCGTAGAATAAATATCTAGTTACTACTTGTTCACTTTTTTTCCCTTGGGCTGCATTCTGTAACTATTACATGCTAAGTATGAAAGAAAATTAGACTTGCCTGTTACCACTATAAACTTGCACCAAATGGTTTTTAAATAACATGTAGGTAATCTCTCTTCTGTAAATGTAGCGACTTGGAGTTGCTCATAATTAAAGCTGGAAGCCTCACCACTTAAGATGATTCTTTTCTGATGGTTATGTGCTATATTCTCTCCCCAAAATTCGTGGAAAGAAACTCTACAAATCTGCCCCTAGAAGTGGCATTACTTACTAATGCAGACATAGCCTCAGACATACTTGTATGTAATGTTGGCACTTAAAGGAATCCATCGATTTTAACCCTTAAATCAATTTTAGAGAGGAAGAGTGTGTCCAAGTCATCGCTCCTTTGCTCTTTCTGCAGACAACATAATTTTGGCCACCTCATCAAAGCTATGAAGTCATATGGCTCGAGGARCATCCTTTCTGTACTGAAGCCATGTCCTGTGGCTGTCTGCTGGAGAGGAAGATGCCCTTTGCAGTCTCTCTTCCCTCAGTAACATGGAGACGGTAACAACCAGAATTCCTCCTGCTCTTTTGCAGCTGAGGAAGTGACCTAGCAGGACAATCTGGTGCATAATTGCTAGGAAGTGTAGAGAGCTAAACCATATCAATCTTGCAGTAGATAAGCAGCTCTYCCAGCCAGTTTTGAGGGCTTTCTCTGTGGCAGGAGATAGCTGTGCAAGTGGGTAAGGGCAGGAGTTTATGTAAAATGGCCAGACCTCTTCAGAGTCTTTTCCTGGAAGCAGTGTTGTCTCACTTATTTATGWACTTTTTATTAGCCTGGTCTGGGAGGAAGGGTTGTTTCTGTTTTTCTTGCAGTATCTTATACAGATCCCTTATACCATGATAGTGTGCAACACATCAACTTATTCCAGCTGAGTGGACCTGTCCCAGCGTGTGTGACTCGCTCAGCCCACAGCTTCTGTGTTGGCATCTCTGTGAACGGAAGCGGTTTAAGGGCAAGAATATCCCAGTTTTGACACCTGTTTGTAAGGCACCTTTGGAAAAATCACCTAAGCCAATTTTTCCAAACTTAAAGTTGTGAATTTAAATTTGATGTTTAAGCATCTAAATTAGTGGTCTGATTTTAATGTGTGCTGACACTCACATTTTCARTTGACTTCAAAGGGAGTTGTGAGCACTCAGAAGTCTAAACCTATGAAAATCAAGCCAGTTAGACACTCAAACTTGAAAGGTTTCTCCCATAGCATTATTGTTATTTGCATTACTTTAGTGATTTGAAACCATAGTTATAGGACTAATGTGCTAGGCACTGAATTTTATATCTTTTTTTTCCCTTATTTCTTTATGTGTAAAACCTTGCACACAAGTATGTTGTGATGATTCTTTGGTTAATATTTGTATATGGCTTTGAAAAATAAGTGTTCTATAAATACTGAATATAATTATTCATAGAAGAAAATGGTATTCATATTATTCATTCCTTTTTGAAATAAGTTCCTTGGATTTTCAATGTGTCCCTAAAAACCTGAGCTGGTATGGCATGCAGAATACATACAATAAAATACAGAGGCCAAAATCGTAATTTGTTAYGAAATGTTGTGCTTGCAATAGTTTGAACAGCAGAAGAAATTAAACAGTCATATACAATGTTTAATTTGAACAGAAATCCACAACAACAATATTTAATACCTATTTCACAATTCTCAGAGAGAAATGAACTACTGAGATGAAGCACAAAATTTTTCCTTAGGAATTTTTGTCTTATCCATACCTCTCCACTTTTGTTATGCTGATCCCCTACTAAGAGACAGTASACTCTTTGTAACTGGGACCTGCGTAATGCTTGCTTTTCTCCCTGTGGATTCAATAACTAAGCTGCTTGGAACAGCTTTGATGAAACCATCTTCTTTCATAGTATGCATGTCCCTCAGTGCTTATAAATTCCACAAAATGATGTAAATTTAACCCATATTTTATTTGGGAACAAAACCAGGAGGGGAACTGGTAACATACTGATATTTTTCAGAACAAAACCTTTTTTCTTCATATAGAAAAAATTGTTGTTTATGTATGTTGGATACTTACACAATACATACTGTTGGATATCTTACACAATACAAATTAAAATGAAACATTTCTACTACGTCAAAATGCTTTGCATCATCAAAAATGGTTTTTTTTTGCACACAAATAATTAAGCAGTAATTCATAGAACATTTTCAAGTTTTGTTCCAGGTAGAACTTTTAAAATACTGAAGTTCTCTGCAAACCAGAGTTTCCAGCCTCTGAAAACCGTACTGTATCAGCAGCAGCATTCCCATTGCCTCAATGACACAGCACAGTTGCTACATCTGAGTAAAGGCAATCATGATCTACTTGAGCTTTTTGAGTTTTTGTATGCCTAAATACACTATGCATATGCATAGTCCATCATCTTAGATTAAAATAATATATTAGTATTTCTCAAGAAAAAGAAAAACAATTTTTGTGTTGGAAGTTTTACTGTTTGATGATGGTTTGGCTAAAGGCTATGGTGCCTTGGCATAGGCACTTGCCAGTGCTATCAAATTAGAAGTACAATTTTAATATATGTAGAGTTTTTTTTTTTTTTGGGGGGGGGGGGGGGGAGAGGGTAGGGTAGGGGGGTGTCCAAATCAGACAGGCAGTTAAGACCAGGCACTATCTGATTAATAAGTTTGTTCAAGCAGACTGTCATTTAGGCATCAGGAATAAGTGCTCTATCTGCTTGATAAATTTTCAGGCTAAACACAAATGTTGTTATTTGTCAAATTGTAACTGTTTTAATAGACAATTCTTCATGATCTTTATCAGCTATAAATTGATCTCCAGAACTCAGATGTCATAGCATAGTCCCAGTATTTCTAAGAATACAAGTTTAAGAAAACTACAGTACAGAAGAAGGAAATTCTTTAATTTACTCCAGGGACAGAGTGTATTAAGCATAGTAATGAGGATTTTAGCAACAAGCAGTAAGTTAAGGATATTCTTTTTCACAAAACAGATAATATAGTAATCAATATAGACAGCCATTGTATATCTTCCAAGACTTAGGATTTTAATAAAAGTAGTCATCAAGAATTCTATTTAGATTTTCAGACCTTTACATCTGGAACCATTAAAAATAATCATACACAATTTTAATGTTTGGTGTAAACTGATTGATTTCTTGCCTGTAAACTGCATGCTCTTCAGATAGATCAATTTTTGCATTTACCWTATCTAATTATTTTCTGTTTCCTTCTTGCTTTAAAAGACATAGATCATTCAGGGCCCCTGTTTCTTAACTGACAGTTTCTTGACAGCTAATACAAATAACAAAATAAAGCCCGTAGGAAAAATAAGTTGTATTTTATAAAAGGTTTAGCACAAGTGTTTATGTCCTCTGAGTACAAAGGGCTGTGCATGCTTCCTTTATCTTGTAGTCTCCGGTGGTGGCATTAACAAACCAATGTTTTATGCATTTCATACGTAATGTTCCGTGTGATTTTAAACCTGAGACTGGATGGTTGAATGAAGTTTGCCCAAAAATGAAAAGAAAGACACATGCTGTTGAGAAGGACTCAGACCCTTATCTTCTGTGAAATCTGGGAAAAGTCATTATTTTGGAAAGGGCATAGACAGATCAAATGTGATAATAAAGGCTCACAATTCAAGTATGATTCCCTAGAATAGTACATCAGAAATGTGAGGTGTGAAAGAAAGGCAATCTGTGCCAGATACTGATTAAATTTCAGTCATCTATCCAAAGCAGTCCCTAGTTGCTTGTAAAATGCTCCATGTAATTACAGTAACTACAGTTTTTAAAGCAATTTACACATTAGCCTTTATCTTGAGTCTCTCTTTGTGGGTACATTTCTTCTTTGGAATCAATATCCTTAAAATATATGTTAATACAGTATATGAATTTGTAGCCATGTAGACCGTTTAAAATACCATCTCTGGCATTTTCCTCACAGATTCTTCTTAGCTTTTGAAGAAGCTTAACTGTAATCAAATATCACACTCTGGATGTTTAGCTAACGTTGTTCAGTGACCCCAGCGGTATGTCACAACCATATTTAAAACTGTTAAGGAGTTAGGAGTTGATGCAAAATCAAACCAGGATAAATCAAAATGCTGCAAGGATAAAATAATATTAAGGGCTAAACTTTGTCCTTTGCTTGTTACACAGGTGCAAATGTCAAGCCTGACAAATCCTTTCAAAACTTTGTATGTCCTAAGCTTTCAAATCTTCTTCTAGCCATTTGGCAAGGAAGATCTCTGCCAATGCAGAAGCCACTCATCTAGTTACAGGATGCATACTGCCCCAATATAGGGATCTGGCTCATTGTTGTAGTATTACAATTTTAAACTAGTGTAACTGCAAGGTTTGCAAGGAAACTGAACTGGTTATTCCATTGAAGTTGTGCTGGCTAAAAACAGAAGAAAGGCAAGGAGTGAGTCAGACTCCTCACAGTCAGTAAATCTGTTCCCACTGGAGTTGCACAGTGCAGCTGCAGGTAGCTTTAAACATTTTTTTGTTGTTGTTTTATTCTGTTTGTTCAAGGTGCCTTTCGTAACTGCCAAGCACAGCAAAGCTCCTTAGTTATTCTGCATCTCATTGTTACCAAGGCTATTATCCTAACTGGGGCTAATACTATGAAGCACATTCATGTTTGTGTAGGAAAACTAGGGTCACTAGAGATAATCCAAAAAGTTGTTCCACAAGGGATTATCTAGGATGCTGTTTTTGAAAACTGTCACATATCAAAAAAAGGCCAAAGCACTTGTAACTTTTGTGATTGATCCTCTGTCAAGTCATGATTGCTGTCACCAGCAGGTTACATTCCTTCAGCAACGCAGTAGGCGCTGCTGCGTTTTAAGCTAAACCAGTTGGGCTTCCAGTGTCATGTTCCTTTCCTTATCTCTTTTCCATACTTTATTCCCTCACATTAAAAGAGAGAAATTTGCAGCTGAAAAGAGATGACACATACKAGGCCATTCTAGAATATATATTGCTATATCTTAGTACTATAACCTCTTACATACTACCATTAGGATTTGGTCCTGCACACACTACTGTGTGTGGTAGGAGAACTATGTTTGACACCAAATATTTCAGTTGGATCTGAGGAATTTTCATAATTGGGCTTATAGGCCCTGAAATCCCAAAGCTAAAGCACTCGCTTGATGTGAGCTATGAGGGCTATGGAATGATTCACCTGTTAAATATAGGTTTAAGTGTTCTATTGGGCAAATCTCTATGTTTAAGATTCTCATGAAATATTGGATGTTTTCTAACTTGACTTTGAAATAGGATGCTTTTATGTATTTTTGTCTAAAGACACTGAATCCTCTCTTGCACCATCAAACAATATTGGTTTATTAGGCTGCRACCAAAGGCTGTACAAGGCTATTTATCTTTATGCAAACTATCTATGCCTTATTCCTGTGTCCCATTGCCTTTCAATCTTTGAAAGTGTTCAGTGGATACAGCTGTAGTTCTCAGATATTTTCATGCATTTTTTAAAGAATGTCAGAGAGATTTTTGAATTTTTCCAGTGAATCTTGGCTTTTTAAATTTATTACCTCACATTTTCCGAAGGCATTTACTTCCAAAAACATCTGTCAATAAATCTGGTAGATTTCCTGCTTTTGTATGCATGTATTGGTATGCAAGTAAAATTTGAGTTAAGGATTCATTTTTTGTCTTTGAAGTGAACAGTTTGTCCGTGATAATTCTTGTTTGAACTACCTGTCAGTTAACTGTTGATTTTTTCACTAAGGATTTTTCGCTGAATGTCAGTCTTTACAAAATCTTCTCAAGTACCCTCATCAGGCCAGATTTTAGCTTGCCTTGCATAAAAGTTAGTGCTTTGACTTAAGCATTCCTGAGCAAGCAATGGAAAACGGCTCTTCCCTCAGCAGTCTGTCATCACCCTTTGCTAGAAGTTGCCATCCTCATGTTGCTATTTGTGGAAGAGTTTGTGTACACGCTTCTTTGTATTGCAGGCAAAAAGAGCTGAGTAAGCTTAATGGGCTATTGAAGGTGAGTTTGAGCTAACTCAGCTCGATTTGTCTGAAATGGGTTGAAAAGCACACACATGATCTGCTTCCTCTAGCCCTGCTGTGGGATAGTAGCTTCCCGTGATGGAAGACCACAGCAACCAATTCACTGAGAACTTCAAGAAGACTCTATCTGTGTCCTGAATAGCAGGTTCATAAGTCACACTCCCTTATCCTCAGCCTTTACAGAAAGAGTTGCATCAACTGTAATGAAGAGTCGACTTTAAGGGAAGCTAAGCAACCAGTAATGAATTACACGTAGGCAAGTTGCTTTTTTCAAAGCTATGGCCACACCCTCTCTTGGTCATTTCAGTTACTGAATGTCTAGGGGCAAAATGTTCAAGCCATATTTAGCAAAGTCTGTAACAGCTGTAGTAAAATGCTGTGTCTGGTGAATTCTCTCTGCTCCAGACAGTGTTTCCTTTTTCAACATTCCTGTTTAGGTGGTTGAGTCTTCTGTTATCTTTAGTAAAGAGTCTTCTGGAGGTGAAAGGCCCATTCAGATAACCATATTCTGATTCTCAGGTTTTACCCAATTTTTCCCTTTATAACTAGCATGCAGAAAGCTGGAATGACCATATAAATATTCCAAAATAATCTAATATTCTCCATACTCACAAATGCAGCTGATGCCTATGTTATTTCATGCATTAGTAAGAGAACTAACTCACCTCTGCTACTCTTTTGCTCTCTAATATAATGTTTGAATCAGGATTTGTTAAAGTTCTCATTAGATTTGTTGTGGGGTTTCATAATGAATTCTTTTTTGCAAGCTAGAGTCTTTTGATTTTTGTTTGCATATTCATAGAAGAAAAATGTCATAAACAAAGTCTAAATCTGGTACTACTCTTTTGCTAAGCCATACTAAGACTGAGCTGTATCTTTCTACACTTTACCCCATCAAGAAAACAATRCCAATGCCAAGTATGGAAGGTGAAAAAGGTTGCTATTTAAAGCATAATTTTTTGGCACATGCAGCACCCTTGGAAGCACATCATAAACAAAAAGAAGGTACATTGCTTTCCTTCCACAGCTAAAAATTCTGCCTCAATCTATCCCAACAAAGAAGACAGTACACTGCTCAGTGCAAGATTGTTCAGTACAGTCCAGCYGCTCAGTAGGAATGTATCTCTCCCAAATTTACATATATAGAGATAAGTGAAAAATACGTACATTTTCAGTCTTTTTTTTTAACCCATGCTCTCCCTTTGACACAGATGCAACATGAAAAGACAGGCTTCTATTGACATGTAATATACATGAATACACTGGTCAAGCAACAGATACAAACTCAATTGATATGTTTCATTCAGTGGCAAGTGTATTTGCTTAGTATAGCAAAAGAAATTCTGTATGTCCTAATGATGTGGAACTGAATTCTTTATCTCCCCTGCTGCTAGTTTGCTTTTAAGGCAGAACTGGAGATATCTATCACAACTAAATAGGTATTTTGTAAATTGCAGTTAACTTTGCTACCTTTAAGAAAAGTTCCAAACCACATATTGTATAACCACTGCCAGAGATTTTATCTAGCTTAGCTGGAAAAACAACTTAGTGCTACATTCTTCTTGCCAATCAGCACAACAGAATTTTGTTTTCTCTCTACTCTCAGATAACAGACCAGTATTAAAGGCAGGATTTTGACTTCCATTTGTTGTTTTCTTTTATACTATAGGCCTTGTTAAGGTACTCACAGAAATGTCAACAGTAACACATAAAATCACTGTCATGATAAATAATTGATTAGATGATCAGAGTTTCCTATTGTGTTTCTTTAATACACTTTTTCAAAGAATAATGATTATATTTATAGAAATATAATAATTTTCCTTGCCAAAGTAAAATGGTATTTGACATTAGTAAAAGGTCAGGTGTCATGCTGTAAACCACAATGGGTATTGCTTTTAAAGATTATTGAATTAAAAGGTACATATATTTGACAAAGTATAGAATTCAAATAACTGCCATAGTAGCAGTGCCCTTTTATATGCCATGGATTTATTGACATTTGCTAACTATAAAAATGTAAAACAGTTTGCACGTAATAGGCACTATCAATTTAAAAAAATAAAAACGTCTCATTGAAGAACATGTCTATTTTCAACTATTCCCTCTGATTTTGCATGCACACATTGGTCACTCAGATACCAGTTTGTACCTACAGCTGGGATTCATGTGGTTCATGTGGACAGATAATGTGTTCACTTCCTGAAGGCACTTTCACATTGTATATCAGATCATGAAGGTACTTTCATGTCGTACATCAAATGCAATAATGAACCATAGTATTTTTTTTTCTTTTAAAAAGTCTCAGTTCAGGTTTACTGTGTCAATATTTGTGAGCAACAAGTTAGAATGAGTTTGAGGGTAGCATCATAGCCTTGCCATGGTTTTTGCCTGCACCACAGACCTGTCACAGTWCAGTGTGATTGACTGTCCTTAGCTGAAGTACCAGGCATTGTAAGGGTCGGAATCGTCGTGGGAATTATGCCAGAGCTTGTCTGGGTGAAACTGTAATACTTCAAGAACTGCCAGTGTGTTTCAAGCTGTTAGGGCAGATTAGCTAAAAAGGAATTGTAGCATTGATAGGTTTGAATAATAACACTTTGCAAACATAGCATCTTTTATCTGTGCTTGCAGTTAATAATACAAGAAAAGCTATGAAGAAGGAGGCTCCTTCTGTTCTATAAAGCTATTCCACATTACTATAAAACTGTTAAAAGAATAAACTATTTAATGAATATCTACTTTATCAAATGAGTTGACTTTCACTTTAAAAGGACATTAACACATTCAAATTCATTTATATTTGCAAACACCTTTGGTAATATCAGATTAGTTTATTATAATGGAAAAGATTTTTAAAAATGCAGTGTATCATTTAGTATTTAGTGACCCAGCTTGGCCAAAAATCCCAGGCTGGTCAGTTCCACTTTCAATATTCAGGAGTTAGATTTTGACCTAAGAATCTGCCTTTTAAATAATTTCCTATATGTAGAATATAATTTTGAAAGAAGAAGGCATCTATCTAACAGTTTTTCATTAGTCATCWACCATTTGTCATCAGCAAGGGCACCGTACAGAGTACCCTTAACCCTTGCTTTGTCCATCCCGCTGGACCTTTTAAGCTTCTGGTGTCACTAGGTCTGCTAACTACGGTGCTGTTCTGTTCCTTCCTTCAAACTCACATTGGCCATTTTACTCAACAAGTGAAACCTTAACTATAAGGAACAATTACAATTGAAACAATGTGTGGTGCTTTCCTGTAAAATGAGCTTAATACCCCTCACATGCTGCATGCAGCGTAGCATCTGATAGGTTGACCGTGTGCAGTCCCTCAGGATTTGATATGAGAATTGCCATGATGGATAGATAGAAGGTTTGTTTTCACTTAACAGCGGCACAAATATAGTCACGTGTAATTCAAAGTCAGCACTCAGTTTTCAGACATGGGTGCCTGAACAATACTGCCAAATCTTGCATTCGGTCTATTAAATCAGCGCTAAGGCAAATACAACAGCCGTTTGAGTGACAATTTCAACATACCAATGAGGTACTCAGATGTCAGCAATCCAAAAAAAATGCATTGGCCTTTTGAACTTAAGCCAAGATTGGTTCTGGGCTATATTAAGGAGGCCTAAGATTATAAAGAAGGATCCATATCAGTTTGGAATCTGTCTCAGTCTTTCTGGGTGAGAGCCAGATTGGATCAGATTTCCTTCTGAAGGCTTCACTGTTCTTTTTTTTACCTTTGTTTGGTTTTTCAATGTAAAACTTTCTTTTGTCATTTTATTTACTTGTTTATTGGATTTTGGTTCATA
Organism: Rhea americana; assembly: GCF_003343005.1. Classification (NCBI taxonomy): domain Eukaryota; kingdom Metazoa; phylum Chordata; class Aves; order Rheiformes; family Rheidae; genus Rhea; species Rhea americana. The sequence continues at coordinate 10,714,603 of NW_028186149.1, forward strand.
CTCAGGTCAGAAAACATCCTTATCCAGGGTTTATTGCTTTCACGCTCATTCACCAGACATCTCACCATGAATCAGTCCATACATCACTCCTGCCTCCACAAAATTTTACTTCTGTAGTTTGTCCTGCGTCTCTCTCCACCATCAAAACCAAGCTTCTCTGAACCTTAGAGAGATCCATGTTGGATGTGCATTTTGGCAGACATCCAGATGAGCTTTTGCTCTATCCAAATATTTTTGTTCACRTATAGGAGGTCAACTCTTTTATTTTCATTGTTGTTCTTATTTCTTTTTTATGTATTCATCCATTTCATAAAAATGTTAAGACAGTGAAGAGTACTACAGGTTTTATTTGTCATAGAGATGAAAAGTCTTTCTTATGCTTTACTTTTCTTAGAAAACTAACAGGAAATTGTATTGTAATTATGGCTTTCAAAAATTGAACCAAAATATGAACTACTTAGTGCTATTATTGTTATTAATTTATTAGCAGTATTACTCTACAGTCTCCAAGCCCTCAATTTTTCTAAAAACTTGCTATGTAAACTTTACCTAAATAGAGAATAAAAAAATTCTGCACTACATGTAAATGCAGGATAGTACAAATAGTACAAAACAAGGGACAATGAGAAAAAATTTGCCAACATAAGCAATATTCTTTGCATATCATAAACCCTACCATTCACAGGTGCATCAGAGCAAAGAGGTTTTGAGAAGGAATTTGAAGTGGCACAATGATGTGTTATTTAACAGACAAATTAGGTCTGATACTATTGGGCATGCTTTCTGCCTGTTCTGATAATGTAATCTATTTTAGGTTATTTGCTAGCTCCTTGAAATTGCTAGGTATCCATTTACTAGATTAATTAATTAAACATATTTAAATTATGCATTAGTCATGGCTTTAGAAAGTTAGAGTAAATAACATAGGCTTTATTAATTTTTCCCTCTCTTCTAATTCTCCTATCCCCAGTCTCTAATTTTCATCAATTTTGCTTTCATTTTTTACTTCTTTTTAATTTTTTGTTAATTTAAAAATACTGCTAGTCATGTCACCACTGCTGAAAAAGGAGCAGGTGGCTTTTTTTCCGAAGTGACACCAGAGCTGATCTGTGGAACAACTGAGCACAACATTGTCCCTAGGGATGGCGCGCACCCATTTTTCTCTGTAACAAGCCGTCAGGAGTGGAGGCTTAATAAATTAAGGAGATTTTCTTAAGGGAAAATATTTTCCACCACTTTTATATTTTCAGAACATTGTGCTGGCTTCATGCAGGAGACAGGGAAATGTAAATGTCAAACATTCACTTTTGTTTAAATGGGCTCATTATCCCACAACAAGTTGAGTTTTTTTCCCTACCGGCCGGTTCTTTTCACTGTCGTATCCTGTAAGCACTTTCCTTGCACCTGCCTGAGGAGACTAATCCTCTATTAAAACATGTTCAAACTGAGTGAAGGCAGAAATAGCAGCCATTTCGCTCAAACAAAATGAATCAAAACCTTGTAAAAATAAATAAATCAGAGTAGCTTTGGTGAAGACATTTGGCTGTTTGGTCTGTGCCTGAAGCCCTGTTACCTCACTGTTTTCTGTCTGGAGAGCAGGCTGCGCCCTTAAGGCATGGACCCGGTTTGAAAACCGTGTACAGAGAAGACTCCAGATGCGGCTCCTGGGCCGCGACACCAGCTCGAGTGCTGCAGAGGGTGAGGGCAGGACTGCCCTTCCACCATGCACCTCTGGAGCATGTGTCTCCCTTTGGTACAYGCTCCCCAAGGACCAGGACACCAAGAGGGTATCATTTTCTCCCTCAGGATCATGGCTATTTATTTAGATGGGACCATAATTATGGATGATGTCTATTAACTCTCCCTGCTTTGATTTGGTGTTAGACTCTACAGGGAGCTTCTGGGACCCTGCAGAGGATGGAGATGTCACTAAGTGGTGTTCACTGAAGAGAGGAGCTGCAGGGCTCTACCGGATAAYGCAGAACTACAGTCTGACAGGGCAGAGAAAGAGGGCAAATTTGTTCTGACATGGTAAATCAGCAGGCTAAACTCACTGTGCCTGAACAATACTACCTAAGAGCAGAAGTCCCACGGGGCTGCCTTCCTCAGTGTAATGTACAGGACTGAACAAATCCACAACACTTAATAAATGACCATAACAAAACAAAACAAAAAAAGTTGCAACTGCYGTGGATGAGCCAGATAGATAATTTATGACACAAGGTCAAACTTTTTTTTTTAGCCAAACTCATCTCCATTAATGAAACTAGTAGAAAGATCAAGGATAAACACTAGACTGTTTAATTTGTAGACAGTCAAATTAAATGAATAACTGTGGTTGTCTGTTCGTTCTAGACGCAATGAATTTTCAGCTCCTTTCAACTTCTAAGTGTTTTTTATCTTTCTAAGGTGGATCTGTGGATGAATTCTGTTAACATTTGATGTCAGTAAGTGATTTATAACCAAAAARATCACCTGAAAATGCAACCCTGACAATATTCTCTCCTATTTCTCCAGCACTTATTCTCACTTGTTTTTTAACATCATCTTCATAAGATGGATTTTGATGCGTGTTTCACTAAGACATTTGAAATCCCTCTCTCTTATGAACTTGTTCTTCCTTTAACCCCTGACTGAAGTTGTCCCTACAAGAAAGGTAAAAAAAAGATCTCTGGTATTTCTGAGAGATGTACAATACAGTCTTATATCAAGACTTATATCAGAGAGTTGGATTGATGCCAGGTATTTGGAGGTCCAAATGTACTTAGCTACTTCTCAGAGAATGTTGTCACAGAACGGTAATTAAGAATAATGTTTGGAGAAACCAAGCATAATTAAATCTCCAAACAACACTCTTTCCTTTCCCAAAGCATTAGCGTTCATGTGGTACGTTACTTTATTTTGGTCTTAAGCACCTTGGTACATACAATCTGGTATCTGCTGAAAATATTGCTTTAACAGTGCTAACAAAATGTAATTAATGCTAACATATTTCTGAAGTAAGATTATATAGAGCACTTCAGTAATTCATTGTGATTTTGATTAGACTTCCACAAATGAATAAGAATGGTAAGAACTCCTTTACACTGCTGCATGAGTTTCAAGTACTATGRGTCAATAGACAAATTATATAATATTGGTCATTTACATTTTGGAGTAGAATGTATCAGTATGGCAGAATGCTCACTTTCTCGTTTTCCTACTATCATCTGTTTGGGYGTCTCATCTAGTTTCTCATTCAGACCAACATAAATATCATACTCTAGCAATAAGGAGAAAGTAGAGAAGTTCAATAGGCCACTAAATCATAAGGCCAACTAAGGCTGAAGAAGTGCGGTTTATGCACTGGCATCTGCTTATGGTTGCTGCATAAGACAACTTCTAACCTTTAGYGATCACCTTGAGATTTCAAGCCTATATAATAGTGTAATTCAGTCTACGAAACAACATTCTGCTCATAGAAGAAAACACTACGTATGTGGAACAAAGGAAGTTTTTAAAATCTCAGGAAAACACATTAGTAACATTCCTGAAGTTTTTTTTTTTAAAAAAAAAAAAAAACAAAATCAATTTTCTTTTATTGAAATGTCAYATCTATGCAAAGGATATACAAACTATAAATAATTCAGCTTGCAAGTTATGCCAAAGATATCTGGGCACAGTAATGGAAACAGCATAGCAATTTATGTTTTCTAAAAAATGGCTAATCATTTTCTGTGGCCAATTCTAAAATCTCTTCTATGWTTTTAAAATCTGTCTACTTAAACTCTTTACTATTCATTCCCGAAGCCTCAAGATCCACAGATTTTTAACACAATAAGCCAAACTAATTTGTGATGAAACTCCACTGACTTCAGTAGAGCTAACTCTGAGGTGAATTAAAAATGACATTTTATTGTTCTGGTCATCTTGTAGAGCAGCCTTTCTCATTTATAAAGCAATATAGTTTAATATATTTTTCTTGTCCTCAATCTTGCCTTTGAATTACTTTAATATCAGTTGTAAATAAGCAAAGCTCATATGATGGTCCTATTAGCTACTTATTAGCTTCAGATCCCACAATGGATTCTACAGCATATTGGGAAATATGCATTTCAGGGGACCAGATCTGATATATACATGCAGCTCGTGTTAACATAAATGAAAACCTTAGACAGCATATCTCATTTAAACATCTTGCATATAACACAGATAAAGGACAGACATTTTACTCCTTATTCAAAAAGGCATTGGACAGAAATATGCACTCTTATGCCTGGACAGGTGGTGAGAAAAGTTGCAGATTCTTTCCAGTTCATTCCTATTTTGAAGGCATATAAATCACAAATGTCCTACTAGAGAGACTACAGGGATACAAAGGACTTGTGTTGATACTGTCTTCAGTGATAAATGTGAAGCTTGTTCTCAGCCAGGTTATCTGTTCATGTAATAYAGTCCTTTTTCTGTATTGTATAGCTTTTCTCAACCTCTATGTGCAGACCAGAATTCCCCTTTAGACTCCCCTGAAATCCTGGTCTTCCACTCAGCTCTTCCAAAGTCTGTTTGGCTGAGGAATATCCTCATTTCCTGCTGTTCAATACCCTGAGCAGGGGCCCTAATTTGATGCTTCAGTTAACTTCATCCAGGTCATTTGGCTCTTGTAAATCCCATCAAAGGGACTTTATGATATTCTTTTAGTTTTATTTTATTCTGAAAACCTTAACACCTGAACTTATCAGATTATGGTAGTGTAACTTCTCAGAGAAGACACAAACCTCAAAAGCCAAAAACACAAGAAATAAGTATGAATCTAAACTATAGTTGTTGAGGGGGGTTTAATCTCATTATTTCTGAGACAAGTCTTTGATTTTGCCAGAAGCATAAATCATGACTGTTAAACACTTAAGTATTCTGTACGACTCTGCAAAGAAAAATATTATTTCAAGAAAATGAATTTTGTAATATTTCATCTTAACCTGTTATTCTTTGTATTTCAAAGGAAAATGTCAGAGCTTCTTATGCTATTAATGTCTATCATTCTCTGTTTGGTCATGTCTAATATCTTAAGCATGGTACTGTTGAAGTCAACTGTACAACTCATAAATTCTGTATATCTAATTATATGTAATGTTCTGTAATGCTTAAAAACTGTTATGGAGGTTTAACTGACAAACCTAAGGACGGCATTCATCTCTAAGAAAACAGACAGAATGACAGGAATGTTTAAAATTATCTCATAACAAATGTCAAAAGGAGAGGGGGAGAGAGTATTCTTCCTTTAACTGAATTTTGTCAGTGTAGTCCATAGACTGTTGTTTGTTAATTTMATAAAAATGCTTAAGAAATTAGAATAGATTTTGAAATTAAGATCCAGCTAAGCTTCTCTAGTGTAATACTCAGACATAGTAAACAATTACATTACATAAACCAACCATCTGAGCAGAAATGATAATTAAAGTAATGCACCGGTGTGCTTCATTGATTTATGAATTTGTTTAATGATTCCTGTTAGAACAGCAGAAGCCATTATGCATTCAGTGATTTTAGGAGACAGTATATAGTTGTGTGACCTTTCACTAAACAAGTGAAGCTATCAAAGAAAGTATAAAAGAAGTGTTGTTATGAGAAAGTTTATGACAATTTGAAGATAACAGTCCAAAACCATTAATTTTCTTCACGCACAAAGTTGTTACTGTTTTCCACACTACCATTCAGAAACGAATTGAGGAATCTGCCTCATCAGTGCTTGCACAATACATTTTGCTTTGGAAGCATGTGGRGTTCCTATCTGAAACAAATAAAAAAAGCTAGGGCTGAATTTATTTGAATTTGATTCAGTTTCAGCCCAAACAAGTRGTAGCCCAAGTGCTTGCCTGTATCCCCACTCAATTACTGTTGCTCACTGGCATTTGGAGTGCCCATCCAAAATCACAGCTCCGCTGTGGGATTTGTGGTTAACACAAACAGTGAAATACAAACTCTGACCCAAAGCGCTTATGGTCTAGACAGACAGTTGGGGAAAACCAAGCATACAAATAATAACCTCCTGCTGAAATCCTGGGAGATTTTACCCTCTGCTTCAAGCTAATTCTTAGTGATACTGAAAAATCTCACCCACAAAGAATAAGCAAATATATTATCTTGCTTTTACRGAAATGGGGAGCTTAAACAGCAAAAGATGAAATACATTATCCAGCTCTGCAGGAAGTCTGTGGCAAAATTAATGAGTCTTGGAATCAAGATCGTAGATTTTTGCGAGAGGTCAAAGTACCTATTTCCCTACTCTGGACATCCTCTGGTCTGCCCCCAGCAGTTTTGTGAAGAGGGTCTTTTCCCACACATAATATGCATCCATTAGTCCTAGTGAAATCTACACCAGGTACTAAGAGTAAACAGTATCAAATGCCTTCAAACCTTGGCACAGCAGGAGGTATCCTGAAAGTAGAGAAGGAGGAGTCTTTTTAATTAGCTGTTGTAAAACAAATGGAAGGGTCCAGAGGGTGCATTTGACATTTATCTGTGTATTTCCTTGCTTTTGTTGTTTTCTGTCATTGTCCTATCATTCCATTCCCCTTGATTTTGTGTAAACTTCCTTGTTTGTTTGCTTTTCTGATAACTTGTAGAGTAAACCACTCGCTCACAAGAGAAAATGCAGCTGGGAGAAAAGGTGGGGGGAGGCTTTCTGGCTGGAATACTTTCAACATGGCATCATAGTTGCTTGTGACTTTGAGCACTGTGAAACATTAGTTTGTCTTCCTTTCTTTCCTTGCTTTTCACAGTTCTCTTCAATCTCCCAAGCAGCTGATAGAATCTCCTACAGCACTAAACACATTTCCTTATTTACTGTTAAATTTACATTTTCACACTTAACAGAGATTGCAAATGTCAATATATCTTTTTAATTGAAAGTGGAACTTGTCACGTCAGGTTGTAAGTCCCTTGAAGTCCCAGAGCTCATTTTGGACTGAGCTGACACTTCAAAGTAAGGGAAACAGAATGGAAAACTCTTTCAGTTGCAATGAACCAAATGAAAACACTCCTTCAGACTTCAGTCCACAGTTATGCTTTTTCCTTGTTTATTTTGTCTGCCAAAATCCATAAATGCCTTTCAGAATGACAATGTGATGATCTAGAGACCACTTCTTCATCTTTTCTTATCTTCTTCTTRTTTTAGCAGCTCAGTTGGCTCAGGCAATTGGACTGTTTTGTATGACTACAGAAATTAGAGACACTGAACTTCAGAGAGGGACAGCTCTTCAATCCCTAGACGTGGACTTTGATTTGTCCTGTTGATAGCTTTTTGTCATCAGCTGAAGACACTGCCATTCACGTTTAGTAGGTGGGGAACAGTAAGGTCTTTATAGGTGGAAGCGTGGGATGGTCCCATTACAATTGTCATGAACCTTTTCATTTCACTTTGTAACAAATACGAGGCTATCATTATATCARTGTCCCCTAGTTTCACAAATATTAAAAAAAAAGAATAAGCAGGTAAGGACAATGGATATTCTGATGCACAGTCGCTCAGGTCTGGATACATGATGAGCATCACCCTTTGAACCCTTTATAATACTGATRATGAAAAAACTGCAGTACTGTAAACTGCTAAAGTATTTAAGAGATGTGAATGGAGGTAGAAAAAAGTATAACAGTAGGAGGAAGAAATGGGAGAAGAAACAGATTAGAGAACTCCTTTGCTATAAAAGTATCCGGAGTCCCCCGCAACATGCAGTGGCAGGGGGAAAGCCAGTGCCTTCCCTGCTCCACAAGATTTCCTGCAGTTCCAGCTGCCTCCTCAGCCCTTTGGTCATGCGTACAGCCTGAAAGCCTGGAGCCTCACAGCAGCAGAACTGTCTTTTGCTCTTACTGTGAAAATAGTGCAAGGCTGGTAGCCACTGCACTCCTTAAAGGCTGCTGAAGTCCAGAAGTACCATGTTCAGTTTGGGTACCATCTGGTATTGCAGACATGCAGAGCCGGAATATTAAACCAGGGTTCAAAATATTGCCCATCAATAGCTCGGATGTGGGCTCATGCTGTAGTCAGTAGCAGTTACACATAGCCCGTTGCTTGTCTTTGGACCGTTCTCAGGTCATATCTCGCTTTTACTCATAGGCTCCTAGTCATGCTTATCTCTATGCACTGTGAGGAGTCCCACTGAAGTTAGGAGGGATTACTAATTTACTGCATATCAAGTTAATAACTTTCATAACTTCTTGATGGATCACTCAGCAAGCAGCAGCAGTGTAAAAGTTTATCACCATTACTGGCAGTAATTGGCAAACTCTTAGCAGTGCTGGTAGAGACCACAGCAAGACAGAGATTCTCTTAAATCTGGCAGTTAAAAAAAWTTTTTTGACTGAGATTTAGCTTCAAAGAACAGTTTGGAAGCAAAGTTTTGAGTGAAAGCAGAGTATCAATGTGAGTCTGAAACTTATTCAAGCTGTCAATTGAGATGCCTTGTGTTGGCTAGCATGCCTGGTTTTAGTGCTATTGCTTGTTTGCACGTTTATCAAAATGTACGCCTACATTTGCAAGCATACACATACCTCAGTGTATGTTTGACTCTCCTGAACAACTTCCCTTGATTTTATGTAATTTAATTGTATGTTCCARTTAGCTTATGTTGTACAAAAGCTTTAGCCATCGACAGCTAGAGCTGCTTTACGCTTGTCTCCTTACAAGCCGCTGTCAAGTCTCCCCTCATTTCCTTCAGGCAGTGRCTGCTTTTGTGCCACTCACCAAAACACAGACCGTGGTGCTGGAAAGCTCCTTAGATACAAAAAATGCATCCAGGTAGGTTTGCCACAGCAGTAAAAACAACTTAATTTTAAGGTCTGACATTTTACAAGCTGGCAGCCTTAGGTAACGAGGAACAACATGACCTGCTTCTGAGATAGCAGCCTCTCTTAGATGTCTGGGGCAGCAAATGAAAAGAAAGTTTAGTGTACATGATGTAAAATATGAAGTCAAGGAGCAGTGAACCAAAACAGGGAAAAAAAATGTTAAATAGCACAATTGTGCAGCATACCAATGAAGGAAAAGGATTTGGGAGATTACTGTGGAAGAAATGTTGATGTCTTCCACTGCGTGGCTGCACTAGAAAAGGGAAACATGAAGAATAAACGGACCCTAGAGAGAAAGATGCAAAGTAACACAGAGAACCCGAGCTGTATTAACCGCAATCCGGTTTAGTATAAATTTGTCAGGGAGCGCAAAARGCTTTAAGGTAAGATTATGACTTTAGGCAGGGTGCATTTTATAAACAGCCTCCAACAGGAGCTGCTGCAGAAAGTATGTCCTGCTGGAAAGTTCTCCTCCTTCCCAACCTCWCCCCATGGAAGCTGGAGGGCGAGCAGGGGTGAGGGCTAACGAGGGCAGGCGAGGGCTAATGAGGAGTGATGAGGGGCAGCTGTGGCAGCTGGAGCCCATTTCCTGCCCTGGCAGCAGGCAGGGTGGTGCTTGGTGGTGGTTGTCACCCCAGTGTGCGGCCCTGCTTCTGCGGTGAGGGGTGAGTCTGCGTGGTGTTTTGTCCCCTTTCCGTTCGGGTGCGCAGCCGGCCMCGGGAGCGGGGCTGCTCTGCAGGTGCAAAACGCTCCCTGGGCTGGAGAGCGGCTGCGTTGGGTCCTCCGCTCCGCCAGCCCCTGTGAAACCCCGCCACGGTGGCCATGCTCTCCTGGCTCGCCTGTAGCAGCCTCGCCTCGCCTCGCCTCGCCTGCGGCCCTGAGGGCGCCCGCGAAGGAGGGGTGCTCGCTCTGGGCCCCCGCCCCGGGCGAGGCCTGGGGCGCAGCGCCCTTCCAGGGCTGCTGCTCTTCCTTCCTCTGTCGTGCCCTTCTCTAAGGCGGGTTGCGTTTCTTGTTTTCCTCCGTCCCTGCGTTTTGCTTTTTACGGAGGGCTGGTCTGAGAGCTGCACTTGTGCCAAAGGGCTGAGCGTGTCCCGCCGTGCCCTGGTGCTGCCAGGCCTCAACGAGCAAGCATCGAGGGTGTGCGCGTGTATATATATATATATACACATAGTCGCGTATGCGTATGCACTGGTTTTTGCTGTAGGCAGGTAGGCCCTCACCCAATAGCTCACGTAAGCGGTTAGCTGGAAGGAGGCCTTTGGACTTGGAAGAGCTGCTGACTGTCCTGAGCTTCAGCTCTCCATGTCCTCAGTCRAAAGTGAGCGTCTTCCCAGTGGGCTGTGCTTAAGCCAAGCACAAATTATAGACCTGGTGCTGAGTAAAATGCTGTAAGTTTGTAGAAATCTGAGAATGTGCCATTGCCCTGGATGGGAAAGGAGTGTGCTTAATGTTTGGCCCTTGGTATTCAAAATGTAAACATGCTCTTCATGCCTCTTTTCATTATTCAAAAAAGTGAAGACTAATAAATATATCTCTAGATGAAAGGTCTGCTGACCTTTGGCTCATCCTATTCTTAAGATGCTCACTTCTCCTCCTCAGAAGTAGACCCTATACTTTCTTATTAAGAAAAATCAATKTTTGCAGCTTTTAGCTTTTTGCACAGCAACCTACATAGACCTGAAAACTAGTGTGTGCTTTGGCAGTACAACTTGAAATGTTTTTCCCCAGAAGATTGTTTTAATCTGTAGACCTTGTTTTGATTTCTGAAGTGGCAGAGAAAGTTGAATTACCTGGAATTTCAGATGCRTGTGTGCTCAAGATGAAAATGATGATGAGTTACAATTGCCTTTAAAGACACTCGAGTCCTTTGTTACTACAGAGAGGAAGAAAGTCCAACACCACCATTAAATACACTGCTATTATGCAGTATCTTTTCATGTGGTACTGCAGTATGTCATTTGAGTGTGCAAACTTCTGGAATAAGTGGAATTCTTGCCTCACTCATTCCAACTGAACATAGTATTTTCTTTATGCTAGGGTATTAACACTCTACAAAAAAATAGTAATAATAAAGTGTTTACCAGACCATTTGTATGATTGAGCTTGCTTTTGAGTAGTTTTGGCAATATTGAAGCTTTTCTGTGGATTAATTTTACTATTTAGAGACCTATTTTAAAGAGTGGGGGGAGAGCAGCATATCAGCTTTATGAAATGTGGAAAAGTTGCCTTCAAGTGAGACCATTACAGGAAAAAAAATGAAACAGTTTTCAGATGTTGAAACRGGTTGTCACGTGCCACCCTGTAGCTATGTGTGTGGTGGTGTGGTTTTGTTTTGTTTTTTGTTTTTTSTTTAAGGAAAAAATGCCTAACTCCCTTCTATGATCCAGGATATTTTGAGGAGATTGAGTGAGAGCAGCTTGTGTAGCTCTGGAAAAGGCAGGTGAAGATGCAAAAAGTAATTGCACAAAAGGAGGTGGGGAGAGAACTGCAGTGAGTACTCAGTACTTCTTGGGTATTTTTATTCAGGGCAGGTCTCTGTTTTATAAAACAATGCATAGCTACTCTTCCTGAGTGGCTCAGGGAGGATTGCCCAAGCTTGTATTGCCTTGGGAGTGCCAGAAAAAATGCTGGCCTCCTCCTCTGGAGGGTCCAACRGCTGGAAGGTCAGAGCAGTTGCTTCCTCCACTAAGGATGTAAAGCTGGGCAGTTATTAGGAACTGAAGGCCAATAATGCTTTATTTTATATCTAAAAAGTGTGTGTATACACACTCATACTCTTCTAGTTGCTTCTTGCTCTTCTCTATCCTCTCACCAGCTCCCTGCTTATACATYGACACAGTGCCTGTCGAGAACATGGCTTTGACACAGAATCTCCTTAAGAGACTTTACAGTTGTAAAGACTAGAGTGAAATAGAAARACAGGCTACACTTCCTGATTTCACATAACTGAACATTTGTTGGACAAGAACATGTTTAAAGGTCCCGGAGTTTCAGRAACAGATAAGCAGTAGTAAATATGCCCTTTTATTACATAATCTTGCTGGATACCAATGAAATAGTCTTCARTGCTAGTTAATATATTTGGTGGGATAGCACCCACCATGGAAAAAACACCAACTATCTTCTAAAAAGCTTTGAGTCTTTGCCAGTACTAGCATGCTAATAAAATGACTAGCTACAGACCTAAGCTGTAGCAAGACATCCTAATGTGACCTATAGTTCTGCAGGTTCAGTTCTGCATTGTGTGCATGTAAAYGTCTGATTCTGAGAAAGGAAGAGAAATACAGGAATGCAGTAGTTAAAGTTACGTGCCRTACTTGCTTTCATGTCCACAATTAATTGCAGGCAAAAACAGTCCCATTAGCTGCACAAAGTGCTCAGGTTTTTTCAGATGTCTTGTCATACAGGCTCTGATTGACTCTGTCCCTATTATTTCTCCTAGTCTATATGGCTCTGTTTGTTCCCGTTTAGTGTAACAGAAAAGTCTTAGGCCTTTTCTGAAAGTCTGTGGCAGTATGTTTTTACTGTTACTTTGAACTATACTTCAAAGATAATTATTGCAGAATTTTTCCTCTTTGGGTTGTATTTAATACTGTCCAATATTCAGTGATACTTTCAGCTGACTCGGTGTCATAAAGTGTCTTTTGTCTTAATGCTGTCTTTTTTGGCCTTTAAGCTGCTCAACAAATGCATTTCCTTGGCAATGAATCGGACTTTGAGAAAGCTAAACTTAATGTTTAGCATTAAGTTTCCCCCTACTAGCACACTTGGGTTAATAGTTCAGTGTAAAGAAAGAAATGCACTGTGTATATTATCCATAAAATACTAAATGAAAGAATTATGCCTTGCATCATCAAGGAAAAATGAATAACTAACATGAAAATGTCAATAAAAAGGCAGTCGGTCTGTAAGCTCAGTAATATTTCTTGTAAAAACATACTTTTTTTTTTCTTTTAAAAAAGCACCCAGTAATTTTTCTAAACACTGCAAGTGTGATGATTACAGCAGAAGGTATCAATGATCTGTCAATCAGTGATCATGGCAAATCCGGATTTAGCCTGCAGAAATACCATTAATAGTTGGGACCCAGCTATATGAAAGCAAAGGCAGCATATGCCTGTATCTGGTCTCACAACATCCTTGCGCTGAAACTGTCTCACCCACGCAATCAGAATTAATGTAATGAGGAGTCTTTGGGCTGAGATGAAGGTACTAGGGAAAACCTGTGAGATAATATGTAATGAGTCTCACTGCTGGCTTTCAAAAGGCATAAACTGGAGCAGAATAGAGGTACGTATTTTTGAGTTGAGAAAGTGCTCTATTATTAGCAATAGATTGGGCAACTTTTCACCCAATTTATTTGTCGCTTCTGCATGTGTTGGGAGAGCACATGAATTCCCTTGAAGTGCGAACACTGAAGCTCTAAAGTTATTTAGGCATGTGTGACTTTTAAGTGCGTTGATCAGTAAGACTTTTAAAACTAGGCAGAAATCRCACACTTGAAGATATGCTCATTCTGCAGTGTGCTGTCCAAAGTCACCTCTCTACTCTGGATACAGATGTTCTTATTCACCATGCTCTGCTGCACTGTGCCACCTCTTTAAGGTGGTTGTAATCATTTATATTGTGCTTTGCTATAAGATGAGAGTGGGAGAAGATTTATATATATATACACATACACACACATATATATATATATATATACACATACATACACACTTGTGGTATGACTTTCAATGAAGTGTCACTTTTAGTGTCCTTCTGAACAGGAATTGAAACTTAATAAAAACAGTATTTAAAAATACATGTTGCAGTGTGTATTTTTTAAAAAAAATTCTTGGTGCAAGTAGTGATCTGATGGACTAGGACAGTGCACTGCCAGCCTAAAGCAATGAAGGAATCATTTCCACTCCCATCAATGCATTGCAAGGCCATATGTGTAGTTACTGTGGAGGTTTCTTGATGCTAGTGTGCAAGCAAAAAGGATTATTCTTCAGCCTGGCCTTTAATTTGAAGAAATGGCTTTATTGCAGTGGTAGTTATTGGAATAACAGCTGGCAATGTCAACGCTGCTGTATGAGGAGAGCTGTAGTGACAGAGATTTGGCTCTTCTCATAGGAACTGGCATTTGAACCTCCCTCTCTTTCTCCAGAAGAATTAACATGGAGTCACTTCTATATTTTAAAAGGCATATACATAGAAAGCTCATGAGGGGAAAATTAGGAGTAAATTTAATTTAGTATTTTACTATAACTATGTATTTTGAGAGCAATAATAATTGCACTACCTATTTCTGGGTATGTGGGAAGCCACAATATGGAATAATTACTTAAAAGTTTGCAGCTAGCATTGTTCTTTGCGGAATGAGATGCTAAACTGAGGATTCACAGAAGGAAAAGGCATCTCAGTTAAGATGCCAGATGTTTCAAAGCAACAATGGTATTTTTCTCCACCTATTTCCAGATCATAATTTACTTACTGATGGGTTGATTGCCATTGGATTAAAAACAAAGAAACAAAAAAACACAACACCAACCTTCAATAAATAAAAAATGGTGGACTTTAAAAGGAGGCACTAACRCATTCAGCTAAATCCACTTTATAGCATTTATGTCATACATTATATAAAGTCATATATAGAGGGAAAGCAAAATGTGCCACCTCCTGTGTCAAATGCAGTAGTTTGAGACTAGCAAATTATTCTGTTACCTAAATCTTGTATTCATTTAGGGTTAAACTTTTTTTTTTTTTAACCCTACAAAGCATTCAGATGTGTCTTCTGTCTGGCAGAATATATGCATCGCTATACTGGGACTATTGTTCTGGCCCTGAAAGCAGTTCTGCTCTGGTCAAATGGGTGAGCTTATTTCAAAGTGCCAGTTCATCTGAAAAGCCATATGCCTGGGGTTTTTGTGTTTGGGTATGAAGTGGGGGAAGAAAGTCAGCGCGTGTGTGTGTGTGAGAGAGAGAGAGAGAGAGTGTTTGTTCYTTCTCCAGGAGAAGGGCATGGCCAGACTAAATTGATTTTTATTTCCTATAAAGGGTGGAGACTGGAGGGAGGGAACTGTCTGAGAAAGTACATGAAGAAAAACACATTAAATGAAGCATTGCTGAGATGTGTATAATTCATGTGCAGAGTATATAATCATGCAGGAAGGACTGGAGCAGGCTTCATATTGGAATTACGTATTTTAAACTTTTTTCCAGCCCCATTATTACTGTGCCCTTTGCTCTTGCGGAACTGGTGACTGCAACCCAGCTTGTTTCCACTTCCACATCCAACTGGATGTTTTTTCCAAGATGGAGATKTCACTGTGGGTCTTGCACAGCATCTGTTACCCCCCAGATGGTACCAAGAAGTTACTTGATATTAGGTGTACTTTCACCTGCCAAGAAGAGATGCATAGCTTTTTCTATTCTGTGGTGAAACAAAGCAGTTTAGATGCAATTTATAGAATACCTGTCAGAAACAGCAACAAAAAAAAGGCTTTAAGTTAACATTATCATATACTTAAGTGCTTTCCTAGAATACATGACTTTAACTGGTTTCTGCCTTTTTTTTCTTCCTTTTTTTGGCTCCAAATATTGTAATAGAAATTGTACTTTGGCATATTACCAGAAGGTAGAGGGCTTAAAAAAAAAAAAAAAAAAGCCGTTAGATCAGTCTCTTCCTGCTATTTTTGCTGCCCTTATTTATTTCTTAACATAAACATCTCTAAAGAAAAATACTTATGACACAGACCTTTATGTTAAAGCCATTCATTAAGATGTTGTTGTACATTAAGTACACTGAAGTTATTCCTACCAGTTTCCTACAAAAGYGCATTGTTTTTGCAACTTTTGATAGTGACTTGTTTGTTCAAGTCTTATTAGATAACTTAGTTTTTTGGGTTTTTTYTTAAGACAAATGGAGGAAGTTGATCTGTCATTTACAAGTAGAGCTGTTTAAAATGAATTGCTTCAGCAATGTTGTCCCACAAAAGTCTTTTGAAAGTTCTTTATTTTTTATTTTAAATGACACTGGCTGTTTTTCAGAAGTCTTTGAAGGTCTTAAAATAGTACTGTGTTTTTATTAACTAYGTTTTTGCTCTCTGTGCTCTATCTTCAAACTGTGTTTTCTTTGTATGTTTTTAAATGTGAAGTTGCTTTCCTTTCAAACTAAAYCAACAATTGCAGTGTGCCATTATTCAGCCTGCAGAACTAATTCTGGAAGTARGGAGGAAAACAAAATAGAAATGCAAAAATACTTAAAGCCAAAAAATGAGTTGCTAAAGGGAGCTGGAATTAAGTTATCTTCCTCCTGTTTCTCATATGGCTCTACCTTCAAACCTACTAAAGGCAACATGATAAAAAATAACTTCTAGAACTTATTTTGATATTAATAAGTGATAGACCAGGCAAACACCTTACAAGTGATAAGGAGCCATCAATATGGCTCCTTATGGTATGGAAAGGCTTTCCAGTGTCGTCTGATAGTCTTAAGTTACTGTAGATGTGTTTAACGCTGTGTTCAGTTTAAATACCTGAAAATGGCATTCAGTAAACTAGTAAATATTTTCCTTAATACTGTTATACTGTTTGGGGGGGGGGAGGTTGATTAGAGCCCTGTGCTTCAGTGAAGTGTTTTGACTTTTAATCAAACCTCACAATGACTGAAGCCAAAAAGTGTCAGTTCTCAACTCTGGCTGCTTTTACTGTGCCTCCAAGCCCTTGTGTTCCATCTCACTTTGAAGAGCACCCACGAGGTGGCCCCACTCTGACTTCTTTCATGGGGGGTGGCATTACTGTGGGAGCCGTAAAAAGTCAGAGAAGGTTGTTGCCTGCGGATAGAGCTCCTCTTTYATTAGTGTTGATTTGTGTCTGATATCTGAAACTTTAAAAGAATTTAACTTGCATTTGAGAAGAGTACTTCACTGCCATTTTTGATTCTAAGTGAAACAGGCAACATCAAAATATTAATGAGGGTCTCTTTTGTCATTTGTTATATGGTTTTAGTAMAATGATGCTTCTAATCATGATTTACAGGTCTGAAGTGCTTCAGTGCTTGTTGTAGAAGTGCAAGTTTTGCCATTTATTGACTTCATAAAGAGAGCCCATAAAAGATTACGGTCAACTTTCTCAAAGGTTCCAATAATTTTCAGAGCTACCATAGATGCACGTGGTCTGTTGACTTCTTCAAAGTTCCATGTGTGCAACTTGTTGAAAAATCTCAGCTAAGAGACAGAGGCTCAGTCAGCTCTTACCATCTTAGAGGTTTAAAAGCAAGCACTTTGTCAGATCTACAGACTTAATGTCAAGTAGGAACTCTTCTAGTTGGCTCAGATTTATAATGTAGAATTAAGCATTGAGTCATTGCTTCCTATTTTAGAAGAGGAGTCAAAGGTAAGATTTGAGTTTACATGTGCTTTAAAACCCTGGATCTCAG
Source organism: Rhea americana (assembly GCF_003343005.1). NCBI lineage: Eukaryota > Metazoa > Chordata > Aves > Rheiformes > Rheidae > Rhea > Rhea americana. Next base: position 10,731,851 of record NW_028186149.1, read on the forward strand.
CTTATGAAATACCTTTCTACAGYTKTAACTGTTTATTTCCAAAAGTGCTTTAATTACTTGAAAATATTTACAAAGTTGAACTGAATATAAAAATCATACCTATGTTCCCCCCMMAAAAATTTTACTTCCAAAATTCAGKCTCAGATTATTTTGYTAACTTTTTCCCCCAGACATACATGAAATCTGAATACAGATAGAATTCTGGAACAGTTTACGATCTACTAGATTTTGTTTTTAATGAAATCATTGAAGAGTAGCCTCCTTTCAATTATGCAGAAAGTTATAGATACTTCCTAATACAACAGAATAGGATGTTCACTACAGTTTTACTRAAAATAAATAGCTTCCAGAGCTGTTTGTTGTTCTGCTTTTGTAACTAACTGCTAGCCTTCTAACTGCTAGAGTCCRTGCCTGGATAGAGGAAAAATACATGAAATAATTTTTGCTTTATTTCTAAATAACTGGTGTTTAAAAGTCAGGACAGCATCAGTGGTAGCCAATTATTAAAGCAAAAAAAAAAAAATTTGGGGGGTATAGCAGGGTGGCAGAATCTGCACTTTTATCACCATGAAGTTAATTCAAAGGTAAACCAACATCTTATGAATGTCTTGATAAAGAAATAATGGCAGCACCTCTCAAGACCTGAATAAGTTTGGTAGATGTCAGTATGGTTGCTGCTACCTAGTTACATAACTGATGGCAGTTAAAATCTAAGCCAAGGCAATAGCTTTCAGCCTGTTCATCAGGACATTATTTTCATACAGATTTCATTCATGTTCTCTAGATTTGTAGTTTGTTCTCTTGGTGGGCATGGGGGTTAAAGAGTCATAATACAATGAAAGGAACATATAGCCAAGATATAAATTGGATGGTTCTAGAGAACTGGGCTTCATACATTTGGCTCTGGGTATTTTTTCATATGCTGAAAATGATTGGGCATAAACTTAATTGAGTTTTCACATGTCATCCAATAATACTTTGTTCCCCTAGGGTTCTTCTGCAACCCAGTCTCATCTATTTTCAGCAACTTCYGTTCACAAATGCCAAAAGACCAACTTAATGCTAACAAAGTGCCTAGCCTGGCAGACAAACCCTCAAGGAGGCAGCAAGAATTATCTATATTAGAGTGGCATTTCAGAACTAATCCCACATTCCAAGAAGTGGCATATCTGGGTTTAGCAATCTGCATTAAATAAGCAGAAGGTAAATTTGCAACAGAAGACTCCTCCTGTCCTCCATGAAGGAGTGTGTTATTTGAGAAGCCTTGCCCAGTAATGTGATGTCAGTCTGTGGTTGAGCTGAAGTCCAGTGGGCAACAGTTAGCATCATCTTGTTTGATTTCATTTTATTAGTTCTGCCTTTGATTTTTGTAATACAAAAAAAGGATGAAGCCATGAGGGGTTCCTAAGGCTGCAGAATTTGGAAATGTAGATATAGAAATTTTTTCTCTTCCTCTCTCTTTTTTTTTTCTTCTCCTTTCTTGGAGAGGAGGGCAGGCAGGCAGGGGTGGAGGTAGGGATAAAGATTTGCCTACATGGTGAGGAAGCTGATTTAACTGAGGTTCAGTATGACTTAAGGAGAATTGGCTAATATTATCCATTCAGATGTAGTTCTTTGAACTGACTTCCATGTTTTCCATTAAAATATATGATATCACGTTTCTTATGATCAATRTTGACTGACTGAAGCATCTCCAAGATTACATACTGCTCTCTGACATGTTTTCTGACTCTGACAACATCTGCAAAGGGGTTCAAATTTCAATTTGTTTAAATCCTAAATGGGTTCTAACTAGTCCTTCTTGGAAATCTTAAACTCTGGGGGATGAGGAAGGAGGGAAGCAGTAAGCGGTTTATGGTTAAAATTTTTAGAGGATAAAATTCCTAATGACAGTTTTTTTTTTAAAGCAACTAAAAGTGTTTTTTGCGTGCATTGCTTGGGGCGTTCATTTATTTGTTTTGGTGGGATGAGAAGAGTTTTGTGTGTATAAATAAGAAACTTCTCAGGTTCTGATTGGGGTCATATACTGGAACCCTCCCAACATCAAACTTCTGGTATAGTTCTAAATAAATATTTACCTTTAAATTTGGTACAATGGAGTAGACTTATTCAGCTGTTACACTCTGGCCATAGCATAACTAGAAGGAGCCTCAGTTTATTAGGGCCAAGAGTATAACTAGAAGGAGCCTCAGTTTATTAGGGCCAAGAGTCTATGAACCATGTGTGTTCAGTCCTGCTGTAACCCAGCTTTGTCCCCAGCCTCTGTTCACCTGCATTATTCCACAGTCTTTAGCAATCTCCTGCAAATGCCTATATTATCTACAAGGGAATGTAATACCAGTCTTCAAAAAACAAGCTATTTTCATTATGACACTAATGTTTGGCATTAATATTTCATATTATAACTCGCTAGGGAACTTTTCCTACACACATACRAATTCATGGAAACAAGTTGATGGATTGCAAGAGGCTTTGGCAGAATTTGGGGAATCAAGTATTTAACAAGCAAGATSGTACACATATAAAGAAAATCACAAGCAATAATGAGGCAGTTTAGAATCATTCCAAATCTTAACCTAGAACTCACTTATTAATTTCTGATCAATGAGAAGAACTTACTTTCCTTTTAAATAGTCTTTCCTGCTTTCCTGTGCTCCTGCAAYGTCTCATTGCCACAATTTATTGGAGAAAGAAATGTAAAAGTATTGTCAAAAGGGTTATTCTTGCATGTCTTGTGCCCTAGAGAGAACCAGGGAGTTTGAGAATTCTGGAGGAGTAAACTTAATCTTAGATGATTCCTGAGTAATTCTGCAGACACAAGAAGGCTGAGTGGTTCAGATTAAAGTCAGGATAAGAAGTTAAATTTAGGCTGTACTTTGATATGAAATCTTTGGAGTCAATACTAGTGTAAGCAATTTCTAGCYGTCCTTTGCTGTCTGTTTATGCCCCTGCGGTTTGCTGCCCCCTCAGCTGTACAAGTACCAGCATATGAAAACTGAACCTGGGATCTGATCTAGTTTCTGACAGATTTCTCTTTAAAACAGAGCTGAGGAAAGGAAAAGATGATAAAAAGATGGTGGAAAACTTAAACTGTTTTTGCTGCTGAGCATGTCATATTGTCAAATCGTGGCTTTGGAAATAGCCTTGAAACTGCTGGCTACCTGTGTCTTTTAACATATTTATGGAGTAGTTTTCCAAAGCAGATTTAAAATATATATATATATAGCCTACAATCAGAATTAATTTAAAGGTTGTGTTTTGTAAGAAAGTGGGAGTTAGGTCCTCTACTAGTTGATCCAGGCTTGATCCCATAAATAACATGGTCTGGGGAATACAYGTTAGGCTTCCCAGACTAAAATATGTGACATATGAAAGGCCAATTCTGGGAGCTAAATCCAATTCCAGCTTATCAGTCTAGGCAAATATAGTGGGATCCTCAGAAACAGTCTGTGTTGAGAGAGTGTTGAATGGAAATAAACTAAATAAACTTTCCCGTATGGCTCATTGAGAACACCAGGGTCTTGTGTTTGAATGTCTGAGACCTCATCTGGATTCGCTCAGTAAAATGTGGATTTATACAAGATATTGCTTCTTTCTGACCATTTTTGAGAAATTCTCTCATCAAGAGAGAAATTCATAGGGAGCAAGTGTAATCATATGAAATATGCCCTGATTAATAGGGACCACCGTATTGCTTGTTTGACACTTAGAAATATCTGTTATTTATTCCTGATGAGACAGTTCTCAATAAGAACCTACAACTGTTAATGGTTACTTCTAAAGACTTGCCTATTAGCTTGCCCATCTGGGATTCAAGCAAGTGTGTGTGCAAGGAGGGGGTCCTCTTCTTGTGCCCATTAATAATTTTTTAGTGATGCAAATGCAAATCAAAATGATTGCGTTAGGGATAGAGGCATGATTCAAATACAGGGAAACTTGGATTTCTGGAAGAGTATCCTGGCTGGATGATTATCACTTCCCTAGGTAAAGGGTAGGGGAAAATGGTTCAAGCAGGTAACAGCTTCTTAATTTGCTTTCTCAGCCTCGCATCACCCACATATGGAAGAAGCAAAATCAGGTTAACACCCAAATTTAAACATAGTAGGGGTGTGTTCTCATGATGTCAGTCATAAAAGTATGTGTAAAGCAGCATGTATATTCTGGAAGAGAAGCTAACTGCTGAAGCCAAGAAACATAGTCTGGCACAAATCTTATTACCAGTCCAAAAAGACTTGATGATACACAGATAGGTGTAGCATAACAGCAGGAAGAAAAAGGAAAGGGGGGTTGGGCGGCTGTCTGTCTGTCSACGATGCTATAGCACCAGCCAGTGCCAGCTAGTGCTTGCTGTTGGGAGCAGCTAAAACGAGTAGCAGTGCAATTCCACAAAGCCACCGCTTTCCGTTTCGYGCCACGTTCCAACTCCAGCAAGTTTCTGTGCATGGTGAGGATCTGCCAGATCCTCAAGAGAGATGCCTCAAATTATCAGGAGTTCAGATCATATTCAGAGAAATGTAAACCTGTTGTCTCTGTAATTGCTGTGATTTTTATCAGAAACATTAGGACTTCCTTGCAAGGAAATTATTAAAGATGATTTATGGGAAGCATGAAGTTACTGCTTCTAAAGACTTGATGGGGTAACATGTAAGAATTGATTGCCAGTCATTCTAAAATTCACTTGGAAAATAAAATGCAAAGAGAAATAGAATCAGTTTTAATAACTCTATAGTCAGAATAGACAYATTCTGTATGTATCTGCCTTTTTCTTATGATAAGATTCACAGTATATAAGGAACCAGTAAAATCCTACTGGTTTAATTTAAAGGACAAATTTTTCTCTTTGGTTTGTTTATCGATTACAACTCATGTTACTGGGGTAAACATACCATACACCAGAAGGAAAAACAAGCCTGTCTATTGGCAGACAAGAGCACAGAGGCCTAATTCAGCAAGAACCTAACACTAGACCTTTGCAGTGCCCTGGTTTGGAGGAAGGGGAAGAAGGATTAGGGAAGTTCCTGCCTCTTGAAATTATCATTTCKTATACATACATGTATTTTCAGCATTTTGAATTTATTTTATGTGTATATCTCTTCAAGCTCATTGCTAAACATTTTTTTCCTCTACAAGAGGGATGCAGCTGTCTTTCAGGGATATACGTGTCACAAGAGCAAGCAGAAAGAGGGGAATGTTGCAGGGAGAAGAACAGAATAATACAACTGGTGCGGAAGGTGCTGACCTCCTATGAATAGTGCCGCTCTGTAGGAGAGACCAAAAGGAGCTCTAGTCTAGTGCTCTGTGTTTGGTAGCCTTGCACTGCTCTCAAGTTAACCCTATGTGCATTTGAGCACCAGCCTTAGAARTCTTAACCAGGCACATTCCTAATGCAGTTATTTGTAGGGCCAGAGCCAGGAAGTCAAAGTAGGGGATTGCTTAGGGCAGGAGACTGCCAGAGGCAACAAAAGTAGCCAAGACCCTGTTTCTATTTTGTCTATCCCAGAGTCCTTGATAATCAGACTTATCACTGCAAAAAAAGTGGTCTGAAGGTGTGGGAAAACAGCTGCTATGTCCATTGCCCTTGCCATGGCTGGACTGATTGGCACTGATCCTATTGCAGAATCCCAGGGATGGCAATTGAATTCCCACCCCCCATGCCAATCTAGGAAGCCTTGAGCTAGATTCTTGCCTTCTCTTTGAAGATGACCGTGGCATATTCTCTCTTTCTAAACACTTAGTTGCCATGCAAAGCCGCCACTTAACAATTCTGCTGTTACCTTCATGTTGTCAATCCACTGACACTTGTAAGAATTAGGAAAGTTTTCAAACATAAAGAAAATTAGGATAAGAATGAGCAGAAAAATTGCTTGTCTAATCTATCCAAAGCTATGTTATTACTGCTTAATATCTCGGTGCGGGAGTGGGGGTGTGGGGAAGGAGAGCGTGATGAATGACTGAGGAAGGACGTGCTTCAGTAGAGCTCTAGTTTGGTCTGCAAATTAAGCCAAAATGAATTGGGCAGAAACATACTTTGAAACAACGTCCTCCTGCCCCCTCCTTTTCCCCTGAGTACCTTAATGATTACAAGATGTGGGATACATATCCACAGCAGCAACAAGAGCCTGCCTCTCAAAGAGGAGAAGAATATGGGACTGCACCCAGAGGAAACATAAGTTAGCCAACAGGCTCTTAACATTAAAAAGTACTATCAGCAACAAGGGATTGAAATACCACACATGTATCAAAGCCAGGATTTGCTTCTGTATTTTTATTGTGGTGTTAAAAGTCCAAAGTAGCCATTCTCGAATAGATGGACAATTGTTCTTTTTTCCTTAAGGCCTGTATTAAAGGCCCCAAACTTGCTGACTTTTCTCCACTCATAACATTAGTATAATACTCCTTTATGTTCCCTAGTCATGAAGTGGCTTTCTAAGACTTACTCCCACTTTACAGTCAAGGAAACTGAGGCACAGAGAGGTGAAATTACTCCTGCCATTGGCACTAGTTAAACTAGGTTCTTTGAAATCCAGTCTGATGCCCATTTCATTGATTAATGCTGTATATATGGTGAGCAGCCTTTTGTCTCCTTTTCAATKACTCTTTCCTGTTCTTGGAAGTAAAGTAAATTTAAAAGAGAGGCAGAAAGAGAACATTGTTTTCATGAAACAACGTAAATCTTTCTTCCTGTGCCTCATCATTTTCTTTTTTGAGACATCTGGAAGAAAAAGACTATATATTTTCTATGCCTTGCACACTCTACTGTGAATGTATTTGTTCTAGCTGTATTGCAAGGGTATGGTCTCACCAAACAGTGTTTTTCAGATCAGTCCTGTTTGTCTTACAGATCAAAGGATTCACTGTTTTGCTCTTGTGAGGTTACTGGGCTCAATTTTCTTTTGCATGACTAATACTCTGATATCAGCACTCAGTAGTTCATATTATACCTTGTATACAGAATCTTCCTTGTGAAGGGAGATCACCTCTTTGCTGATCTAGCTATTTTATTTCTTCCTATACTCATAGAAGAGCTACTCTGCGCACAAAACCACGTTTGATATTTCTGGAGTAAAGCAGTGTTGCAGTGGGACAGAAATCCTACTGTCTCTTATCTTAGCCTAGGCCTGCCAGTACTGCGGATGTTTGAAATGAGGCACTGGCCCCAGAGATGGAGAAACTTTTTTTTTTTTCTTTTCCTTGTGTGTTTTTTTTTTTAACCTTTTAGGATCCTTAAGAGTTGCTGTGAATTTAAGTGGGCTAGCTGCTTTGCACTAGGTAGATATGAAGTCAGGCCTATGAGTGRTAAATTTGTCTCCAAAAGTTTCCTTTCTCTTCCTTCTCACTGGGCTGCCTCGCCTAACAGACACAGTGCAAAGATGAGACCAACGTCCTCATCTTTGTACTGATGTTAGCAGCTGTAAGAGTAACATCAGAAGTAGTGTCTTCAGTTTCTAATTAAGCTGAATTCTCAACCATTTTCTTAATAATGGTATAGTATTGCTTAGGTTATGACCAAAATTGTAGTCACACTTCAGTACTGAGGTTTTAACTAACGGGTTAGTGTGTGTGTGTTTTGGATGTAGATTTTTTTTCTCTGACAGGTAGATCCACGATGCTGCAGATACAACCAGCTACAGCGTGGTGTGATTTATTCCATGGTGGTTTTACCAGCAAGAAAATGAACACTGGCTACCTTTTTTTTTTTTTTTTTTTTTTATCCAGAATATGGACAGTTTTCTTATCTCATTACTGCCTGCAGAATGATTATAAACTGAATACTGAATTCATCTACAATCTATCACATTAGCCAAGGGTATTCTATGAATAGCTTCAAGCCAGTGCTAGCTTTGGTGAAGATATAAAAACAGAATATCAAAGTCAGCAGTAACTTTCAATAATATGTTCCAGGGTTAGCTAATGTAGATCAAAGTCTTCATCTATATAATGTGTCAAGTGACAACAAATTATAGATCATGTATAGATCATATACCTCCATCAGCCAAAGTAAGATTTAGCAATGGATTAAGTGGTTTGGGATGCATAAACAGAAAATAAGTGTGTGTGTGTGTGTGTGTGTAAGTAGAGGTGTACTTCTTAATGAAGAATTTCCAATGATTTCACTTTCTCAAGCATCATTGACTCTTTTTTTTTCAAGAAATGAAGAAATAGGTTTGTAATTTCCAGTCCAGATTAGACATAAATTTTACTTAACAGTAAACAGACAAAATATATTTTCCTGGCTTTCAGTTTTTTTTCTAAAAAGGAATCTACATTAATTATCCTCTAATAGTTATGCTTTATAAGTAAAATGAAAATCTTCATTCATATTGGTCATACTTATTTTGGCTGTTAGAGATCTGCTATTAGCTGCCTTCCCACACCTGGAGATAAGAAAGTAGCGCTCCAGARGCTTTATGCTACTTGAATGTATAAACTAAAGTGTCAGCATAGGTAATCAGATCTGAGAATGTGCATGTACCTAAGAAGTCTATAATAAACTACTCACTGGATAGGATTGCTAAACACAAGTCCTCACTTCATATGCTTTCGAACATGCATGCGCTACAGACGCTGTAGTGCTATGTGTAATTACACACGTGCACAAAACTTTAATGCAACTATTTTTCTGCCTTATCTCTTATTCCAAACCCTTCTTTCATTGCTATCTCTTTTTAGTGCTGTCATTCAGAAGCTGACAGACTCTGATGAAAGGATTTGGAGTTCTCAACACTCAAATTTAAATACCTTTCCTTAATTCTTTTGGATTATCTCATAATTTTTTTTTTCCTATTTGAAATAGGATCATCTATACTAATTTTAAACAGGAAATCTTTGATATTTTTCATGGTTCATATGGAAGCATCTTCATTACCCTAATAGTGAGTCATGATTATCTGATTAGATTTATTTGAATTACTTAAGAGGTGTTCTGACTTCCATTTTCTCAGTTGAAGTAAGAATCATCCCCAAACTATGGGGGTTGGGCAAAGGCATCCTCTGGGGACCTAGAAACCTTCAAGATCAGCGTACAAAAAATCCCAAGGAACCCCCTCTCCTCTTCTCCTGCCCGGCCATCTCAAGAGGTCTCTCTTCTTTGGCAAGACTAGAGAGTACTTATTTTGACAAAAGGTAGTGGTAGCCGTGCGTGGAAGGCCGACAGCTCTAGTTCAGGTGGGGATATGCAGCAGGCACACAGRCAGTCTAACACTGGTGCAGGAGTTGCTTCTCCTCTGTTACCTTCGCTGCTCCTGTGTGATGGTATCCAAGCTGACTTTAAGGARGGTGCTGTGTGGATGCACAAGAACCAAAGGCATCTCTAGGCTTCCTTTTTCCAAGGAACCCTTGGCCCTTCACAGAGGACAAGACAGCTGAGGCAGGGGCAGTATTCGTGGAAGGGATCACAGAYAAAAGAGGCAATATTTGCCCCAGGAACCCCTCCTCAGGTACTAGCAGAGGCCATGGRGAAATACGGCAAGAACCAGGAGTATGTATTCTTCAGGGGAGAAGGCTGGCAATACAATTAGGTAATCAAAGAAGATGCAGCATAAACAGTGTTAAGAGCTTTGGGGGGGGGGGGGGAACTATTCATTTGTACATATCCAAGGTTGGTTTTTGTGGCAGCCACTGCCCAAAGAGTGGGGATAGGCAGCCTCGTGGGACAAGAGTGAGGGGTTAGAGACTGGAGTGTAAGACTTGGTAAGTCAGATAGATGAGTGTATATACAGGGCATGGGAAAAGATCAAGCAGAACCCAAGCCGCTATAGAAAAGAAGTGTCAACAAACCTTAAAGCTTTGGATACCGCTGACTTAATACTAAATCTTAGTAGAAACCTGAAAGCAAAGCAGCCTGTACAGATTAGGAGTAGACAGTCCTTTGCTATTTTTAGCTTTGTTATGGTATCTGGCTTCAGTGCAGTAGGCATAGGGGAAAGAAAAATCTCTCAAGACTGTTTCATYCTGGTTCTCTAGGAAGTAAAAGGAAAGAAATCCTCACACAGATTATTGTCCTGTGGCTGCAGAAGAAAACTCAGCCCTAGCTTCTGTTTCCTCACATGAGAGGTCTAGAAAATCTACACAAAATTAAGATCCTCAGTTAGATTTGTCTCTAAACCTGAAAACATGAAAAATCCTCCATTTATTGTTCAAGAGAACTGGGTTGGTGAGAACAGGATACACTCAAGGCACAGGTGTGTGGCCATGACTTTGCAAAGCTCTGCTGCTGCTGTAGTAGCCATGGTAAAAATTGCAGGAACTGGCCTATTTCACCTGGTAGAGGTGAAACTACTTGTATTGAATATTTCTCATTCTCTTAAATCCAGTTTTCTTGAACACAGTTCCAAGCAATTTTAAGGAGGGCTTGGCTGGAAGGTGCACGCGTGCACACACACACACACACACACACACACACACACACACACACACCAACTTAATGAAAATGGTCATATTTCAATTGAGCTTAATTGGACTGGTATGTAGACAGTTAAAATTCTGCTTTCAAATACGCATCAGACTAAACTCTGCGTAGAGATGCAATCTGATAGCTTTGTAACCAGCCTGCAACACTCGCGGCTTCACAGTGAGACTTCTTTCCATCCATGATAATGCCACGATGTTTCCCTTGCTGGCATTAGCTTGTTACTGTTTCAGTGTAGGAATGCTGAGGACTCAGTAGATTAACCAACTGAAATATGTTAATTTAAAGGGACATTAACTTGCATATCAGATCGCTTAGAAATTGCAATMTTAAAAAATAAACAACAACAACACTTGATCTGGTTAGGCATTTTAGAGTTGTCTGACTTGTAGGAGCRAAGTCCTCGCTAACGTGCAGCTCCCTGTGGAAGGCTGAGCACGTGCAAGGAAGAGGATGGGAGAYGCTAAAGACTGCGGAGGAGGTATTCTGATCCCGGCACCTAGCGAGGCGAAATGATTAAGTACACTTCAGCTTTGTTTGCTGCTTACAGGAGAAGAGCTGGCAATTACTGCCCAAAGTTTAGAAATGCTTTAGAGACCGCGGTACGATATTGGATAATCTGGGTAACCTTTCTGCTCAGGGTTAGCAGTTCAGAGTTTTGTCTAGCAAGAGACATCGGTGTTTGCTTCATCGCGCCTTGGGATGCCTCCTCCCTTTAGCGGAGGTAATTTCACAGGCGAGGCGCTGAGCACGGCTGGCGCGCTGCAGCTTGCCGCCCGCCCGCCTGTAACGCGCGGTCTGTCTGCTGCCTGTCGTCGTGGCCCTTTGCCCGCTCGCGCTCCGGCGGCTGCGCCGAGGAGCAGCTCGAGCGGAAGCCTGCYGCGCGAGCCGCCTCTTCGCAGCGCTGGCGGGAGGCTTTCCGGCCGCGGCGGCGCTTTTGTGCTGCAGCGGATTTTGAAACTCCAGGCGGCGAAGGAGCCCACCAGCCCGAATAAGCTCGCTGCTGCAGGAACCGGGTGGTGGCTGGAGTCTTGCCACCTTTTTGGTTATGCAAATCGGGAATTAYGCAGAAGAGCTATTTGATTCTTGTTTTATTTTTGCTTAATCAGTTGTCAGCATGTTTRTACAGTGCAGTCACCATCACTTGTCAGTGCTCTGCCCTGGCTCTGCGTGGGTGGCGGAGTTGGGAGTTTATCGCGGGGAAGGGCCGCTCTTGGAGAGGCAGCGGGGTGAGGCTGGCGGGAGAGCAGCATTCCCCGGAGGCGCGGGGAAACCACCTTCCCGACCGGGCACCGCGAGCCTGATGAGGCAGASAAGAAATCAGAAACTGCCAACTCATAAATGTGCCTATTAAGCCCATGCCAAATCTGCCCCATTACGTGCTGGCTTCTCCTAAGAGAGATTCCTGTCTTACTCTAGATCTGGCCAACTTTCATTAACTTTATCATCTGTAACTGGGTTATTCTGAATTTGCTCCACCCTAAGGTTGGTATGTGGTGCAGCACCCGTGGGGCAAAGCCTCCCTCATGGTAGGAGGAGAGAAGGATGATGGCAGCAGGAGAACAGAGGTTTAAGGTTGCTTTTGCCAGGTGGACAAGGAAAGTCAGTATAATCTAGGTGCTGTAGGCCAGGAAAGACTGGGACTGGAATAAGTGAGAATGGAAGAACTGCTTCTTTTAGGCGGATACAGACTATAAAACTCACCATCCTTATTGGGAAATGACTGAGTGAAACTAGTGGTGTTGACCCACTTGTTCTCATTAGGATGGATCCTATTGGGGCTCAGGGCTTACACTGGCACAGGAAGCTATAATTCACATTTCACAACACTAGCTCTTGTAAATATGATGTAGAAATCAATAAGTTGATTTTTTTTTTAACTCACGTTCTAGTTTTCAGGTTATTAAGAAGTTCCTCAAATCCTGCTTCGTACAGCTCTTACTGTGTGTTCTGTCGTATCGCCTCTAATTGCRTGCTGCATCTTAAAAAGATGCACTCTCTTCCTCTCTTGAATTACAGAAACTCTGAAGGAAAAGATTATTTAATTCTCAAATCACCATGAATCATGACAGCTGTGGTAGCTCATGGAGACAAATTGCTAGTGTGTGTTTGGGTGGTTTTTTTGTTGTTTTTGTTTTTTTTTTTTTAAACTCCAGTATCTTTACTGTATGAAGGTATCTTCAAACAGTGTGTAAATGATGTATCCAGTGTCTACCAAACATTGGTCCCCCACCAAAGAATAACTATGGATTTACGCTTGCTAAAACTTAGGCTTGCAGAATATATGAAACAATATCTCATTTCTTCAGCAATAGTAGAGTTTTGCTTTTTTGTTTCTTGGTTTTTATCTCCTTTTAATCTCAGAACTGGTGGCAGGTTGGGAACAGTACTTTGTTCCTGGTGGCAGGTTGGGAACAGTACTTTGTTCTCATAAATGAGGAGAGTTGTAAACATTGATTAATCTTCATGTAAATTCCTTTTGCCACAGCCCTGCTGACAGATCATTATCCTCGCGAATGCCTGTCTCTTTAGCCATACTGTCTTATGACTTTTGTCATACCCTGTTAAGTAAGCCGGGTTGTGCGTGGCTTGGAGAGGAGAACAATGGAGACCTGGGTGTTGTAGCTGGGAGTGTTGGCACATTAATAGATGACACCTCTTGCCACTTACAGAAGCAAGAGCAATACTAAATCAGTTCATCAGCACAGGGCTCAGCAGTGTTGTTTTGGCTGGGTTTATGATGGCTGATGAGACGCGAAACTAAACTGTAACAGTTGCTCAGCTCCTTGCATGATTGTTAACCCTGGTGTCCTGGCCAAGTTCCATTTTGGGTCATTATGTTGTCCTTTCTACTGTTTCCCCCTGTAGTTTCAGCTGGATTAATTCTTTTTTACTTCCTCTTCTGGAAACTGCTATGCAGCACTGCTGGCACTCTTCTTTGGCATCCCAGAGGCTGAATGCATGTCAGTGGTAGGTGGACTTCATTTAAAGTCTGTTGAGCACTTTGTATCTAAAAAGATGAAAGGACTAAATAAGGCAAGAGTTATCACTGTTGTTCAATCACAAATAGAAAGTAGTTCCTATTATCATTGTCCTGAGGCTGACAGCTGATGCTAAAGGAGAGGAAAGGGTATTTTGAGTTAGCTTTGGTTTTCAGATTCACCCATTCATATTGCATCTGAAAGCCTGCATGACAACAATGTTTTTATTCTAGTCACTACTAACGAATAATGCATGTATCATATGGCAGGATCTCAAAGCTATCCGTGCCAGCTAGAGATGAAAATTGTTGAGTTCAAGTTCCTCTGCACAAATTACATCTCTCAATTAGAACGTACACACTAAGGAAGTTACTGTCTTTCCCCACTAGCCTAAGTTATTGGTAGCAGCAATGTGTATATATACAAAACAGGCAGATGCACAAGCCAGTTTTCTCTGGCTATGGTCTTAAATATAATGAAGCAACGCTGTTCTGAATGGTAAACAGCATATGAGAAACAGCAGATAAAATAGAAATGACTCCAAATATGACTGTGCCCTGTAATTTACATGTATTTACAGAATATCAAATACTCAACATTACTTAAAAGCCTTTTAGCTTTCAGCAATCATTGTCAAATGCTTTTGTCCATTGTTGTATTATGTTGTTAAGCAACCTCTGTTCTATATTATCGTAAGCTTCCTGCTAATACTGTGCAATAAGAGTCTTTGTCCTTTAGTTGAAGGTGTGGGACTAAGTGTTACTTGGAGAAAACAAATGAAATGAACATGCTGACCTTATTACAAAATAGGTGGTTGTCAAACAAATATTTCTAGAAACAATCTGATAAGAAATGGGCAGTATGACTTCTGTTCAGCCTGTAAACACTTTGCATAAGTGTAATTAAGGACAAAAGCTTTTTTCTTTTCCCACAGTCAATTTTAGTTACAGACAGTGGAAGGGAATAGTATTGTATTTCTTTTTGAGGGTTGAGAGTTGACTATAGTGTTTGAAGAAGATAACAACAGAACCAGAACTGAGATTCTCTACAGAAAATGAGATGTAAGAATATCTTTTTATCACAGGTCACATTCTGTCTTAGAGAAGATTCAAATGGCCCATCCTAAGGGATGGTATTGCCAAAAACTGCAATACAATACTTAGTGTCCTCTCACTTTCAAGAAATTTTATTGTAAAGTCAGTTGCTCTTGGCAGAAGTGTACAAGCAGCTTACGGTAGTTACTATGTAGCATAAATTTATTGGTGGGTGGCAGGGGGGAAGGTTAACTCAATCAAACGTAGAGATATTAAACACCACTGTATCTGTTTTTAGTTTTTGAGTAAAGCTGCAAAATGAAGAAAGTTTTCTTTTGATTAAAAAGTTTCCAGGAATTAAACTCATAGATAATTTAGATTAGAAGGGACCTTAGTACATACAAATATTAGGATTATATACCATTTGGGCACTGGTTATATGAACGCATTACTTTATTGATGAGCTGACTTCTTTTGGGCTCATTTGTTTTTCTCCAAGAAAAAGGAAAAGTATACTACTTGTTAAGTAACTCTACCAATTATGACTGCCTGCATTTAGCATCTARCTGTATAAAAATAGCGGAAAAAGGAGTGAAGCAGTGAAGATCATGACTGCAATGTGATTAGTAAATTTATATAAAAATCTATTTACTATATTTTTCTATATACTTACTATATTTTTATACATTTTATACATATATGGAGAGAGCATGGTTTTGCAAAGAGTCAAATCTTGTTAGGGTTTTTTGCTTGTATTAGAATGCCAGGGATTTTTTCTGAGGCTATTTAAAATGTTTTACAGAAATTGAAAAAGTATCACTCCTAACAGTCAAATCACATCAGCATTAAAGAAAACATGGTGTTTTGAAATTTGGCTGAAGGGTTAAGAGTTTGGTTTGATGAGGTGTCCAAGAAGGCTAGTTGCTAKCTCCTTTCTCTTTCTAGAGGAGAGAATAATAAAGCATAATCTATGAATTCATTAATATATAATATATTCATATATATTTGGAGATGTTGTGAATGCTACTGAAGACAAATTATAAAATAGGACCTAAGAAAACTTCAAATAGCAGCAGAAAATTGAATTTGGACAATGTTAAAGCTGATATGCCTTGGAAAAACATAGCACAGTGTAAGAGTTTTGAAAGGTTCAGGGAACTCTGTTAGTGAAAACAGCCTAGACTTGAGTATGCAGGGAGGAATGACTCATTTTTGCCCGCCTACACGAGTGGCACAGTGTAGCAGGGTTATGGAGTGCGACAGTGGCTCTACTRTAGCACCAAAACCATTTAATCAACACAGCTAATACATTTGCAAATGAGAAGGCATCTGAAGAAGAATTTGGGCATGCGAAGAGATAACGTGCTATATTGCAGATAGGACTGGCATACGAACTGTAGGCTGCCTAGCCTGCCGGATCCTGTGGTCGGCACTTTGTCTGAAGGGTCACAGCAAAGAAGAGTAAAAAACTGTGGGCTGAAGCAGTTATTCTGACAGGCTGATAACCCAGGTGCCTGTGGCCTGTCTTTCTTCTTCACCCACCCCCTCCCACCTTTTGTAGGATCTGATACTATCACAGAAATGAATGCATGTTCTATCATATGAATAAAATGTGCATAGGAGGAGATCTTGATAAAGGAAGTACATAATTCTAGTTGCAGGGTGGCAGCTGATGTGTGTCAGATCAAGTGACTAGAGTGCTTGGATGGTCTGTCAGAGCTGACACATACTCATGTGGCAGGGTGTACTTGTGTATTTCCTTGCGACAGATACTCTGGTCTTAGGTACTAGTTTTCACATAAGGTTTGCAACAATTCCTCCTTGGGATTTATGCAGGCAAGGTCCTTTACTTAAAAGTGCAAAGTTATTTCCATCCCTGTGGATGTGCTCTTACCCAATAGCTTAGTGATTTCTAATTTTTTCTTCTCTTTTGTTCTCATCTTTGAGTTACTGCCAGATGTATGTACCTACCTCTTTCTGCCAAAGAGGCCATAACTGGTTGCCAGCCCTGACATGTCCTCAGYGAGTGTTAATCAGAGCAAGTGTTGTTATTCTCCTTTCAAGTAACTTTTTTCAGGCAACTCTACTAGGCCAGTCTAGCTGGGAAGTATCTACTTTGAAAATCCGCACAAGACTTGATTACACTTAGTGACATCATGGCTAAGAAAACCTGGAAGGTGTCAGAATTCATGCAAGCGAAGGAAACAAATTTCATGGAATTTTGAACAAAACTGTTGAATATGTACTGAGAAAGCATTTTGTTGCATCAGAAGGATTTTCTGAGCCAGAGCTCAGAGTCCTGTCTCTTTACAGAAAATTTAGAAAGCCTTATCATACCAGAGCGCTTCATCTCTTTGGTAGAAGCTTCAGGGGATGCATGAACTAGAAATCTGAAAGCTCCCAGCCCCTTTGTGGACTCTTGGCTCTGGCAGCCACATGCAGGGCAGGAGCAGAGCATCAGATGCCTGTGGACAGCTGCTGCCACTGAACCTGCAGGTACTTTCAGACTTCAGGTGCTCCTAAGGCTAAGGACCACCTCAGAAGGTTTTGAAAGCCACAGTTCTGGACAAAGATAAGTAAAATGGAACCTCATCCTTTTTTTATTTATATTTTTTGGTATGAATGGATGAAGTGGCATTGTAGGACCATTAGGATGCCAGACAGAATAGCAGGAAGGAGAAAAGGGCCTGCGTCCTTTTGCAATCCTTTTTTTTGAGTTTGAGAAGCAACCAGAGGGAAAACCATGGAGGAAGCTGGTAGCACCTCTTTGTAGAACTGATTTGTGGCCTTTTCCTGGTTAATACTGTTTTTTTTCTTAGGCGTGCTATTTGTTAGGGTTTTTATCTGGTTGAAGAAGGCAATTGGCCAAGGATCCTAGGGATCCCTACAAGCATAGCATAAGTTTCTCAATGATCCAACATGACATTCTGGCCTCCAGTTGTTTGTGTGCATATGTGTTTGAATGATGAAGTTAAAAACAGAATAGGGAGAGGCTTAAATATATAAAACAAATGGCTATGTTTAACTCAACCTGATTCTGAAAATACAAAATTGATAGAGAATTTGGCAAGAGGTGACGTGCTGTTTCTGCTTAGTTTTACTTCCAAGTGTTGATTTTCTCTTAAAAGATATTTTTTTCCAGAATATCTTGGAGTAATCTAAAGATTTTGCTAGTTTAGCATAAACTTTGGGTTCAGTCAAACTCTTTCCAAGTCTCTTATAAATTCATATATACACAAATTAAATGCTGCAGTTTAGATTTTATATTTTAGGAGAAAAGGAAGGACTGAAAACTGTCAAATGTATAAAAGGAGATGTGTTGCTACCACTTCTCCCAATGAACTATAAGGACAATAATATTGCATAGAACAAGTAATGAGGAACTCTGCTAGAACTTACTGTTAGATGCCAAAAAAAAAAACAGTTCTGGATATGTTCACTGTCATACCCAGAAGGGAGCTCTGAAAGCTTGAAAGCTTTCAACAGTGAAAATAGCATCACCAAAATTATAGTCCACTTTGAGACTGAATCCTGTAATGCTTATAAAGTGAGTTAATAATCTTAGATGTGGAGAGAAACAAAAAAAGTTGAAGTTATGTAACAAGACTTGACATACACTTTTAAAATGTTTTGTTATCAGTAGCTTTTCCAGTAGAGGTATTCAAGCACAACAAAAGACTCCTTTTACAAATAAGATATAAAAATGAAACCATCTTTGGTCCACTGTAGGCAAAGGATTAGCTATAATCATAACTAGGCAACAGTTGTTTTGTAGCACTGTAATTGTARTGAAAGTTCATAATCTGCTGCTTTTCTTGCAAATCCTAATTTACAGATGTTGGTAGGAATGGAGGTAAATGTAGTTCTACCATAATCTACTTTCTGTCAGATCTCCACAAGCACAAAAATGAAAATAGGTTATTGCATTAGGAGAGGATTTGTTATTTATTTATTTAAAGGATCTTTTAAAGCGAACTATCTGATAATCCTTCTAGCACTTGCAGGCTTCCTGCTTAGAAGTGCTGTAAAATGAAAATGAAAGCACCTTCTAAAGGCTTAAATTTCTCTTAAATTGGCAGAGTTGCTAGAGAAGAGCTGCCCTGCACTCAGAGCTGGAGTACTGAGGAACAGCCAGCCCACTGTCCCATCTGCTAGGCAGAGACCATGCATCAGCCTCTGCTGTGTCCTACAAGCCTACAAACTTTGCCTTTTCTCTTTCCTCTTCCTGACTGAAAATGGATACAACTGAACAATTCATCTTCTGCTTCCAGAATAAATTATTTTAGAAGCACTGATCTGAAGTCTCCTTATGATCTGATTTGGGAACATATTGGTATTAAAAATKATTTCAGCTAAGTGATTGCTGTTGTTGTTTGGGTCTTTTTTTTTTTTTAATCTGCTCCTGATTTCATCAGTGTTCTTTAGATAAGATGAATTAAGTTACTTTCATCCACCGAAGTTTGATAATGTGTTGCTAATGCAACTAGTTTTGACTGGAAAGCCTTTATTCTGAATAATTATGCATTCTGTTCAGGACCTCACTGATGGGAAGCAAAGTRTTTCTTTCCTTCATTTGCAGTACTTAAGTGCAGAGCCAGATGGGTCCAGTAGCTAGAGCTATAAAAGAAGCTCTCCTATGCCTTTSGTTGGAAGTTCAATACTGTTGCATCCCTAATAGCAGCTGCTTCTGTTTGAACTCAGGGTTATGAAAGATGAACTGCATTAAATGGTAAATCATTAAATATCAGCTGAGTAAAAGCACTGCGGTGTGTTGGCCTGCCTAAATCACCAGCATCTGTCTCCTCACATGCAAAGAGTTGCTCTTTACGATAACGCAGTGGAACCTGACAGAAGGCCAGTGCTCAAAGCCACACAAAAAACCTCAAATAGCTTTTTTAGGTTTTCAGCCACTGGGTGACTGGTGATCAATGATCAGCAAATACCCAGCTGAAGGATGGATGAAACAATGTTTTGTTGAAATTCCCAATGTGTGTGCACATGTGTGAAGCACATAGACAAACACACACATCCTTAAGTATTTAGAAATTCTGCTCATGTTCAGCTTTCTCCTTGTTATGTGATAGGCACACTTTAAAATCTATTTCAATTAGATCTGCCTGATAGCTAAGTTTTATTGTGAATCCTACCCTATTGCCAGTTTTGCTAGTTTTATTGTCCTTTTATGTAGGATGCAAAGATCACAAACAAAAACATATGCTCTTTGAAAATCAGATCAAATTAGGGAGGATGCTGATGGCCTGAGTAAAATTGTTCCAAAGCAAGACCTTTATTTGTCTGCAAGAACTAGTCTCTAAAATGTCAGAACAGATTAATACTGGAAAGCTCCCTATTGTGTTTAGTCTCTCAGTGCTCAAACCGAGATCAGCTGCGGCTTGTGAATCTGTGCTGCATGAGGGTTTTTGTTTTTTTTTTTTTCGCTCAGCTTTGCTGTTTTGTGTTTGTTACTGCTTTCCACAGTGTTTATGCTGTCAGTCCTTTATTGCTTTGTACTGTCATATGTTCAAGCATGATGTAATGAAAGAAGTAAGCATGACCATGCAGCGCTCGCAGCTCAAACTTCTTTATCCCCTTSCATGCTAAAAGCCAAGTAGGATGTGAAATGCTCACTCTCTGCCTCATCTCAGCATCATTAATTTAGTCACGTACAAATGAAAGAAAAGGATTGCTCCTCCTCTTTTTATAAAGGAAAATKATTGTCTTATGAGGGACTCTAGCTGGAACTTGTATGAAAACTCTTTCAACGTTAYGCTATTATTTGTACCAAGCACATAAGTTCATGTTGAGGTTTTAATTCATATTGCAACCGTAGCTGCTACTAACATTTCACTCAATATAGCTCACTGGATCTGTGCGAGATAAACATTCGGGATGGCAAATTCTTCACGAAACAGTAATGCTATCCAGACTTTCAGATATGCAAACACACTGCAGGCTGCTCCATAGCTACRGCTTACAAATTACAGAAGAGGAGCTCAAAATCATGCTATGTTTACTTCCATGTTCTTCTCCTCTCTCTTGATGTAAGAAACAGACTAGCTAAACTGATGCTAGTACAAAAGAGCCTCTAAATACAAAAGACTGCTGCAAAAAAAAAATGTAATTTTTTATCTTTATTCTCCTTTATACAATAGCCACTGAATGCAATGACAGAAAACAGTAAAAGTAACAAATGATATTGTTATGAGTGGTAACAAGCTTATGTTTCCAGAACATGAGGTAAGGCCTATTTAAATAAGTGAGAATAGTTAAGAGTGTTTGCCCCTATGAGAAACGCATGTTACTGGCTGAGGAATCAGAAGAATGCCATCTTAGAAAAGACAGAAATTCATGGGAATTGCTCTCTTGGCATGGGCACACAGTGAAAATAGGATCCGAAGGACTTCTAAGCAGTGAGAAAGAAGATTAACCCTCTGGTTTATGGCATGAGCATTAGCGTCTCTCTCCTTTCTGATGCTCAGCCATGCGGCTGGCTATGTCGCTGCATTCAGTCTGAGCCACGCAGCATCCCGTTGCTCTCTGCAGCCCAAAGGCTTATTAACTGATTAGCACAGATTAGGTGGTCACTTCTGACTGTCCACTGATCTAACAAGGATGTTGTGTGTGTGTGTGCTGTCCAAGAATAAACTGGAATAATGGGCCCTGCTAAATTAGAGCTTAGTATTAGGTTCTCTTGGTAGTCTGCAGTCTCCAGAGGTGCAATTTGGAAATAAACTGTTCAATGAACGAAGCTCTTCTTCTGGAAAGCCATGCAGGTTTTGCGTGCACAAAATAAATGGGGCTGATGTTTCTATTTATCGCTTACAGGCTCAGGTATAGGCCAAGAACTCCTTTCCCTTGCTGTCAGAAAGCTGAAGAGTAACAGGGCAGTTAGTCAGTTTTCATGTTGTATTCCTTCCTATCTCCTGTCATTGCCCTTAAAGATTTTGTAATAGCCAGAGATGGCTAGTGCTAGTAGATAATGTGTGCTTTGTTGTTTTTGTGGCAGTTAATTTTCATCTTTTTTTAAGAGATCTTAAACACTTGCATAACTTTACACAGGAAATAATCTACTGGTGAACTGCGAAGAAGCCTCACTTCTGACTGTACCCTTGTGCTATCATGTCACCCTTCTGCTATTACTTCCTGTGTTAAGCCTAAGTATAGGCTTGAAGAGTTAGATCATACTTCCTGACTTTAGTTTCCCTTTCATCACACTAGGAGTGTCTTGTTTACCCAAGCACTTGGTTAAATGTCTCCTAGCTGTGTAGCAGAGGCTGTTGGCAAAACGATGTATCCCTTACATTTCTCTTTCATCACTAATAGGGTATAAATTAACCTGTAAATCATCTTGTTCTTAACAACATTCAAAAAAAATAGACCTCGTGGTGAAGGGTATCATCAAGTGTTTGTCTGCAATTGCAGCCGTGCTTGTAGCGATAGGCTCTGCATGTCCCGTATTTGGAACTTCTTGTGCTGGAAACCGTATGGGAAAAACGTAGCCACCCCTCCTTGGTCAGGACAAAATACCAGCACCCGCCATTCCCAAGAAGGCTTTCTTAATCCCTATGATTAAGTGCATGAATTTATCTGCCTCTTCTCTGTACGTCACTTATCTCTCTCGTTCTTATGTCGGAACTGCAGTGACTGGAATTGAACCTTGGGAAGCGCCAGCGGTAGTCCCCTTCCTAGGGATACGCACAGGACTGTCCACAGCCTCTCCATGCTGAACAATGGCATTAGACAGTTGTATTATAAAGCTGTTTTAAAACAAAAAAACAAACAAACAAACAAAAAAAAACCAAAAAGCATTGTTTTGCATTCCACAAGCTGCTGCTGCTTACAATTTGACTGCAACTGTATCAAAAATACAATATGAGTAAGCTTTAAAAGCTTAATTTAAAATAAAGCACTAAGCAGCCTTTATTACCTGAAAAGCTCAAAGATGCTGTGTATCTTTTTGCTGTTTTCCTTTCTTTTTAAAGCAGTTGTACTAATCAATTTCTTTTCAAAGCACTTTAGTTCCTAGCAGTTTCCTAAAACTGGAGAGAAATTGCTGCTCTTTGTAAGTTAAATCAATCTCTGAAGAGCCTTATAAGAATAAAATAGCTTAAGGATGAAACAGCAGTAAGAAAGGAGATCCATCTACCAATTTATCAGTCTATCTATTTTCTAGCCATATCTATCCATAATGGTTAAAAGTTTTAAAGGACACTAAATTTAAGTATTTTATATTGCTTTTTATAAGGGCAGTTCAATTTATCTCTATTCCTTTGGAAAGATGGATATTGTCACTGCACGTTGTAGGCTTGTGTTGGCTAAGAGGAGTCAGTGGCATGACAGCATTTATAGAAGGCATGAGCTCAAATGTCAGTAGAGCATCCAAAAATGGATGAAGCATCACCCAGCCACTGCCATCTGTTGAGTGTTTTGTGACAGCTGTATCTCCTGGCTAGAGCTGGGGCAGATAATCATGAAAGGCACAGAGGAAGTGTGTAACAGTTATACAGAGAGCGGGGAGGGGGGAATTCCACCTTTAACATTGTTTTTAATTGCACCATAATGATTTTTTAACAGACGCCGTGGTATGTAGCTTAGACTTGGGGYTGATTTAAAGCAAACAATAAACCACAGTGCAGCTGAAAAGCAATTGAAAATTCCTCTGCAAGAAGGTTTTGTCCTGGTAAGTGCTTAATAGTGCTTCTCCCAGAGACTTTGCCCTAAAGATACTCTTGCTATAATAAAAAAAATAATAAAACTGCCTTAACTATTGTGTGTCAACAAGACTATCAAAGCAAATATTCTTGTTATTGACTTACTAATGTGAGTATGGKTTTTTTTAAACAGCCTTTCTCTTGGGGGGGAGGGTAGGATTTTTGGCTGTCAAATTTGAGGTACTAACAGTATAAAGTGCACTTAATGCCAGCTAAAGCAGAGGACTGTGGAACAGACTAAAATCATTCTAGCCTTTCTATTATATTCTCTAGCATATGGATCTACCTTCTCCCCCAAGGCATACAAAACTGCCATCTGACTTTATTGTTTCTGATATAACCTCTCATAAGCTGGGAGCCTTCTAGATGAACTGGCAACCTGGACAAGCCATGAAATCAATGGCACAGGCAGTAGCAAAGGGTAGGTGTCATTGCAAAGTGATGTCTTTGATATGAAAGCCTTTTCTTACCCTCCTGTCTAGCCCTTGCCTACTCATAGCCATGTCCCATATTGTCCCTGTCACTTTAGTATGTCAGGGTCTCTGTTATTACGCCTCTAGGTTATCCAGCAGATGTTGCTGTAAACTGGTACTGTGTGAACACAGGGTTTATTCATCCTTTCCATAATGCTAATAAACCACACTGCTTGGGAAAAAGAGCTGCTTAAAGTTATGTCACTTATGAACATATCTAATGTTAAGAGCTGAGACTTTAGTGCAAGGTAACTTTACAAGTCTAGAACTTTACAGACAAGTTGATGTAATTTTAGGTCAGCTCTGAACTTAGATAAGATGATAGAAATTCAACTATTATAAGTGTATAATTCTTTGGCCTTTATGATTTAAAAGCAAATTATGATACTGCAGTCATAGTGTAATGAGGGTCATGAGATATGCCTGGGTCCACAGGTAGTCTGAGATAGATAAACTCGGTGTTTTGCTGATGCAGGTAAGCCTCAACAAGATTTTTTTTTTCTTGTTTGTGAAAGTTGACTGAAGCCAAGGCTCAGGAGGGTCTTCTGCAGAGACACGAGGACCCTGCATCAGATGTGAGCCCTTCTGAACACAGATAACAGTTGTCTATGTAATTCATCCAAAAAACAATTCTCATGACAACATACAAGCCAAAGATGACTTGCAGGGCTAGTTCCTCTGTTATCACTCCCAGCAAGAAAGTAGGCTGTATTATGACTGTAATATTCTTTAGGGCAGCACTGTTTTTTTTTTTTTTTTTTTGCATCCATTCAAACACTAATAAGATGAGAAAATACATAATTAATAACAATATGAGCAGGGGTGCCAAAGGCCATGATTTGCCTTCGTGTTACATATTTGTCATTGTGTTGCGTATCCAAACTGTTCTGCTAGTTGAAATACCTTACTCAAAGTTAACCTTATCTACCAGCAAACCTCTGTTACTATTTGAAATAGCAGGTACGAATAATTTCTATTTAATGTATGGTGATTCCATAGTGTGGGGTCATGTGTAGGAAGAAAGTGTGCGCGTGTGTGTACATGCACACATATAAAATGTRTGTAAAAGCAGTATGGGTTTAAAATATCAGTTCTTCTAGGTCACTGGAAGGCTCTGGTTTATGGCTACATTAGCTTTAACAAAATTGTTTGGCATTTATATCTTTTTATTTTACAAGTTTACTCTGAAAGAAGCTAGTGAAACAAAACATAAGTCTTCCTTCCCCCTCAAAGTCACTTTTATGTTTCTCCTTTTTTAACATGGCAAAGTGGTTGTAAAATGTACTCTTGATTCTTAAATAAAACAGTGTGTAAGTAGGATAGGTATGGGAAGTGGGCCCCTTTCTCGACATTTTATAGACCGCACAGGACCTCAGACAGGAACACTGATACTAAATGTAGGCTTTTTTTTTCTTTGATTTGTACAGGGTGCTTCGTGTTACTAAGAGATAGAAAGAAAGTGTGTGGACATTTCTAAGAAACTATTGAGGAGAATTATTTCTTGATAATCGAGATGACAAAATGAAGTTCAGCTGTTACACAATTCAATGAGAAATGGGTGATTTCAAAATAGCTATTCAGATTCTTGTGAAACKTAACAAGGAACTGGATTGCCACTGTAAGAAGAATAGGACAGACCATATAATTCGACATCTGGGATCCAGGAAGACCCCCAGTCGTGGGTACTATTGAAATTCAAAACCAAAAAAGAAGTGTGCAGGACAGAACCCTGAAATAGCACCGGTTGTGATGCCTGCCTCGTTTATGATTGAGGCTGATTAAAAAAAAAAAAAATACAAAAAAAAAAAAAAAAAAAAAAAAAAAAAAAAAAAAAAAAAACAGTGACCTGGAAGAGAGGGAAGAAAGGGCTTTAGGATTCAATTTTGTAATTTTTAAATCCTAGGATTAAATGTGGAAAGGAACAGAACTGTCGCATTTTGGGGATTGGGGTTTTTTTTTTGTTGTTGTTGTTGAAAACTGCAACGGCGTGCTCCTTTTTCCAAGGTAAGCGAGCGTTCAGTACGTGGCGATGCTGCTGCTCGGTGCTTCCGCGCTAACAAGGCGCGCTTCCCACGGCGCCTGACAGAAAGGGTGAATACCGCGCAGCGCTAAGGGATAATTTGTCGTGGCATGTGTGTTCCCTGAGCGTGTGTGAAGCTTCGCGATTCACCGTCACACAATGGACTCGCTCCCTCTTTTTTTCCCGCCCCCTAAGATACAGTGATATGTGAGGAGGTGAAGCGACGCTGCCGGAGCCTTTGAGCGATGCATTGTCCTCCGCGGCCTATTCACTTTCTTGTAATAATAGCGCTCCTTAAACTGGTTAATTTCTCACGATTTGGGGGCTAGAATGAGCCCTCGTCAGGTAATTTCAGGATCGACCACGGTTTAAAACGTTGATTACTGTGGAAGCTGTCACGGGCAGCGTCGAGCCGCGGYGACGCTGATCTGCGCCGCGGGTTCGAAGCCGCTCTGGGAAGCGCGTTYGGACTTAGCGCGGAGCGGCCGTGGCCGCCGGGGTCGCGGCGAGCGAGGGAGGGCGGCGAGCGCCCCGGGGGCCTCGAGGGGACCCAGCGGGCTGGTCGTCCGCTCGCCTCGGTGCGAAGCGGCCCGGCCGCCGCGCCGCGCCGCTCCGCTCCGGGTGGAGAGCCGTCGTCTTCGCGGGGCTCGACGTTGTGCGGGATGCAGCTGAGCCACCCTCGCGAGCGCGCGGGGAGCCAGGCAGGATAGTCCTGTGCCGGCCCCGTTCTGTGTAATTACGCAACGGCTGAGCTCTGGCGGGAGCAGGGAGCCCTCGGCAGCTACTAGGCAGTGAAACGGTCTCGTGAAAAGCGCTCTCCACTGAAAGCGGTGTGTTTGGGTTTTTTTCGGTTACCTTCAGCAAGGGTTGCTCCACCTTTTGTGCATCTCGAAGTTAAGAAATTATTTTCATCTAGTTTCACTTCCTGGGATTTTTTAAAAACAAGTAATTAATTTCAGCTGTCTCCTTTTTAAGGAAGAAAGTAAGTAATGGAATAAGGGAAATGTTACTTCATCAAATCTCCTCAGATATTTCTCAGGAATATCTTGGATTTGATGAAACGCAGACAAATTCCTGACAGGAAATTGAGGATGTTGCTCTGTTTTAGTGCAGGCTCCTCTTTTGCCCAGTGACTCCCCGATTTGTCCTGGYGAGCCTGGATACCTGCAAAATTCTGGTATTGAGGGTTCCTGCATGTAATACTAGGGTCAGAAAACACTGGAAGCTGTGTGTGTATGTGTGTATATGCACATGTGTTTCTACATAKCAAATATGCTGTCTGCATAAGTAGTGTATACTATTTTTAAGTGGTCTGTTTCAGTTAGTCCTTTTGTTTTTTTTTCTTTGAATAAAAAAGAGCGTGTTAAAAACAAAAATTACTCAGAGGTTAATAAACTGAATCCTGCCATCTCCTGTTTGTGCCGTGGATAGTAATGAGATGACTCACATGAGTAAGGATCGTGGTCTGGCAATCGTGTGTTTGCCTAAAGAAAAAGCTTTGGCAGACGCAATGCGGTGGACATCTTTGTTCTGTGAGGTATAGCAYAGCCATAGACTTTTTTGCAATGCCCTTATAATGGCATGGGACAGAAATCTGCCCCTCCCAGAAACAGCAAGAGAATAAAAACAAATCCTTTCTTTAAATGATGCTAGCGATGTTGTGAAAACCAGGAAAGCCTAATTGACCTGTATACACCAACCCAAATTCTGCAACGAGGAGAAGCTGAGCCAGAATAAGTCACCAGGTTGCAAGAGTGTAAGTGAAGGCAGAATATGGTGAATTATTTGTAACTTGYCCCGTTCTTTGTCTGTAGGCCGGCAATGCCTGGTACCTACCTTTGGTCTAGGGTCTCCATGGTATGACACTGTACTGAGCAAAGAGAGAGATGGCTTTAGTTATCATGTCCTGCTTCTGTTAGCAGTTTACATGTATGTGCGTGTGTGCTGGGGGGGATACATCCACACCTTTGCATCATTTTGTTAATTTATTAGTAGAATTGCACTGCATTTAGTAAGTACATTTAATAAAAGGCTATGGAGTGAGCTGAACCTGCGCAAAATGCTAACATCTGCAGTTCCAGGGGTGTTTTCAGCATTAGGTTTTATGGGACAATCGAGCAATCTGATCCATCTCTCCTCAGTGGGTTTGTTTGTTTGTTTTTAAACAAAACACCCTAACACAGCAGGGCTTTTTTTTTTTTTTTTTTTTTTTTTTTTTTTTTTTTTTTTTTTTTTTTTTTTTTTTTTTTTGACCTAGAGTAGAGTATTTTCACTGGGGTGTCAGACAAGTGCCGGTTTGAGCACAAGGGAAGCAGTAAGAGCACGTGGCTGGGAACAAAGCAGGAGAGCGAGGCCGCTGCCCCAATCTGCAGCAGCAAGCTGTCAGCAGTTGTGTGAAATCTCAACCTGAAGGAGGATTGGGGCAAGGAATCTCTATTTTTTGTTTATTGCTTAAAAAAYATCAAAATTTTCTTAAATTGAGGAAATGAGTTTAAAACAAAAAAAAAAAATCTGCAGGTCCCCTAGTAAAGATATGCATGAGCAGTCTTTCATTTTCAGGTAATAGGTAGAATGAGACTAAACTGTTTTCATTGAATTTTGATTCTCTTCTCCCTCCCATGTTTTTAAAATAYTTTTCATGCATATTTTCCTTTCCTGTCTTTGTCTTTTTTGTACTCTCCTCTTCCTTCAGATTTTGTTTTGTTTTTTTTCACCTTTGTCTCTCTCCATGATTAAGATTCAGGCACTTCCTTTGTATTTGCTTACATCCCTGCACTTCTGCTGTAGTCATCAACTCTCAGTAGCTTAGTGCAAACTTTTTAGATTTTTTTTTTTAAGTTTCTTGACATTCTTGCTCCTGGATTCGTGTTATTTCATGACCCTTTCTGTGAGTGTTAGCTTTTTGTTTATTTGACATTTTGTAAAGGAAAGTAAGCTCAAAAATGCTTAGGTGACTGAGAGGGTAAGGAAGTTAAAGGAAATGAAAAAATAAACTTTTGTACTTTTTTCTATAAGAGGACAGTCATAAAGGACAGTCTCATGATTCTTAGAAGCCCAGTACATCATTTTGAGTGCTTCAGATGTGACCCTCTAGGTTTCAGCAGTGCATGATTTTGCATATGCATAGGTGATGCTGAGGAGTTTTGAACTTGTGTGAGGGTCACTGTCCCTGCTGAATTTACTGCAGGGGCATAATAGGCAGCCTTCTGTATAAAATTTAATTGACTTTCAATCAAGCACAGCAGTCTGCAATCTAGTATAGGTTGTAGCAGAGTCTCATAAGCTGTTCATTTTGAGAACTACTCTAATAACTTTTTAAAACTTTAAACTGGAGGTAGCCTACCCTTCTCACCCTCTTTCCAGAGGTCCTCTGGAAGAACTATCCTGATTCGTATCCAAGTCTAAAAGCCACCGTTGCTTCCTGTGGTGCCTATTTGCTGCCTGTAATGTCACTCCTATGTCAGCAACCCTAAAGAAAATTCCCAGTGCAGGTTCCCACCAGTAGGTGTGGTGGACAAAGCACTTCCAGAAGGATAATCAGCAGCATTCATTAATAACTAGGTAGCAGTATCCAGCCTGCAGGCTACTGGTTGTTGGCAAATTGCTTGCTTGCTGCAAAGCTCGTAGTATTTGTTCAACTGGTTGAGTGCCTTGTTGCCAAGCTTCTGCTGGAGGAGGTGTTGGGCACAGCTGCAGTAATGGCAGTCGTGGCGTGGCTCTGCTGCTGGGACCTCAGGGTTCACGTCTCCAGTCTAAGCTCTCTCTCAGGAATTCAGAATTTTAAGTAAGAGTAGAATAGGTTTCCTGAGGATACTGATTAAATTTGGGAAGTAATTTTGCTTGTGTTGGTGATCAGCCTTGCTACTGTGAAAATACAGGAAGAATTGCTTGATTGTCAGTAGTCTTTTGACACTTTCTAGTGACTCCTTTTCATGTAACTAGAAACATAGATGAATTCTTCAGCTCACTGAGAAAGACTGATTGAAGAGATCAGCTTACAAAGGTTAAAAAAAACACAAAAGAAAACTCTACAGTATACACTATTTTACAGCAGCACAGCAAGTTTCTATCTTAAGCGTTGCTGTCATGTACATATGGGTGAATGAAGCAACATGAAGACACCGTAAATAACGTAGGGCTTTGCATCAAGCTAATCACTGGGTAGGCAAAAAAAAAAAAAAAAAAAAAAAAAAAGCCTGCCTGGCTTAATGGCTGACATTGTGTCCTATTACAGTGCTGACTAATGTACTTTTCAGACAGAATTTTGTACTATAGACTTGGCCTCAGGTTTTACTGTTTTAATATCTCTGTCAAAAAGGTGCCAGTTCTTCATACGTCTATGTATATTCATTGCATTTTCTTGGGCAGACGTGACATTCATTTTCTAGCTGAATTTCATATTAAAATGAAAAAAAAAAAAAAGTAAAGAAAAAGAAAGGAAAAATCACAAAGCTTCTGTCTTAGGAGAGGGAGAAGGCAACAAACCTCCCCAACAAAGAACAGCCCATTTTTCAGGTCATACAATTACAAAAATATTTAAATTAGCTCTTAGGATTTTTAGCCTCAGTGTATCAGACTAATATTTGTCAAACAGGCTTATGGCTTACTCCGAGTGATTTTAGTAAGTCCAATGGGGCTATTTATGGTGTGAATTATTACTCAGCATGAGTAAGGAGATCAGAATTAAGCCCAGATACAGTCAGAAGGAAAGAAGGTTTCGTCTGATTTGTCTATGATAGATCTGCCATGCTGCTAACTCCCTGGTCTTTCATTTAGCTTCTTTTTAGAGACTTTTGTTAAGACTTCCAAGGAGTCCTGAGAGGACAATTGAGCTTTTATGGGTTTTTTGCAGAAGTAGAGAGAAACAATCAAGTTGCTAGTTTTCTGATACCATTGATTTATTTTCTGTTCATCCTGCAAATATTTTTCAAAAAAAAAAAAAAAAAAAGAAAGAAAGAAAAGAAAAGAAAAGAAAAGAAAAGAAAGACAAGACAAGGAAGTGGACTTGAGCCTTGAGAGAGTGAGGGGGAAGCTTCCAGGTTAATCTGCAGATAAGGATTTCCCAAGCATACAACAACATTATGATCAGTCCCTACGGCAAGGAGAGTTATAGCTTCTTTTTGTAAGAGAAGTTTTCTATCTGAGAATGTTCCTGTTCAGAAAGACTTAGTAGCTAAAGAAATCAAATGGGTTTTTCACAAGAGGGTACAAAAATGAAACAATCCATTTCGGACTACAAAATCACTGGGCTGGATGCTGGCCTTGGTGGTACAAAACGGCTCATCCAGCCACTCAGGTGCTGTCCCTGGGTGGCAGGGGCAGCACCGCTGCGTGAGGAGCAAGGGATGGGAAGGAGCCCAGCCAGGAGCCTCGCTGTGCCTTGGCGACCCTCAAGGCTTGTGCCTGGGCCCAATGTATGGGGCCTCCTAGGGCCAATGTGTGGAGCCTCCTGGACCCATCCCACGCTTGGAGGAGACATTCCCCTTGCAGCTGATATGAGTAGCTTCGTTTTGCCAGGAACTATCTCCTCTTCTCCAGCCCTTGCATGAAGCAGCCACAGCAAAGCAGGGGGTCGGTATCTGTTGCTAGGTGGCTGCAGGAATTTATGGCTTCTGGAGCAAATGGGACCGAAGTTTACTCGGGATCAAGCCCTTAGTTAGCGTCCTGCAGCAAAAAGACCTCGAGTTTAGTAAGGAAACTCTCTCAGGGATTTATAGTATTGATGACTGTAACCAAGCCTGGCAGCCCTTGGATCTTACAGCTCTCTCTGGGCCTAATCAAAGGCCCTTGACGTAAACTAAAACATTTGACTTCAGAGAGCTGTGCATCTACGCTGATGGAATTTGCCCTCCCCTCAGACACAACCTCACTTTAAATTCTTTTCTTCTGACAGGCCTGTAGCCTCATTCCTCTCCCTGAAGTTGGTAGGGCATTTCATGGCTCTCCAAGATGCCCAGAAGTGACTTTTTCCTTTTCGCGGTACAGTTGCACATTATACCTAATTCAGGGTAACTGCTGGCTGACACCAAAAGTCCCATCTCTGGCCATACCCTCCTGAGCATTGCTCTCCTGATGTCAGGTTTAGAGATCATATCATGTACGCAGGGTAACTTGACAGAAAATTAACCCAATCCGGCATCTCTCCCAAAAAGGAGCCGTTAYGTTTTCAGCATTTGCCATGGATTAGTGTAATGTGACTCTGTGCCCTGAAAGTCTACAAAAGCTCTGCCAGGGGCATTAAATAAAAGCAAAGTTAATTTGGATCAAGGCAGAGATCACAACAGAGAAAACATTAAGAAGAATTCAAATGAAAATGATATGAAAAGTATCATTTGCCAGCATACAGGGCCCAGTCCTGAAGAATTAATTAGACACTGATCCAAAGATAATGGTTATGATGGATATTATGAGACTGAAAACTATACTTAATGTATGTTGTTATACTTGCTTCGATTCACTACTTTTGTTTTTCCTCTCTCAGCGCCGTTAGCTGTCAGTCAGCCATTAGCATCTTGTTGAAAGGAGCTTGTTCTTGGTTTTCAGCCAAGTGTTCATAGGGCACTATAGATACAATGTCATGGCAAATAGGGGAATCTCTCTCTTCTCCAGATCTTGGTGCTTTCTTTCAAGCCTAGTTAAGTTTTTTTTGTTTGTTTGTTTTTGGGGGTTTTTTTTAGCAACTGTCTCCTACTACTAGCTTTTGTCCAGAAATTGATGCATAAATAACTTTTTTATGTTGTTTAAATTTATATAGATTTATACRATTAGCTTTTTTTCCCTTCAATTCAGACATACTCATTTTAATTTTTCTTCTAATTTACATGGTGTAAATGTCATCTACTCGCATATTATTCCAATTTCAAAGTATACCCTTGAACCTCATGTAAAGGCTTGAACACTTTGAGTATACAAGTTTTGAAAATAAAAGATGTCTAAAAGGACCATAAGATCTATCATTA
Organism: Rhea americana; assembly: GCF_003343005.1. Taxonomy (NCBI): domain Eukaryota; kingdom Metazoa; phylum Chordata; class Aves; order Rheiformes; family Rheidae; genus Rhea; species Rhea americana. The sequence goes on from NW_028186149.1 coordinate 10,764,437, forward strand.
ACTTCGAACTTTTAGCACTTTCAGCATATCTTCCTACCCCCATTGAGAGTCTAAGTAAATGTTCTTAGTTTCCCTTGGCAGAGTAATGAGGAATTCACCCTATGCTTTTTCTTCTCTGTGGTTTGAAATTAAAGCTCTGTCTCTAGCTATAAGGTGTGTAGCATATCTCTCTGACAGATAAAGTTCATACCAGATTCAAGCTACCCAGCTGTTTCAGAGCTCTGCTTTTATGTCAGGCTTTTGCATTTTGTGAGGTTGGAAGCAGACTTACATATGAAAATTCAAATTAATTGTACCTTTTAGTGATACTCATTAGTAGAGGCAGTATTCTTTATTCCTCACAGTGTAATTTAGTATTTCCATTTTTAAAATTTGAGAATATGTTCAAATTTTTATTGGAAAACTGCTCAGAAAAATTAGGAGGTTACTTTAGGGGGAACAGAACAAATGGAAGAACACTTAATTTTTAAGGGTAGAGGTGAAACAATTTCCCCTGTACAGCTACTGAGCATGCATCCTTACTGAAATACGTTTAAAGTTCTTCTGCTTTCTCCCAGTGAATTATCTGACATTTGCTAGATAGCTTACAACTTCTCACATTTAATCTGCAGCAGCAGCAGAACAAGCAAACACTAGAAAACTCTAAGTCCTGTAGTTATTGTCACTCTGAGAAAAGGAAGCTATTAGTGCCTTCATGAAAAGATTCACAGGTGACGGGAGAGGCCTGCACTTTCCAAAATCGCCAAGACACAAGCAGCCCATTTTTTTCACTTAATTCCTCATAGGTCATTTGGGATTTGGACRGATTCCCCAGCGTGCGTTAGGGAAGCTTGAGGTTTAGATTGTATGCTATGCAAGGTAGCTTCTTATTTAAGTAAACAGAAAAGTATTTTGAAATGTTTTCCTGTTAATTGATGGGAAGAAGATGAGGTCCTTGCACTCAGCTCCTCTGGAAAACTGCAGCTCCGTGAATTTTGTGCACTTATGGCTATGAAATTGATGGATTGATAGTGGAAAAATGTAACGTGAGCCATGAGGAAAGGTGGCTAGCTCCCATGACAACAGCCCTTTCCATTGCTTCTCCTTCAGAGTTAGTTATTCCCTTTCTTTGCTTCATAAAGTAAACCTGCTACAAGTAAGGCTTTTCTAGAAATATACAGTTTATAAATTGTATTTTGGGGGCTTAGGAGCTCAGAGAATCTCAAGCTGGAATGTAAAGGTAATATGAAAGGTATATAAGACAATGGAGGAAATCTTTTTACATGCCTGTTTCTGGAAATCAGTGAGTGTCAATATAATATCCCATTGCTTTCTTCTCACTGCTGGAGAGGAAAAAAGCACTGGGAAATAGCAACACTGGAAGGCACAAGATGGGAAATACATACTTTGCAGAGRGTCTTCTGTATCCTCATTTTTCTTCATGGTCATGTTCTGTGCTTGGAAAGGGAAAAAGTACAGGAGTGGCTGTATACAAAAGAGAGAGTCTGAGGGGGAGACTACCCCCACAAATTGAATTTTGTCTGTACTATCAGGGAAGACTATTGTATAGAACTGGCACCAGACATAAGCATAACAGGTCCAGAAAGACAGACTTGCCCCTTCAGGGAAGGGGATAGTTCATGGTCTGTATTTCCCTCCACCTCCACAATCCTCAACAGCAGCACTTTTCAGATTTGGCTCCAGATTGCAATTACAACCCTTCACCCAAACGACCTTGTCTGGACTCAAATTCTGTCAAGTCCCTAATCTTCCTCTCTCCCCTTTTTCCTTCCCCTTTTTTTCCTTCTTAAAATTTGGGGAGATGTAAAGAGGTGAATAGACACTGTTGCAGAGGAGAAATGAGAAGGGAAGGAGGAGGTCTCTGCTTTTCAGGAAGAAAAAGTGTATGGGCGGATATTGGAGGAAAGAGCTGCATGTTTCAAGGGGTTAGGAAAGGGATCTGTTGCTGGAAAGATGGGAAGAGTAAAGGAGAGGCTGCTGTGTGTACAGCGCTTGCAGTTTTCACGTCACAAAACGCACCGACCTTTCTGATGTCCTGGCACCTCAAGGATCCCAGCGGTCCTGTTCTGCCAACACCATCCGCTTTGCTTACATCACTGAGAAATACTTGAACGGGGGCTCCCCTCACGTGCAAATTAAGCCAAAACATGCCATCTCATCAAATCCAAAGTAACTGCGCACACGTCTGTGTCAGGGTAGAGACTTTTACRTCCTGTGGGCTGGTGGCTGTGGCCCTGGCCTGGGAAACTCATGACCTTGGTTCAGCTATGTTTTGCCAAATTCAGTGTGAAAAACTGTTCAGAGTAAAGCGTGCCTGCTAGGCTACACTACGTACCTTCTCAAAAAAGACATTTTAACATTCTTTTGCTTTTGTTAAATCTTTGAGAGGCTTTTTTATGAGCTCAAAGTAGAGTGAAAACAAATTTCAAAACCAGAGTGTTGCAGCCAAAAGGATTTTCTATCCTCCCATCAGTAATTAGATGGTTCCTCAAAACAGGTGCTTTCCTTCTCAGAAGCCATGTTAGTGGCTAAAATATGGAACCAGTGTGTCCCAAGCAGCCACTTCAAATCCTGGAAAATTCAAGGATTCACTTGGAGTGATTTCCACATAATTCTAAATATCCCCCACTGAATAGATTGGGCAAGGAGTTATAGCATTGCGTGCAAACAGCTTTTCTGTATTTCCTTATTTACAGGGATATGGAATTAGTATGRTATTTGTCTTTTATCAGAAATAAAAACTTAAGCTAGAAGATTTGCAAGGTGCCTTTTTAATTTTCTTGAACCAAAGTATTGGATTCATAGGTTCTAAAAATCCTTCTTTTAAATCATCGTGTTGAGTTCTTGTTCTTTTCGTATTTTAAAGGGTTTTTTAATTACTATTATGTTGGCATGTACAATCACTGAACAAAAAGCCCTACCAATTTCTTATTTCTGTCTGCAGTTTGATTCCGAGAAGGTTGTTTTCAAAGCTGCTGTGAACTTTCTCCCTTAAGACAAATGAAATTTTGTCTTCGGCTATGGAAAAGGCTATTGCCCTCTTGCCCAAAATGAAACATTCCCAGGAGAAATACTGCCTTGCGTTCAGAACATTGCATTTTATCATCTTGAGAGATAGGCATCTAGCCTGCCCTCCAGTTTGTATTCTAAAAAGATGAGCGGTAGGGCTTAGTTGCGGGGCTGGATTTTCCGTGGTCGCTCACGTGGGTGCGCGATGGTGTGTAGTGCTGCCGGATCAGAACGGTGGTACCGTACCGGTCTGAAAATAACGTGAGGTTTTAAAAGGCTGAAAGGGGGGGGGGAAGTAGGAGGGAAAAACTGAATACCTCTATCTGCTGTATATCTGGACTGAGCACGTGGCCTGTGCCCATCTCGGCTATGCTGTGCTTCCTCCGTGCCCCGGCGGTGCCTGGTGTTAGGCAGGAGGAGGCAGGACAACAGCGCCGAGTCTCGCGCTCGCGCCGAGCGCCTGGCGCGTCTTCGCCGGGGGTCCGCGCGGCAGGTCGGCTGCGGGCTTCCTGGCGCGGGACTTGCTGCGGGGAGGCTGGCAGCGAAGCAGTACCTACCGCTTACCGTTCCTGGCAGGAACTGCCCCTTGATGGTCACCTCGCTGGCTTCTCGGAGCAAGGGAGACCTGCCCCGTTTCCCACGAACGCAAGGCGCAGGCAGGAACGGTCAGGTGCAGCTCTAAAGGAGACGGAGGGGCTCCGATCTCTAGGCACGCGAGAGCAAGGAAACGTTGTGTTCAGGTTCTTAAAGACCTGTTCCCGCGTGGGCTTTAAAAAAGCAAGGGTGTATCAAGAGCAGAAGAACGGAAGCTTAATCTCGAGCAGATTGTAAAGACGTCGTGTTTAAGCTGCAGGTGCATCTCAACCGTGCTACCTGTCGGTGAAACGAGCTAAGCTTATTCTCTGCTGTTTGAAAAGATATAGAATGTTGTCCTTTTACTTTGTCATTATGTAGTGCTTGAAACTGAAAATAATATACTGAAATAAATTGTATATATTCTTGAATTATTAAAAAAAAATCCACGTAAGAAAAAGTCCTCTAAAGGCCTGTAAGCTTAGTGCTGACATGACTCTTTTATACAGCTWATTTAAGATAAAGCAACATAAAAGAGAATAGTTCTTCTGTGCTACAGATATTTGAAAAACCTAATTTTAATGTAGCTGCAACCTTGAATCATTGAGGAAATTGCTTTCTAATGTGATATTGTTTTAAGCATTTAGACTTTTAATTAAACTGTTACAGAAAGACATATTAAAGAAAGCTGTTGAAACCCAACCTCTCCTATCTTCCCCCACCCCCATTTCCAAAATAGACCATTTCTAAGTACGTGACCATTGCCAACCTGAGCCAGAGGGCAGCATTCACCACCTTATGGTATGCAGCAGTTTGCACTCTTGATGAAGCTCAGCTATGTTTTAACTCCTCTTTCTCTGTACGATACCAATAAATGTATTTTTTTAAAAAATGAATTGCTTCATATGGCCTAATGCAGAATTGTTAAGTGAATAAATGACAGTGCTATTAGCATTCAGTTATAAATACATTTGAATTTTAAACTGCACATATSCTATTTCTCTGCTTGAAACTAGACTATTTTGTTTTTAAAAACCACACCATAGACCCAGTCATGCAATAATACTACTAMTAATAAGAAGAAGAATACTTAGGATCAAAGATGTCAAAGCTCTTTAGAGAAGATAGTATCAATATCTCAGTTTGATCCATTAGAGATAGATATTGAAGAAGCCTCTTACTTGAGGCCATACAGTGATCTAGTGGCAAAATTGATATAAGAATAGCGCTCCCATGTCTTAGCTGTGAGCTTGATTTAGTTTCTCATTTACTATTCTGGATATCAATTCCAAAATTAGATTTTATTCATGTGTGTGTTTATTGCTGCAAAGCTGTTTTTCTCTTCCTCCTCTCCCGCCCCACCCCGCGCTTTGATAATATTCGAGATCTCCTGTTTCAGTTTAGAATCAAATTTCARATTCTAAATCCTAGCCAGTTTAGGCTGGAGGATAATTCCTTGAATAGCCAGTTATTAATAACTCTGGTTTCACACTCCCCTCCCCCATGTCCCTTATTGTAATCACTTCTAATAAAATGTTTTTGATCAGATTAGAAATGTATGAAAGAATGGAAAACATTTCTTGGCTCCCAGACACATGCAAAGTACTTTATTTATTAATTATTATTATTATTTAAGACAGAACCACAGATAAGATAAACACTTTTAAAAAATAATAAAAATGAGTAATGAAACCCTTGTCTGCTTCACTTGGCAAAGAATCAGTCTGGGGTTATTATCAAATACCAGGAGGGAGTGGAAGAGAAAGAGAGGGAGGTGGCTGCAAAGATGATTCCGAGGTGGGAATACCGCGCTCTCGGTTAAGCCCGGGGAGCGACGAGTTTACCCACAAAGCTAAATCCTGAAGCAACTTCAGTGATTCCAGTGGACGTTTGCCTGCTTACATTAGCTGAGTATCTAACGCAGCCTGTATTGATYTCAAGACAACATCTGCGGGTTTGAATTAGGATATCTGAAAGTAAGGCTTGACCAGAATTTAATAGACAACGGTGAGAGAGGTTTCGTTGTGTTTTTGTTTTACAGCAGCTGATGGGAGGGTTTTAAATCTGCACTGTTTAAGATCACTTTGAACCCATTTAGAGCTGACTACTGGCTGCCACTTTGAAATTTAAGAGAAACTAAATATATTTCAGCGGGTTTATTTCAACCACAGATATAAAACAATAGGGTCCCACTGCAAGCCGAGAGCCCGCTTCTTTTGACAGTGCGCACACCACTTCAAGGAAAAAAAAGCATAAAAGGAAGCAAAAGGAAGATTTGGTGTGCAAATCAAAATAAACTCTTGCTGAATCTGTGCTTGGGGAAGATTTCATACCTCTCTTTAGTCTCTAAAGGCAACTACTTTCCCTCCAGATGAGAGAGAAATTCAGTTTTAATGGTGGTGGCAGTCTGTCACTGAATGACCTTAATTTTCATGATCAATGCAGGCAGGTGGCAACAATGGTCTCTTCAAATAACTAATTGTGGAGGATTACGAACTGATTGTTTTCTGTTGTTTTTTTTATTAACCTCTRTCCCCTGCTACATTGAATTGAGCAGTCCTCCACCTGCTCTCAGCCACAGACCTGAGCTCCTGGAATCATTCAGCCACTCTTTCTTTCTTCCTTGTCTGTCTGTAACACCCTTCTGGCACTCCTCAAGGTTCACTAACCAAGGAAGAAAAGTCCCCCACATCCTTCCCATTGTCAGATAAATATAGATTGGTTTCTGGCCAGGGATGTGATTGCATTTATCGTGTTTTGCTTTCTAATGCTCATAATGTTTGCATTTTAAGGCCACTAATTTCTTGTGTGCTTGTTCTTTGTTTTGTGCTTCCTCCAGGTGACACAACTCCGGGGGCATCACCTCACCTGAAGCTGAAAGCAATGGGATCTAAGCTCAGGTAAGGTACCTGTACGGGATGGGGGGGTACTACTCCAACAGTCTTAATATTGACTTCATCCTTGTTGCTTTTTCCTTTTATCCTTTCCGTGAAACATTTTTGACGAAGTAGAGATGCACGTGGATCTCACTAAACTTCCTTGGGCATTTATCCATTAGCTGAACTTGAATTAACTTTTGGCAATTTTCACCGCTGTTATTCAATGGAATGTATCCTGTCAACCCTCTGAGCCTGTAGGCTAGCCTAGGACCCCAGCTTATACCCCACATTGCAGCGTGATGTGCTGCCACTTAAGCATTTAATTATATGTAAGGAGACAACGATCCACATTGTACCCTTTACAAAAGAGCCACAAGGAAAAAAGAAGTCCCACTGCCTTGCCAGCCAAAATGATCTCTGCCAGCACCAGGTGGTGGGAAGCATGGAGCAAGTGAAAGGAGTGACTCCTGGCACTGCTTGTGCAGCAAGGGTACCAATTAAAAAGATATGCTGCTTTTGAGAGAGGCCAGTAGCATTTGGCGTTTGGTGTCAAGGGGCTGAAAAGGGTGCCATGTGAGGCTGAAAAGCCTTGTAGGGGTTCCTAATGAACCATTTTCTGTGCTTCATAGCCTACTTGGATGACTGTGCTTAGCTGGCTACTGTGTTCTAGTGTCCAGGTCTTGCCAAGTGGTTATCTTCCTGCTTGCATCTGTTTTATTTTGTATTCACCTCTCTGGCTAAAAGGGTGCAACTGAATGTCTAGGAAGCTGTTGGGTTGTTTTTGTTTGTTTATTTGTTTGGTTTCTTTTGACTGAAATAATCTCCTGAATTTCCACTGGTTGTCTAATTAAATTACTTTGTTTCAAATACCATTTTAGTGGGAGATGCAGAAGAACAAGAACACAAAATCATCCATACATAAATGTACACTGTGCTTGTTTTAGGCATGCTATGATGTCTGTACCTAGCTCCTCTTTTCCAGTAATAATAGACAATCTGTGAGTCACTGGGCGGGGACAACCAAGCTGCAAGTGAGTTTAGGTGCAAGTGTTGGCTTTGGAGACTTTCTGAAAAGATTTAATGGCTTCATATAAACTACAGTAGAACGTGCTTTCCTTGAGTACTAACAACATCATTTTGTAACTTTATCTTCAACACTTGTGGGTTATTCTATATTAATACGAGAAAACTTGTCTGTATGTAGGCTTATTTGGGGAATCAAAGTGTAGTACCAAAATTAATGTTGTGCTAGGTAGGTAAGTGTTGTAGCTGAAAATTAATTGTTGTAATGTACACACTGATTAAGAAACTATATTTTATATAACCACTACCTAGTATAGGAGGGTGAGGCACTATGATTTGTACTTTTAAGACTCTGATTCAAATTATGTTAAAACAGTAGCAAAACATTTGATGGCAAATCTATATTGGGTCTCTGAAGTCATGCTGCAAGCTGTGTAAGGCAATGGTAGACAAGTATCAATTTAAAATAGAAAKGTAAATGATTACTACAGTGTATTCTTTCCAGGATTTTAAGTTATATGATCAAAACTCTTTTTTTAATTCTAGAACAGTATTTGAAACAAATATCTGTTTGAAAAATTTAGAAAATTGGATTGATTCTGTATTTAAAGATTTGTGCATAGAGATTTGTTGTGCATTGTAGGAAAGCTAGATATACAAATGAAGTACTTGTTTATAAATCATATGGTCACAGGAGAGATTCTAACTAATTCTATATACCTACCTTTTAAAAGAAAAAGATATGGGAAGAGTAAGACTTTAAAGAGATGACTGGGATGGAAAGGACAGATAATGCAGGCTCCAACTGCATTTATAGTTGTTCACTTTTGTAAGTGAAATATGTTCTTTATTTAAGGAAAGAATGAGAATATGAAATATGTTGCATGTTGATGATTCTTCAGATTTTCATTCCATTATCAGAATGGAAGAAAAAAACCTTTCTGTACRCTAGCTCTTTTTCCAAATTCCCAGTCTTGATACTTTGTGTGCATCAGTATTTTTTGGTGCTCCATGGAGGGTCTTTTCATAATTATGCCTTGCTAGTAAAACAAGGTAAAATAATACAATACCATTGCGTTGCCACTGAGATAAAGCTGTGATAACTTATTGTTTTAGTTGATCAGCAGGGTGGCCTAGTACAATGAATTCCCTTTTCCTTGCTTTGGCTTATCTTCTGATTCCTGAGAGACAGAACAAAGGAAAAATATAATAGCAATAGTGTTTTTTGCTTTCACCTAAACATGAATATTGTAACAGCAGAGTCAGCAGAGGGAAAGGACAAAGAATCTGTATAGCACCTGAACAGCACCACACACTTGCCTGACTCTGTGTTGAGACATTGGACTTGCAGAACCGCACTTGCACAGAGTAATGAAAAATGAAAACACCATTCAAGCTCTGCCCTCAATATGAGGTCACCTCTAGTCTGGATATAATGTTTTGTCTCTTTACCATATCTAAAGATGTCCCTTCCTAGATCAGGCCTGCTGTAAGCACTTAACATAAATATCATAATTTTCTGCACTAAACAGTTTAAATAGTTTAGCTCTTAGAATGTGACTTTCTGGACTATACTTGTCAATTATTGCAGACTTTTCCACAAAGGGAAATACAAAGGTATATCTCCCCTACGAAACTTTTTTCCATCYGGGGAGTTCAGAATAGTGAGCATTTTCTCAGAAAGAAATAACAGGCTACTTCGGTACTTCATATATTTGCTTTGTTAAGAGTTGTTGCTCAARCCAAGAGAGATGGCAACGGGAAAGCAAACACAGAGCTTCCTGGCATCTTGTCCCGCTGTGCATGAGAACGCTTCTCCTGCTTACGTGGGTTTTAGCCCGGGCCATAATGGCTAATTTTTTAGGGAACCCCTTGTTAAAATATTTTGAGCACATAAGTGATAATGGGGAATTGAGTGAGATGATGCAGTCTGTTTCAATGCATTTTTTCTTCCTTGAGGTGCTGTGAAAGGAGTAATGTGAATTTTCAAGGTAAGAAATGTATTTGTCCACCTCTTTCTTGCACCCAAGAGGCAAAGAACTGTGCAACCCCCCTCAGAGCTGTGCTGAGGAGGGCATGAAATCAGTGCTGCAGGTCTCAGCCTAGGGCCTGGCTTCTTTGTTAGCAATTCAAATAAAATGCCTTCAATCTTGTGGTGGATGTCACAGGACAACTCAAAGAACTTGCATCACACAACCTAGTGAYGTCTGTTAAAATGTTCACTGCACCGTTCCCTTCCCCTCCTCCTCCTCTCCTTGAGCACATGGGCTGCCTCTAGGAAGGGCTTTAAAGATCAACTTCACTCCAGTTATTTAGGGGAGATCTTGTGCCCTTCTGAGACCACCGAGAGGCTGCCAAAGCTCTATTCCTGAGCCGAAGTAGATGCAAATTGTGCAGATGAAGGAGGGGGAGCTCTAACAGCCGTTGAATGCAATCTGTGAACACTACTGTTTCATTTATAGTGATGCTACCTAGACATTTGCACTTAAAAGGAACAATAAAGAGGTGTCAGAACAATCGCAAGGCTGCAGAATTTAAACTGCAGCAAAGACATTTTGAGCCATGTGAAATATTGCCTGCAAAAGATCTGCTTTTTCCGTTAGTTTTTGTTTTTACTGAAGACTGTTCTGGTTTTCCTTGTTTTATGACATGGAATGGTTCATTTGCCTTCAAAGCCTCAAGATACAAAGGAAGGAAACAAATTAAGTCAAAACTGCAATGACTAGTGAAAACTGYACAAAGTGTGTCAGGGCTCCTCTTTATTTTTCTGTTTAGTTTTGAAACAACTCAACTGTACAAATGGAAGATTCACTAACTAGAGGCAGCCAAGCTCTAGCAGGTAGCAGTAGGTACGCTGCGATGCTTCAGTGTCGTTTTTCCTTACAGGACAAAAGGCCAATCTTGAAATGATGCAACATCTGTACATATGTACATACCACGAAGAGGATCTGAGCTGCTGATACCTTTTAGTCTCTTGTTTTGGAGAGGGGGGGTTGGCACAGGTGAGACTGCAGAGTCTTTTGCTTTTCTTAAAAAAAAAAAAAAAATCTAGTGGCTGTCAACCAACAGACAGTTACTGATTAACAAAGAATACCAGGCTTGCATTTGGTGTCCTGTTAAAAGCACAATAAGCTGTGATTGTGAGCATGATTATCTGTGAGTGTTGCTACTTAACAGCTGCAAATGTGAAAGCTGCCTGTGTCTAGGAAAAACAAGGAAACAGAAGCATTTATTGTTGTTGTACCACAATATATGTGTTCAAAGTGCCCTAATCCTGCTGAATAAGAGCAAATAGCCCTTGAGAGAGGGAATGAGGAGTCTAAAAAGGAATAGCTACAGTTTGTATATATAAATATAAAAAAAACGTTGAAGGAGTAAAGCTATGTGAATGTTAAGGTAAGGCAGAATAATATGCATTGTAAGATCTATTGTCATTCTGGATCTTGTAGACTTCCTGTGGGATCTTGATGTCTGAGTTTTATCCATAGCTTTCATTTGTATTCCGTTAGTGCTTAGAGGCCCTGGTTGAGACTCAGTTGTAGTAATCTAGCTATATCCCAAAGGTTTTGCAGCCTAAATGGTCAAATGTCCCAAAACTGAAGTCAATTCAGATTGCTGAAGCCCTTGTCCCTTTTTTTTTTTTTTTTTTTTTTTT